>NW_004955475.1:8539624-8550625 GCF_000276665.1 Chinchilla lanigera
TCTCATTATGCAGTTTAGGTTGGTCTTGAACTCACTTTGTAGCTCAGGCTGGCCTCGAACTCACAGTGATCCTCCTGCTTCAGCCTCCTGAGTGCTGGGATTACAGGCATGCACCACCACACCCAGCTGATTCTGTTTGAATATTTAAATTTTGATCCATTTTGATTTTACTTTAGTGCATGGTGATAGACATGGGTCTAATTTTAGTCTTTGGCATGTGGAAATCCAGTTGTTCCAGCACCATTTATTAAAGAGGTTATCTTTCTTCCAGTGAACATGTTTGGCCCCTTTGTCAAAGATAAGGTGCTGAGTGTGTTTGTAGTTGTATCTGCATCTTCTAATTTGTTCCACTGATCCTTAGGTCTGTTTTTCTTTTTTTTGCCAGTGCCATGCTGATTTTTATCACAGTAGCTTTGTAGTATAATTTTAAGCCAGGGATTGTGATGCCTCCTGCCTTTTCTTTGTTACCCAGTTTTGCTTTTGCTACTCTGGATCTGTTCTGGTTCCAGATGAATCTCAGGAATGTTTTCTCTAGATCTGTGAAGTATACTAATGATATTTTAAAGGAATTGCATTGAATCTGTGTAACAATTTTGGAAATATGGTCATGTTCACAATGTTCACTCTTCCTATCCACAAGAAAGGAATATCTTTCTTTCCATTTTCTGAAATCCTCTCAAATCTCTTTTTTCAGAGTATTGTAATTTTCACTGTATAGATCTTTTACTTCCTTTGTTAGATTGATTCCCAAATATTTCATTTTTTTGGATACTACTGTGAAAGTTTTGATTTCCCTAATTTCTTTCTCAGTGTGTTTATTGTTTGTGTACAGAAATGCTACTGATTTCTGAGTGTTGACTTTGTATCCAGTTACACTACTGAATTTGCTTATTAAATCTACAAGTCTTTTGGTGGAGTGTTTGGAGTCTTCTATGTAGAGTATCATGTCATCTGCGAATAATGATAATTTCACTTTTTCCTTTCCATTCCTTATTCCTTTTATTTCTCTCTTTTGTCCACTTATTCTGGCTAATGTTTGGAGAACTATGCTGAATAAGAGTGGTGGCAGTGGATATCCTTGTCTTAAAGTGAAAGCTTTCAGTTTTTGTCCATTTAATATGATGTTGGCTGTTGGTTTATTGTAGATGCCTTTTGTCAGATTGAGGTAAAGACCATCTATTCCTATTTTCTGTAGTGTTTTTATCATGAATGAATGTTGGACTTTGTAAAAAACTTTTTCTTCATCTATTGAGGTGGTCATGTGATTTTTGTCTTTGGCTCTGTTGATATGGTGTATTACATTTATTGATTTGTGCATATTGAATAATCCTTGCATCCCTGGCATGAATCCCATTTGGTCATGGTGTATAATCTTCTTCATGATTTGCTGCATTCTGTTGGCTAGCATTTTATTCAGGATTTTTGCCTCTATGTTCATTAGGGAGATTGGCCTATAGTTCTCTTTTTTGGTTGGTTCTTTCTCTGGTTTTGGTATCATGGTAATACTTCCCTCCAGGAATGAGTTAGGAAGAATTGCTTCCCTTTCAATTTCATTAAAAACTTTGAGAAGAATTAACATTACATCTTCTCTAAATTTCTTGTAGAATTCAGCTGTGAAACCATTAGGACCTGGGCTTTTCTTTGTTGGTAAGTTTTTAATTACATTTTCAATTTCATTGACCTATACTGGGTTATTCAGAATTTGTAGATCTTCTTGATTCAGCTTCGGTAATTCATATGTATCTAGGAATCTGTCCATTTCTTCTGTGTTTTCCATCCTGTGAGAGTAAAGATTTTCAAAGTAAGTATTGGTGATCTTCTGAATTTCTATATGGTCTGTATTGATTTCACCCTTTTCATTCCTTATTGCATGAATTTGAGCTTTTTCTTTTCATTTTTGAAAAGGTTGGCTAAGGGTTTATCAATTTTATTTATTCTTTCAAAGAACCAACTCTTCAATTCATTAATTCTTTGTATTGTTTTCTTAGTCTCCATTGTATTAATTTCTGCTCTGATCTTTATAATTTCATCCCTCATGTGGGCTTCAGGCTTGACTTACTCTTCTTTTTCTAGAAGCCTGAGGTGCAGCATAAGGTTGTTAATTTGTGCTTGTTCTGTTTTTCTGATGTGAGAATTCACCATTACAAATTTCCCTCTTAGGACTGCTTTCATTGCATCACACAGGTTCTGGTCAGTTGTATCTGCCTTTTCGTTTGATTGTAAATATTGTTTAATTTCTTCTTTAATTTCATCTGTGACCCATTGGTTGTTCAGGAAGGTATTATTTAATTTCCATGTGTTTATGGAGTTTTTTTTATTTCTTCTGCAAATAATTTCCAATTTCATTGCCCTGTGGTCAGATAATATGCATGGGATAATTTCAGTTCCTTTGCATTTACTAAAGCATGTTCTATGTGTTAGTATATGGTCCATTTTGGAGCACATTCTTTGTGCAGCTGAGAAAAATGTGTATTCTGATATTGTTGGGTGGCACACTCTGTAAAGGTCTACCAAGTCCATTTGTTCACAAGCTTGGTTTAGTTCTGTTATTTCTTTGCTGATTTGTTGCCTCGTTCATCTATCTCTTTATGAAAATGGGGTGTTAAAGTCCCCCATTACAATGTGTTATTGCTTGTTTGACTTTTCATGTCTGTTAAAATTTGTCTTATATAGTTGGGTGCGCCTGTATTTGGTGCATAGATATTTATGATTGTTATCTCTTCCTCTTGCAGTTTTCCCCTGACTAGTATGTAGTGACCTTCTATATCTCTTTTAATCATTCTTGGTTTGAAGTTCACATTGTCTGCAAACAGAATAGCTACCCCTGCTTCTTTCTGGGTTCCTGTAGCATGGAGTATTGTTTTCCATCCTTTGACTTTCAGTCTATGAATTTCCTTGTGAGTTAAATGTGTTTCTTTTGTACAGCGTATTGTTGAATTTTTTTCTTGATCCACTCTGCCAATCTGCTTCTTTTGATTGGTGAATTGAGGACATTTATATTGATGGTTATAAGTGATATGTGTTGGTTTAACTTTGTCGTGATATTTTCCTGCTGTTGTTCCATACTTTTCCTCTCTATTTAATTGCTTGCCCTACTTGGTGGTTCCTTGCTGTTCTTGAAATTGTGCTTATTTTTATCTCTTTCTAGAACATCTTTTAGTACTCTTTGTAGGGTTGATTTGATGGTCATGAATTTCTTCAGTTGTTCTTTGTTGTGGGAGTATCTTATTTCTCCATTAATTTTGAAAGATAGTTTTGCAGGGTACATCCATCTGGGTTGGAAATTGTTTTCCTTCAGGACCTTAAATACTTCACTCCAAGTTCTCTTTGACTTGATTGTTTGTGTTGAGAAATCTGCTGTGATTTTGATGAGCTTTCCTTTATAGGTGATCTGTTTCTGTTCTCTAACAGCTTTTAACATTCTGTTCTTTAGTTGAATTTCTGGGATCTTGATTATTATATATCTGGGTGTAGATTTATTTTGGTTATGGCTAATTGGAGTTCTATATGCCTCACTTACTGTAAGTCAGATTCTTTTCCCATGCTTGGGAAATTTTCTGCTATTACTTCTGCAAATAGTGTTTTTACGTCTTTTGTGTTGATCTCCTGCCCTTTCATTGATACCTATCAGTCTTATTGGGGTTTTTTTTTTTTTTTTTTTTTTGCATCATCTTGCAGTGGTTGAATTGTTATTTCCTGGTTCCTTGATATTTTCTAGAGATCTTTCCTTTCACAATTGCTAGCTGCAATATTGTCTTCAAGGTCTGAAAGTCTGTCTTCAGTTTTGTGCATGCAGTTTTACCAGCTTTTGATAGAATTTTTAATTTCCTGGATATCTGTTTGAATCTCTTTCATGCATACTAATTCATTCCTATATTGTTCATTCAATGTTTCCATCATTTTTCTATGCTCCTCTATTTTTTATCTATGTCATCTTTAGCTATTCTGAGCAATTCTTGCATTATTGTTGTCATTCCTTTTTTTTACCTGAGAGATTCTTTCTGATCTAATTTGTTCTACAGCCTGATGGAGTTGTTTCTTTACTTCAGTTGTTATCATTTCTAAAATTTCAAATGTGTAGCTTCGAAGTTCTTTTATGTCAGTGTCTTCTGGACTTATTCTGGATAGGCTTGATGGCTGGAGATTGCATTTTGCTACTTTGTTTTGACATTTTTCAAACACCTGAAGTTCAGCAGGACTCAGCATCACTTCTACAATGGTGAGGGGAGGCAAGATGTGGTTCACCAAGGCTCCTGAGCTTCACAGGGGGGTCAATGTTGCTCCCACAATGGGGGGGGTGCCAGCTCACCTAGGCTCCAGAAGCTGTCTGGGGCTCAGTGCCACTACGCTTTTATCTTTAGTAACTCCTTTCTTCTATTTTCATTTGTGTTTATTTGGTTTTTGCTTGCTCTTAAAAAATTAATTTGTAGGTTTGTACTCTTCCTTAATTTTTAATAAATGCACTTATGGCTATAGATTTTCCTCTGAGTACTAGTTTGGTTACCTCCCACTGGCTTTGGTATATAAAAATTTGATTTTTTTTTTATCTTTCATTGATCCATAATTTCCATTTTGATTCTTCTTTAACCAGATTAAAAGTGTGTTATCCTCTTTATCACTGCAGGCATAGATTTCAGGCCATTATTTTATTGTTAAATTGCTACATTATTGACTCCATGGTTATTATGTGACTCTACATAACATTTACTACTTGAAATTGATATTTCCATTGCAGTTTTATACATCCTTGATATTTCTAAGTATTTAATATATATTTTTAAAAATATGCCTTTTCTGTTCATGCAGACATATGTGTGTTCAAACTTGCTAATTGTTTCATTTCAGTTCCAATGTCCTTGTTTAGGATACTTAGCACCTAATGTGCCCATTTCTGAGGAAGGCATGTTTTTCACACTATAATTGTGACCTTGTTGATCTTTATGTTAAGCCTGTGTTGTAAACATTCATTGCAGTTGTATCTTTGTTGTTATCTGTACTTACTAGTGATTAAATGTTCCTTATCCTTCTGAATTTTCTTTTGCTTTGAGTTTTGTTTTGTCTGGCATTAATATTGCTACATCTGCTTTCTTTTTGTTGGCACTTAAGTATGTTTTTTCAATTCTTTTATTTTCAACCTGTTTGTGTTATTTTGTTTTACATATGTGTCTTATAAATCGCATATAGCCATATTGGCTTTTGACTTAATCTAAGAGTCTTTGTCTTTTAATAAGGCAATTAAACATCCACATTTATTGTGATTACTTGGATAATTCCTGCCATCCCATTTTTAATTTTTTTATTTAGCCTGCTTTTATTCTATTCCCTTTGCTGTCTTTTGTTAGATGTACAGGATATTTTTGTTCAATTTCATTTTCACTAATAGTGTGTAAAGCATATATTTTATTTCTAAGGTTCAAAGTTTACCCATACATCATACAGATGCATTCTCTGCCACTACTTAGGATCAGTCGGTACATCTTGTCTCTCTCTAAACAAGTATGTCCATTAGTATACTCATTCTTGCCTCTGCTCTATCATTGCCACCGTATACTCCTGTCCCTGCCTAATGTTGCCACTTCAGTCACTTCTTGTGTTGATGCATTCTCTTAACAGGTTTACTCATGCTTTGCTCATTGCTTTTTATAGCCCACTTCTTGGCCCTGAATTCACTTTGCTTCTCTGTGTAATAGAGCTACTATCAGTTATCTCAGAGAGAATTTGTAGCCGATCAAATCTCTAGATGCCTGAATATCTGAAAAATGCCTTTCATTCATCCTCTGTGTTGTTTTTGTATTAGTCCCAGGTCTACTCTAGAATGGTTATAAATTTTTAAAAACATATAGTATCTATCATTTCCAGAGATTTCAAATATGAGAATGGAGTCTATTGTGCATAGACTCTGCACTGTTTTACTCTCCCCATACCTATTTTTTAACCAAGGGCTCACTGCTACCCAAGGGCTAAGAAAACCTCCCTTTAGCAGCCTTTCCTTTGTTCCCTTGTCCCCATCAGGAAGATAAGTCATCAGAATATTGATGTGACACCTTTCAATTGGGTCAAGTCACTGTGTGTCAACTGTCAAGGTAAGGGTGGGGATTGTTTCTCGTTTTCTCTTTCACCTATGTAGTTGGAGCTGGATGCTAACTTAGAGACAGATTTGAACTGGCTGTTACTCTCTTTTTGTTTCTTCCATGCAGTCAATAGGAATGAGTTAGCATCTGAGAGTCAGGTTTGGTCTGTGGTAGGAGAGAAAGAGCCTCCTCAGACTCATGACTAGGCTAAGCAATCCTATCCAGTGCGCTAGAGCACACATCGAGGTGTGAGGCCTAAAGCTCAGCAAACAATGAAGTGTTATTTTGCTTTCCTTTGCCATTGTTCTATGTGCATGTCTCTCTTGGGAACTTTGTGGGGAGAGCTGGCTTTAGTTTGGGGGCAATATTTTGGTATTCCCAGGTCTCCTGACCACAATAGAACACTAATTGCCCTATATTTACAACAACTGCTTCGGGTCAAAATTCTTGCAGTTCCAATTCTTTAAAGGTACAAAGTGTAAAAGGGAATATGCTTTCAGTGAAGAAGACGTGCTTGTCAATTTCAATATACGACAGCCCTAAGGCTGCCATGTAAGTTGGTAGAGGCTAGCGACTGACTACACAGCTCCATGGAGTGCCCTTCCCATCACACACTCAGTGAATGGCTCAGCTGGACTCATGCACAATCTCTACAACTCTTCCAGCCCTGCCCCTGCTCCCCCTAAGGATACTTGCCAATCGGTTTGTCCTTAGCAAATGAGCCTGTGAATGTCTGCTCTCCTAACACTGAAAGTCTTGTAGTGGTACCTTATCTCAACCCCTTGGGTTAGACCTGTTAACTTTTTGACATCTGTTTGGGTTAAATTTGAGGCTTAGAAAGGGACCCCTGGATTGGATGGTACATGAAGGAACCAATGTTCAAAGCTAAGTTTGTCTGATTTGAAAGCTTGTATACTGTCTACTAGAGGCAAGATAGCCAGAAAACTTAGCAGGCAAATGTCTGAGGTTTTGTGCCAGTCCATGAAGGATGTGATTACCTCAGATATTCATTCATTCATTTCTCTAAGTCTACCGGATGGTCACCATCTAGTGATATAAGATATCTCCAGTCTTTCATGTACCAGGGAGGCCTCTTTCAATTGCAAATGGCAAGAATTCAACTCAAATGGATCTAAGCCAAAAGAGGATCTTATTAGTTCACCTAAATGAGAAGTAGCCATGTGTTACATAAAGACACTTCGGTGAAGGACAGATTGCTTATACAATGGTTGGTCCTGTAGGATAACACCATGACCATCTTTGTGCAAATACACTCTGTGAGCTTTGCACAACAAAGAAATCACCTAATGGTACATTTCTCAGAATGTATCCTTATTGTTAATGACCTGTGTCTGTGTAAGGGTGACCTGGTCATGCAGTGCTCGGTTCCTGGCTCAAGTGAGGTCTGTCTTTCTTTTGGGTGCCTCTTTCTCAGGCAAGCTCTTCTCACAGGGCTTCTGAAATTCTAAGCTTACATATTCTAGCTGATCAGTATCCAATGTCTCTTTACCTATACTTTTATTTTTTTGGTGGTACTGGAGATTGAACCCAGGACTTCTGTACTGAGCTACACTCCCCAGATCTTTTAAACATTTATAGGGTTTTGTTTTAAGACAAGTTCTCAGTAAGTTGCCCAGGCTGGGCTCAAGCTCTTGATCCTCTTACCTCAGCCTCTCAGAGTTCTGGGACTATAGGCGTGCACCATCACACCAGGGTCTTTTTATACACTTTCATCGAATGTTCTAGGGAGGATTCGTGTTGGCTCAGCTAGGGCCACACGCCTCCACATAAACCAATCACTTATCTGCTATGATAAGATGCTCTGGTTGACAAGGGATGTGGAGATACGTAGTTTCCTGAGAAAATTTTGGCAGCTGTTACTGAAAAGAAGGCAGGGATGCTAAGCAAACACAAACAGTGGTCTCCTGCATTTCTCAGTTCATGGACATGGAAACTGAGACCCAGAGAAGAAGGGGACAGCCCAAGATTATGTGGCCTTTGTATCAAGCAATATTGGCTTTTGTAGCCCAGACATTAGGAAAAGCTGGCTTTTGTCCCAGCATCAGAGATGCTAGCACTTCTGTACGGCAATTTTGAGGTTTTTGAGGCCAAGAGACAATCTAGATCTGCCAGGACTAGGGAGGCATGCTGTGAATAAAACACTGTGGGGCAGAGGTCAGGACACCTGGGTTTTAGTCCTAGCTCAGCACCTAACCTACTGAATGAATTTTGGTGAGGTGCTTCTTCTTCTTAGACTTTAGTTTCCCCATCTATAAGCTGAGAGGTTGGATTGAATTTATATATATATACATATATATATATATATATATATATATATATATATATATATATATAGTTGTTCCAGTCTTGGGGAGGGAGCGAGGGAAGGAGGGAGGCAGTGAAGGAAGGAGGGAGAGAAGTCAGAAGGCTGAGAGGGAGTCCCTCCTCTCCATCTGGAACCATGTGGAATTTCTACAGTGGAGAAGTTTAACCTGACTTTAATTTGAGTTGAAATGTCTGATATTTCTGATAGTAATAACATGCCCTAGATGGGGCAGGAGGGAGCAAGGCCCCCTGAAAAGAACACCAAAAAGCCTCTCTGTTCCGTCTCCTGAAGCACAGCCCCCAGCAGGCGGGGGTCCTGGCACCAAGGCCTGGGGAAGCAGGGGTTCCTGAGAAGTCAGGGTTGGAGGAATCCACCTCGGGCTGGCAGGCAGCCACCCTGGCTGCATGGCGGGCTTTCTGCACCTCCTTCCCTGCAGCCTGCCCCATCCTGCCGTGCAAGGCCTGTGGGCTGCTTTGGGCTGGGCCAAGGGCTGTGAAAACACCAGCAAGAGGGCCAGAAGGTGGATAGTTTGTGAGGTGCCGCCTAAAATGGCAGGCACACGCCCTGGCAGAGTAGAGGCAGGGTGTGACAACTGCCATGGTGGCCATGGTGGGTACATTGGTCACTTGCTAGATATCCATCACCCTCATCCTTCTGCCCCACTGAGTCCATCTCTCCGTACAAGCATCTCCTCCTCAGTGGAAGGCCCACTCAGCTGACACCCCAGTCTTTCCTGCTGTGACACACATATCTCCTCTTAACCGTACCTCTGTCAAAAGGTAAGCGCTAGCCCAGATACGTGTGAGGGGGCTGGGTCACTCATTCACTGTGGGTAAGTTCTCAACTCCTTTCCCTACCAGGCCAAGTGCAGTACCTGTTAGGCCATGAACGCAGAAGTCCTGCCTGATGTCTAACTTTGTCCTCTCATACTGCAGTTGGCCTGTGCTGGAGATAATGAAGTGCTGGCCACCAGCCACTATATAAATAGTGCCTGGAGTGAGAATCAGCGGTGCCCTTGCCGCCCCTCCTCCAGTTTCCCATCCCACCCCCGGCCTGTTTTCCTGCCTTAATGATCCTTCAGGAGGGGCGATGAGTGGGCACTGGAGAGCCCATGCTGACCCACCAGCCCAGAGCATGCAGCCTTCCAATTACCCACAAATCTCAAGGGAGGGGCAGGCAGGAGGAGGGAAAGAGCGCTTTCTTCCCCCTTTAAATATATATATTTAAGCAAGGAAACGGATTTCACTTTCAATCTTCTTTCCAAGAGATTGTTATAAACAAAAGCAGGTCTGGGGCAGGAGGAGGAGGGGGAAGAGAGGAAAATGATTTGGGAGATTAAGGAGGCGGCCACGACAGCATCCCCTTTTAAACCTCAATAAGGTTGTTTTTCTTGGTCTTTTTTTCCTCCTTCCTCCTCCAGCCAGTGTTACTTAAAAGGAACATTATGTTATCACAAATCAGATTTCTAAACATCATCTCCAGGTCACTGTGAACAGCTCAGCAATTTGGCTGCAGATTCCTGGAGAAGGCGTCCCCTTTAACCTCAGCCTCGGGAGGGAACTGCCCCCATTAGAAACGCTGGGAAGAGAGCAGCACAGGGGTGAGGTAGGGGCTGTTGTGCCGGGAGGGGAGGGGGCCCCAGCACTATGCTGCTTCACCCCGCAGCATCCTGAAGGTGCCGGAGGACACCTCGGACTCTGCTGTTTGGGGGCTGCACCCTGGGAGGGTAATGCGCGTTTCGTTTTTCTTCTGCCGTAAACTTGGGGCTTATCGATGCCATGGAGCTGCCAGGGGAGATTAAAGTCAGAACTGGTGCCCTAGTTCCATCGCTCAGGGAGAGACCACAAGTATTCCCGCTGGGGCGGGGCAGCCAGGGTGAGAGGAGGGTGAGGCTAAGGGTGTGGGACAGCAGAGGGCTTTTGGAAGATGACACTACCCTGTGATCTGTCCTGAATGGCCAAACCAGACCATCCTTTGCCCTCCCCACCGCTCTCTCCTCTGAAGACAGAGCAGGAATTGAGGGGGAGGCCAAAGAGAAGGCCGGCCGGAAGGGGTTGCAGATGTGTAGACCTGAGTTGGAACTGCAGCAGCTAGACACAAGGGATTTCCAAACTGGATATTCAGATCCCATGGAGCGATTTTCTCTCACAAAGAATTGAGGGCAAGCAGTGAACTGTAAGGCGCTGGCACTCTCGGCATCTAACCAAATACAAACAGCTGAGTGACAGCAGTCGGGATTGGGTTCCCTGAACGTGTGGTGTGTCCTCTGCTGCCACAGAACTGAGCCAAGCCTTAGGTTCAATTACAGGTCCTTAGGCTCCAACTGTCTTTCTAGAGTCCTATTCCTGTTAACATTTGAACACTTCCCAATAGCTCTGGGGTGAAAAGGTGGGACCTCCAGGAAAATGGATTCAAGTGGAACGAAGCTCCCCAAAACCACACAAGGAAAGAGTTAAGGAGCTGGGGCTATACCCGAGGTCTCCTGGCCTTCACCTCCAGCCTCTTTTCTCTTCTTTCCTTTTCTTTTCTCTTTTCTCTTTCCTTTCCTTTCCTTTCCTTTCCTTTCCTTTCCTTTCCTTTCCTTTCCTTTCCTTTCCTTTCCTT
>NW_004955475.1:8550769-8587006 GCF_000276665.1 Chinchilla lanigera
CCTTCCCTTCCCTTCCTTTCCGTTCCCTTTCCTTCCCTTCCCTTCCCTTCCCTCCCCTTCCCGTCCCTTCCCTTGTCTTCCCTCCCCTTCCCTTTCCTTCCCTTCCCTTCCCTTTCTTTTCTTTTCTTTTTGCCTTAGCCACTGTGACATGAGCCTTACAACCCTTGAAATGAAGCAAATGACAAAACAGGCCCAAGAGGGGGCTCTTGACTTTGAGGTGCAGGCAGTAGGAAAGCTCAAAAGACAAAGAATTGCCTTAACAATATGGAGCTCAAAGGAAGACTCACAGGCCAGGCTGGAACTCAGTCAGGAAGCTGGCAGAAAAGCCTGCCTGGGCAGAGACGGCTGGAGATAAAGGAATATCCTTGAGGCTGGGGGTCTGCTTGGGAAGAAGCAAAGAACCTTTCCCACCTGACCCAGGTGGCAAGATCTGTGCTACCTCTATAGTTACTTGGGGTGGGGGAGTGGTAGAGTTCCTTGGAGTCAAGCCAGGACTGAGAGCCTGCCAAGAGCTCCTCTCTCCAAAGCTCAGCAGTATCCTGCCTCACTGTCTTACTCAGCCACCTGGCACCTTCATCCAGGGCAAGGGAAGGAAAAGCAGCTCACACCTACCATGTACCAGTCTCTCTCCCACACATACAATGGGTTGAACCCAGAGCATCTGCAGTAAGCTACATCACCAGCCCTCTGTTTTATTTTTTTATTTTATTTTAAGACAAGATCTCACTGAGTCACTAAATTGTGGGCTTGAAATTGTAATCCTCCTGCCTCAGCCTCTCAGAGTGCTAGGATTACAGGTGTTCACCACCATGCCTGGTGCACATCGTTATCTCAATTTGTCCCCTGTGAAGTGAAGAATGTTCTCTCCATGTTAGGATGGGAAAACAAGATTTAGAAAAGGGAAGCAGCTGATCTGGGGCTTGAGAACAGTACAGTATGGATGGGAACAATACAGTGGACTGGAACTTGAGTCAATCTTGCTCTGGACTTGTACTCTTTCTGTTAGGCCATGACTTCCAGGGCAGTCTGACCACTCAGAGATCAGGGGGAAGGTATCAGCAGAGCCCCCAGAGAGCCTTTATTCGGAGGGATTCTGGGCCTTCAGTGTTCTATGCTCTTCACTACTCTGAGGAACGCTGCGTCTCAGGAAGTAGATGCGCATGGCCCTGGACAAGCCAAAGATGGGAAACTTGCAGGAGGGAAGCTAGCTGGGGAGAACCTCCTGCCACTCCCCTTCTCCAGATTCCCCCTCCGCCAGCTTCCCAAGCTCTCCCTCTTGAGCTCTCAGAGATTCAACGCCCCTAGGGAAGAAGGCACTAAGGGGGTGTTCTGCTTCGTTCCTTGAGCATTGGCTCTGGGACACCAGCCATGGACGCCCTTGTGCCACCTTCTTCTGGGAGGAGGGCTACAAAGCTCCCAAAGCAGCCTTGGTGCACCACACTTAACCCGCCACCCCTACAACATGGACTGTACACAGCCATCAGTATGAGCGTGCTGAGGCCTCTCCCTTTCTTGCTTTATTTATCTTGGCCCAAGGACGACACAGCCTGGATCTGAGGGGAGCGTAGGGAGGCCATTTCCAATATTTCCTCCCAGCCCCTCCGTGCTCCTGAGTCGCCCCTTAGTACCCAAGAGGAGAGGGCAGAGGTCCATGGTCTGAAAACAATGGCTTGAAGCTGGTGGGGAGGGGAGGGAGTGTGGAGGGGCAGGGAGGGCCCAGAATCCACAAACCCTGTCGTGGAATTGCAGGTGGCGCACAGCACTCCCGGGTGGACTGCGCAAACTGGTGAGCCTTAAAGCCTCAGCTAAGCCCAGCCCAGCCCAGCCTTACACAGCTATGGGTAGATGGGGAGAGAGCTGGCCCTGGTTCTCCTCCCCCACCCCAGGGCCCTGATTGCACAGCCATATGGAGAGGCCAGTAAGAAGAGCGGATTTGCATTCTGCTGCAATCTCCAGGAAGCTCCAGACTTGCACCTTGAGAGTCCATTTGCCTGGGGAGAATTGCCCCACCGCAGAGCCCCCCCTCCCTTCCCCTCCTTCATTGTTTTCACTGCTGGAATCCCTGTCTCCAGTTATCATGTCCCCTACCACACCCAGTGTTGTCCTTCAGCCAAGCCACACACATGGAACTCCTTTCATCTTCCTCCTCAGCCGGGTCTGCCCTTCCCAAGGGCTCAGGGACTTCACTCCTCTGAATTCCCTCCAACTTGTCTCCATCACTCCCATGCTCAGGACATTCAGCTGCATGGTGGTCTCAGGACAGGCAGGAGGCTTGAGGGTGGAAGCAGGCCGACCTCTCCCCAGGCCCGATGGACATCAAGGAGGGGAGACTTTTCCTCTGTTTCTTAGCTTTTCTCTTCCTTCTGGGCTCTGCAGGGGTCTGAGGTGTCTGGGAGCAGGTAGCCTCAGTTTAGTCAGGAAATGTCTCTGAGCACCTCCAATATGAATGATGAGAGAGGTCAGATTTGCTTTCTTCCCATGAGGATTTGTCAGGCCAGTTACTGCGTTTGAATATGTCCCCAGAATTCATGTGGTGGCCTCAATGTGGCAGTGTTGGGAGATGGAGCCTACTGGGAGGTATCTGGGGCACAGGAACAGACATCTCTGGACATGACTGAGTTCTCACTCTTGTGGGACTGGATTAGCTACCCCAAGAGCGGGTTGTTACAAAGCAAGGCTACTCCTTGTGTTCTGCGCCTTTGGCATGTACCTGCTTTCCCTTCTACTTTCTGCCATGAGTTCAAACAGCACAAGGCCCTCACTAATGCCATGCTCTTGAATTCCCCAAGTTCTAGAACAATGTGCCAAAATAAACCTCCTTTCTTTATACATTACCCAGCCGCAGATGTTCTGTTACAGCAAGAAAAAACAGACTAAGACATCAGTAAAGGAGGTCATATTACTAATAATAGCACTGACAAGACCAATACAGCGCTTTCCGGTGACAGGCACAATCCTAAGCCCCCCCCCCCTCCGCAAGCTCTGCACTCAGATTTGCCATTTCATTCTCACAAGGGCTCTATGAGGCAGTAGCTGTAACTATCTTCATTTCATGGGTGAGGAAACTGAGGCTTTAAAAGGTGATGCTAACTGTCCTAGGAACTAGAAAGTATGAGAATTGGCAGTCTATGCCCAAAGAGACTGAGTGCAGATCCTTCGCTCCTGACCCTGCATGAAACTTGAAGGCAAATTCACAGAATGTTTAGAGGAAAAACCAGTTGTGTTCAATGGAAAGTTCTGGGAAGTCTTTCCGGAGAAAGCAGTGCTTGTGATAGAGCTTTCAGGGACATTGCAGGTGAATGCTAGAGCAAAAGCCATGAGCAAGGACTATGACTTTGTAAGTCAGGTGCCAAGAATGCGTGGAGCGGGGCATGTAATGGTGGTCTTGTAAGGTGAGGCTTGTAAGGGCAGGCAGTGAGTATTCTGGGTGATCAGTTGTGAGAGGGCCTGAGCCTAAACAGAGCTGGGTTTGACGCTCAGTGCGTCTGTGCTAAGAGGTTTCTGGAACTGTCAGGCCAGAAACGAACCCGTTCTGTTCTGGGGTGGTGGCAGTGAGGGCTGTAGGAAGGTGTCAGGAGACGGCTTGGTGTGAGGAGAGTGAGGAGCCTGAGTGAGTAGGACACCGCTCCTGGCACTAGGACACTGTGGGGGGGGAGCAAGGTGGGTGGAGACATAGTTTGGGGCGTCTAAGGGGCAGGCAGAAAGATACCTATTTTGGAGAAGGGGAGCCCTACGTGCTTCAAGTGTAGAGTTCCTGCATTTGAATGGTAGGAGGTGTTGCCAGAAGGGAAACTAAAGCCATAAGTAGCAAGTTAATCAGTCAGAACTTGATTCCATAGGCCACAGGGACCCGTTTACAGGGCTCTTGAGCGGGGCCATGGTGTAATCCGATTTGTGTTTTTAGGAAGCTCACTGTGGTGATTCTGTGGGGAACTGAGCAGCCTGAGGGGAGATGGTGAGGGTGGGCATGAACGGACAGCGAGGACAGATTTCCATGGCAGAAAGGTTGAGGCAGGGAGAGGGGACAGGTGAAAAAGAGCCAGCACCGAGGCGAGGACCCTTAAAGGAACAGCCTGCAGCCGCATCCTTGAAGAGAAATGGGATGGCTGGCGACAGGCAGAGGAGCAGGGCTGAGGCCTGTGCCTTCCTCCAGCTTGTTTGCTGCCCTGAGGGCCTCGGCCACAGGCTTTTGTTGGAGGACAGAAGAAATGCTTCCAAAGGCGGCACCTCCCTCCTGCCACAGGTTATAAATCTGCAGAGCCAGACAAGGACATACACACCTGCCGCAGGCCTGGGCTCAACAGCTGGGCTGCGAGAGTAGGGGCCAGCATTTCCCAAAGATGGGAGGGTTTCCAGGCTCTGTTTCCAAAGGAATTCCCGGCTGGTGAAACACCAGAAAGGAGGGGGATAAAGAGCCCGTCCATCCCCGAACAGGGCCCAGCATTTAAGGGAGGCGTGGTGGGCTGAGGGGCCAGGAAAGAGAGATGGGACCAGATGGAGGGAGGGGCTCGTGGAAAGGAAGGAGGCTGGGTGGGAAGCACGCCTAGGAAGGGATACACTGGGGGAGCGGGGGCTGGGAACCTACACATAAGCAGCTGGGAGCTTCCTCCTCTAGGCCTGATACTTCTGGCAGAGACCTTTACAGGGGCCGGGTCAGCCAGGCACAGGGATGCACCAGCGCTGGGGACAGGCAGGTGTAGGCTGCAGGATGGCCAGCACACCCTCTGTGCACACACAGGCTGGCTGCCATGGGCTCGGAGCTGGAAGGGCCCTGGCAAATGCCCGGGTCTAATCCCAGCACGTAACAGCTGGGGAAGCAGGGAGCTCAGAGAGGGGAAGCAGCTGCTGCAAGCTGCAGAGCAAGGCAGTGGCAGAGCAAGGGCAACAAAGCAGGCCTTCACACCCGGGTCAGGACTTTCGGGAGCAAAACCCTGCCCCTAAAGAGAGTACGTGACAAGAGAGATGTAGGTATCTTGGGCTTCATCTATCACCATCCGAGAGAAGTCTTTCCCTCCCTAACTCACTGGTCTCAGAAAGGACTGAAGGCGGATTGCAGCAGCAGCCATTCCTAGAGCAATTAGACCTCGGTGATCTGCAGAGCAATTGCACTTGGCAAACTCGGAGTGAGATGGAAGGCCAGGAGAGCATTCTGAGGAGCTAGGAAGAGAGTGGTGGGACCCACTTAGAGCAGTGAGGGTGCCAGGCTGGAAGAGGCAGCATGCGTAGCTATAGGCTGAATGGTTGCTAGGTGAAGAAGAAAAGAGGGGAGGAGAGGGCAGGGATATGGGAAGGGGGCAACAGAACTAGGAGCCCTGAGAAGAGAGACTGTTGCTGGGGAGGGGCGGGAGCGTAGCTGTGATCTAGTCTGAAATTCTGCCTGGAGATGCAGACAGAAGGACTGCAGCTTCCTCAGAGGCTGGGAAGGTGGGCGAGCTACTCAGCCATGGCACTGTAGTAGTCGTGTTTAGAATGAAGGCTTCTCAGAAGAGGTAAGCTTAGACTTGGGCCGGATGGGCAGGTGACAGCAATTGTCCATCCTCTTTGTCTTCTACTAATGTGAAGGCTGCAGACACAGCTTGGCTACCCCGGCTCCCTTTAGTGTGTGGACAGGAAACTGGAACACAAGTGGCACACGCACCCCCTCTCAGGTACACATGCTCATCCCCTCTCTGGAAGGAAAGCACCCTAGCCCACCGGTGTCAGAGGCTGGTGTGCCTCTAGGGCACTCCTAGGCAGGAGCCCTGGGTCTTGGCCTGGGCCAAACACAGGCCCCTCACTAACTTGGAATTCTAGACACCATTTCTGATGTTCATGCCCACTGGCAGAGGATGGGGGGAGCTTCTTACCTGCCTCACCAACAGCCCAAGGCAAGGAGTATCCCAACCTCCTCTGCTGCTCTCCCTCTATGGTCTTTGCTCAGGGGACTCAGTGGCCCATTTTGTTGGCTACTAGACCAAGCTTTGTAATATAGCCCAAAACCACTCTGCCACAACCATCCACATCCTTATATGGTCCTTTCTTATTTTGCCCTGGATTTAGCTCCAGGCCTCGCAATAAGCTCACCACCTGGGCCCTTTCTCTACTGGAGATGGTGGATTTCCTAGTTCTTAAACATTTCTTCACTTCTCTACCAAAGCACCCCTTTCAGATATCCCACTGTCTACACGAGGCATTTGATGGAAGCTTGTTGGTGGCATAACAGAGATAGAATTTGGTAAGTCTCAGTATCTCCCAATCCTCAACTACTGAATGCTTCACAGAATCTTTCCCTGGCTGGATGGCCTGGTCTTGGTGTTGGCATATACGAGTATGTGGTCCTTGAGCAGGGTAGAGGTTAAGCCAGATTGGGAGGATGATAGCATGCAGGAGACCCTGGGAGAGGACAAACTAGAGGACAACTTGCTGTCTTTTGGTGCAGAGCAGGAGCAAAGACACTAAGTCTTTGTTTCCAGGCTGCCACCTCTAGCCCAAGGTTACACTCATAGGCAAAGGCCATGGCAAACCATCCCAGTGATTGTGCTTTGAAGAAATATCTGTATGTTTCTGGACAAGATAACAATGTGGCCTTTGTCTTTTTCCTCCTCTCATTCTCACTTTCCCTATCTGGTAGTTCTGTGTATTTATATATATATGGTCATTTTCTACCCTTCTCCAAAAAGGAAAGGTAAAAAGAAAGGCCACCAAGCTAGTCCAGAGAGATCATCGGGGCAGACTCGTCCCTCTTGTGAGCTGGCTGCGTTATTGGGGCCCAGGAGTGAGGCGGAGGTGGTGGATAGGGGTCCCTCTGCCTGCTCCGCCCTAGAAAGAAAAGGATAAAAGCTGACCCCCTCTCCAGTACCTTGGGTGCAC
The DNA here is from genome assembly GCF_000276665.1 of Chinchilla lanigera. Lineage (NCBI taxonomy): Eukaryota > Metazoa > Chordata > Mammalia > Rodentia > Chinchillidae > Chinchilla > Chinchilla lanigera. The sequence goes on from NW_004955475.1 coordinate 8,557,619, forward strand.
CTACTATGGGAGGAGAGCAAAGGAGACCCCACTAACCCACTACCTGGCTCCTCGGGAGTGCCCTAGCAGGCAGGTGAACATCACGCTGTGTTTGTCTTGACTGGTTTTTGCTTTGCTTTTGCCATACTAGAGATTAAGCACAAGTCCTCGTGTATGCTAAGCAAGTGCTGTACCACTGAGCTACAACCCCAGCCTTGTTTTTTTTTTTTTTTCATTTTCAGACAAGGTCTCAATAAATTGCCCAGGCTGACTTGGAAATTTTGATCTTCCCAGAGTAGCTGAGGTTACAAGTCCACACTCCTGTGCCCAGCACCTGGTTTTTTTTTAAGGGGGCACACCTGCACCTGACAGGCTCAGGCTGGACAAGGGGCCATTTGGCGCCAGCTTCAACAACTTAGGCACTATCCCAAGACTCTGGACCAGGGAAGTTCTTCGGAAACTGAGAATCCCATCTCATCCTTTTCTATTGATTGATTCATTGGTTGAGTACTGGAGATTAAAACCAGGGACTTTACACTGAGCTACATCTTTGGCCCTTTTCTTAATTTTTAAAACAGGCTCTCACTAAGTTGCTAAGTTACCAGGCTGGGCTTGAACTTGTGACCCTGATGCCTCAGGCTGAGAGTCTGGGATTATAGATGTGTGTCACTACGCCCCACTCGCATCTCATTTTCTTACCCTAAGCTTTAGCCAAGTTTTCTGCGCTGACAAAGTCCTTCAAAGGTCAATTCATGCATCCCCTGCCTCCAGACTGGAAGAGTTTTCTCTCAACCCAATGAGCAAAGCCCTGCCTGCGTGCTCAGGCATTCTGGGTTTGTGAAAGGCCTTGAGGGTCCCTATGCTCTGGTGGCATTGGTCTTGGACCCTGGTAGTCCTGTTTGCCAGCTTCTGAGAGCAGCATTGGGGTGGCCCAGCAGAGGTGAATGAGGAGCCACAGGGAATAGCCAGTGGGACAGCAGGCCTCTGGGGGCCCAAGGGCTCTCTCTTGCTGAGGATCACTTCAGCAGAGGGCCTTTAAGGCTCTTGGAGTGGCCCTGCCCTTCTGGCAGCCTGCCTGCTTCTCCACCTCTACGCAGAGCCTGGGGCCCAGGCCTGGGCCTTCTGAGAGCAGCAGAATAAAGCAGCTCCAATCAGCCTTTGGCTCTTTGCTTCCTGCAGGTGGAAAAATCATCCTATTTATCCCCAAATGGATTTGTCTATTCCAGCAATGGATGTGTCTACCCAAACAACAAACAGACACAGAAACACATGGAGTTATAGATATATGTGTGTGTGCAAAAGACAGATCCACGGATACACATACAGCCTCCCTCCCTTTGTCTCTCTCTCCCCCCTTCCTCCCTCCCTCCCTCCTTCCCTCCTTTTCTGTCTTCCCCCATCTCTATGACTTTCTCGAGTCTCTGTCTGTCTCTATCTCTCTGTCTTTCTCCCCTCTTTCTACCCCTTCTTTCACTTACCCTTTCCCAAGGCCTCCTCTGCTTCCATTATAGCATTTATCAAAGTGGCCTGACCTCATGTTGTAAAAATACACAGCATGGAACAAAATCCACCTTAAACTCTCTTCTAAATATATTAAAATAATAGGAATTCTCATCTGCCTGATTGAATTTGCTGCTTGATATTAGAAGCATGCCAGGCCCTTCTGGGCCCAGTTTGGGCCAGGGAGGGGCCGGGATTCCCTGCCTGACTCCTCTCTCTCAGCCAACAGCTCGGCTTCCATATGTGGGTGGAGCCAGAGTGGGGAATGAGGGCTGTGTTATGGCCAGGAGACCTTGGGAAAGGGCGCAGCAGCCCGGCAGATAGCACAGTCCACTGAGCAAGTGCAGCCACAGGCTGTGGCTTCTCTGCTCCTCAGAGCACCTTCTTAGCTCCCACCAGCACCAGGGCTCATGAGCCATCCTATCCCTGTTCCCAGGCTCCCGTGGCCCAGGGGACCAGAAGCAACTCATGCACAGGGGCCATATCTTGTCCTCCTTTTTATCACCGGGATTCAAAGCAGTGTGGTCAACAGTAAGGGCTCAGAGAAATATTGGTAGACTGAGCAACTTTGGTAATTTGTTCATTCAACCTGCATCTACTGAACACTTAGTATGTACACAGTGGTGATCTAAGCACTAGGAGCATAGCAAAAAACCAATAAACAAAGAAACATCAGATCTTGTCTTCTTGCAGCTGGTATTGTAGTGAGTAAATAAAACTGACCTACTCAGCCAGTGAGAGAAGGCAGCCCTGCTGCTCTGGATCACAGTTCCGCTCCGGATTTCTTACTCTCCAGCACAGCACATGACAAGACTCGCTCAGTCTTAGATGGTCTGCTCTTTGGTGTGCTAGCATCTGCCTCTTCATGGCTGGGACTTTGGGCAAAACTGCACAGACAGAGAAAGGGCAGGTACAGGGGTCTGGCGTGAGACTCCGTACTCATTTAGGACTGTAACTAGGGAGCTGGTCTGGCCAGCAGGGAGGGGAACTTCCTAGGGTGCAAAGTTTGATGTCAAAGGGCAGGATCACACCAGGCATGCTGTTACACACCTGTAGTCCCAGCTACTTGGAAAGCAGAGGCAGGAGGATTACAAATTCAAGGCCAGCCTGAGCAGCTTAGCAAGATCCTATCTCAAAATAACCCTTTTATAAAGGGTTGGGGGTGTAGTTCAGCAGTGGAGCGCTTATCTAGCATGCACAGACCCTGAGTTTAATCTTCAGTTCTAAAACAAAAGGGAAAGGGGGGCAGAGACTCAGTCAACAGTGGGCCCTGAGGTTCCTCGAAGAAGTAGTCCCTGGACACAAATCAGGTGGAGCACTGCTATTGGATGGAATCGCCTATAAGTGCATCTAGTGTCTGGAGGAAGCAATGACCACCTAGGGAAGGGCCCAGAGAGTAATGTGGTGGCGTGAATCTGTTAGCAAATGGTGTGCTATACAGTGTTTAGTAACTTGCTTGCTTCAGGGTTAAAATGCCCCAATTTATAGTATTTGCCAATTATATGGTATAAATACTCCCACTGTAGCTGAATTCAAGTCATGATCATGACATCACTAAATGCAGACTTCAGAAGAGATATGCACAATGGCACGGGGCTGGGAGTCAGGATCAGGAGTTTAGTTCTTATAGACACACTGACCAGCAGACCGAAAGTAAGAGGTGACTGAGGTTGCTTATATCACAGGGCCTCTGCCAGCACTGGCTTAGAGAGCTATTGGCTGATTTGACATCTGCAGAGGCAGGAGAATATGAGCTGTGTGTGTGTGTGTGTGTGTGTGTATGTGCATGGGGGTTGTGGAGAGGTGCTGATATGTCTGATCCTTAAAATTATAGCGTGACTTTATGTGCTGCCTCCTCTGTGCCAGGCCTTGTACAGTGTTTTACATGTATTCGTTCACTTGAGGCAAGTTACTATTATTATCCCAATTTTACAGATGAGGAAAATGAGGCATGGGCAGATTATGTAACTGTCCCATGTCACATAGCAGTCTGGATCTAGTTTGCTCTCAGCTACTGTGAGGGCTGCATCTAGCTGTTCCTTCCCAGCGGAAGCTTCTTAAAGTAGACCTCTTGCCTATGCCCATAAGTACCCAACAGAGCTCTTTGCCTGGCCTACTGCCCATGAAATGCTTCCTCCCACCATTTCTCTTGAGCCCATGTGCCTCTTCACACCCCATCAGACTGAGTGCTTGGCTTTACTTTATGACGGTGGAACCCGGGATGATGATGATGTGTGTCTTCAGGTAAGAGGTACCTGAGCTTGGGTGGTCTCTTGGTAGAGGGAGGCAACTTTCTGAGAGAAAGAAAAAAGGAGGAAGAAAGAGAGGAGAGCAAAATCAGAAGGGGGACTTGTCCCTTGCTCCTCTCAGCACGACTGTGACCTCTGCACATACTCAGGCCAGTGTGAGGTGTGACTTGCTGATGTGTAAACAGGATGAGAGGTTATGAGTTCCCACGGGTGGCTGGTAGGATTAGCTGGTCACTTGCGCTGTGTGTGTGTGTGTTGTGTGTGTGTGTGTGTAGAACTGCTCATACCGTAGTTGAGTGTGATCAGTCAGTCCACGTGTGGGAAGCTGTGATTGCATGTGTGAGAAATTTAAGTGTCTTTGACTCCTGGAATTTCCCTCGACCTTTGGAAACCACCAGTAGAGAGAGGCTTGGCAAGGGCTCTGGAAAGCCCAGAGAGGATGCTGAGGGGGCCAGACTCCCTGTAGGAGGGGCTTTTCTCCAAGCCCAGGTCACCTGCCCTCTGTCATCCCCTACCACACATAAGTTCTCAGCCCCAGCAAGTGCCCAGAGGATAGTGAGACATTTCCTTACTCTTTGCTCTGAGAAAGGAAAGGATGGACAACTGAGGAACAGGCCGGGAGGAAACATGGGGGAGGCTGGTGTTGGCTGCTCCTGTGGTTGCCTGTGACCTTCGGAGCAACCCTAGCATCCTAGCTCCTTTCCAGCTGGACGGCGTAAAGGAAGAAGCAAGGCCTTTGCAGCCTGCTGAAATCTGGATTTTAATACTTGCTTCCCCAAGTTCCTGCTCTGGACCGTGGGCTACCTCCCTCACATCACTGTCTGCTCATCTGTAACATAAGGGTGACCTCTACCTGCCCCCAGAATGCTTGTAAGAGATAAAGAGGACCACATATGTGACAGCACCCAGCATGGGTACTATCCCTTACTTCCGCTTTCCCCCTTCTTTGGAGCCAGACACTGAAAGTAACCTCCTTTGGGGCCAAGAATCTGGAGCTCCAGCTGCTCTTCCTCTCCCAGGGCCCTCCAGCCCCAGTGGGGTCTTTGCTGATCTTTCCTTGATTTGCATGTCAGCAGATGATTGACAGGCCCCCATACCCATGGCTGAGCAACAGCCCTCCTCCCTCACACGGGCCAGCTCAGGTTAACCCGGCACCTCTTGTCTACCTGCCTGGAAAGCTCTCTATGGACATAGACAACTCTTTGGCAATAGTGGGTTTTTCAAAAATATACCCAGCATGTTCTGTCATGAAAAGCGTAAGACATCCCCTTACGTATGTCTAGATACTGTGGGCCTTGAGGTAGGACACATAAAAAGGCTGATTTGAGGGTGCTCATCCCTCCTCCAAGCCTCCTGACCCTAGGGGCATTTTGTCCTGCAGCTCATGTGGGATTGGATGATTTCTTAAAAATAAAGGATGAGTCAGGTGGATGGAGGAGTGCTAGGCACCCCTTGACATATCTAAGGCAGAAGTGGCGGGCACTGTGCCTGAAGAGAGAGTGGTGGGCCTGAGGGAAGGCCTCAGCAGGAAGAGTTCCAGTGAGCTGCAGGGGCCTGAGGCCTGCCTCGTCAGCCCACCATCTGCATGGCTGTGGACAAAGCACTTAACATTTTTGGGCCTCCATCTCCCCATCTGCAGCACGAAGGATCTGGACCATTGCGTCAGACGGTCTGAGGCCACTGTGCAATGTGACATGCTGCGCTGAAAGTGTTCCACAGACCATGAAGGCTACACAGGCGTGAGGCAAAGCCAGGAGCCCAGCACTGTGGAGCTTCTGCTTTTGTAGCCCTCATGTGCTAAGTGTACTGTTCCACACATGCACGTTCCCTGGACTGCTGGACTGGAAACATTTCAAGACCAGGGACAGGATCACCCACTCAGCCACTGCCCGCCTACCCTTGCTTAATACCCCGCTTAGCAGGGCTTAGCAGGGCAGAAGCACTTGAGCCCCACTTTGAGGCACAGATTCATTCTTGTGCTGTTGGAAGCCCCCTGCCTTTTTTTTTTTTACCCCCATCTAACTCTCTGTGCTGCCGCCCTGACCAGCTCTCCAGCTGGTGGGAAAGGCAATTCAGTCCAGGGGAGAGCCCTGTGGGCAGAGCTTGGAGACAGTGTGGGCGAGAAAAGTGGAGGCCACTCCTGGCATGAGCTGGAGTTGATGCATGGCTTGAACTGGATCCCAACTGTTCTGTTGTCCACAGGTGACCTTGGATTTTAAAACCTGGATGAGGTGTTGGGAGAAGGGAGGGTGGGGGAAGGAGTAACTGCTGGGAATAACAGAGACACCCCGCCCTTCCTTGGTCGCCCCTTGTATCTGAAGATTCTTATTCAGAGGTAGTTCTTCCTTGTAACTATCCTCAGTCTTTCTGTGTATAAACCTATTTTTTTCTAGTTTTGTTGCCTCTGGGTTTTCATACAAACAATTTCTCACCATCCTTCAGGTAACATTCTTTCAGGGGCCTACCCACCAAAGCTCCTAGGCTCAAGAGTGACAAAAACTTGCCACCAACTCTACCCAAGGAAATCAATAAGAGGGACTGAGACCCAAGAACCCTGGAGTCAGCTTCTGCCTCTGTCAGTTACCGTCTGCAGAACTTTGGGCACGTGACTTATGCATTCCATGCTCCAGTTTCCCCACGTAGAGTATGTGCTCTTAAGGTCTACCCTCCGGTCTGGCAACACAGATGTACTCAATAAACAGAACTGTAGTCTAATGAGCACATTAATCCACATCGATTTATTTGTTTATTTTTGCAGTGCAAGAATGGAACTCAGGGCCCCTTGCATTCTAGGCAAGTGTTCTGCCACCGTGAGATATCCCCAGCCTTGATCTGCAACTTGTGGCGCTGAACTTACCGATTTATACCCTCCTACACAACACACACGGTCCTGCTCTTTTGCCTGCAAGCTGTCAGGGCTGGGATTTTGCACCTCCAAGTCTAGCACTGGACTTGTGCCTGCACAAGCCTGGGAGGTCCGAAAGAGTGTGCTGTCCTAGCTGAGTCACCTAACCCAAGCAGCGTCCTCTTCCGGCTTCCCAGCACCACATTCTTTCCAAGAGGCTGCCCAGCTTCCACAGCCTGTGCAGCTGCTCTTTGGGCAGGATGGATACCCTAGCTTCTGTTTCTCTCAAAGCTCCTGGGATTTCTTTTCAACCAGGTTCCCCAGAAAGCCAGACACCCAGACCTCCAGTGTTCAGAAGCCATGTCAATCCAGCCAGCTCCATATTTACATTTGCATTTCCAAAGCCCAATTTACATTAGAATTATTTCTGCCTGGCCAGCCGGGGAGACTCCACACATATTTGGGGGAGGCCTTTTGGCCAACTCCAAAGATTGACAATCACATCCCCTGGGGCCTCATTCCCCAAGCACTGGGATTTTTTCTCTGTGTGTTAGAATGACCACATGACCTCATCCTTTCTTTTTGGTCTTGCTCCTTCCCCAGGTAGGAAGTATATCTGGGCTGCTGTCTAACCCACAGGGCTCAACTCACTAAATAATCCTGGCCCTGGTATTCCCCTCCACTCTGACTCCAGCTAAATACTGTATAGGAAAATGTAAATTTCTCTCCACAAGTTTAGCAAAATTTAAAAATAACTGTCAAGCCAGGCATGGTGGTACACACCTGTAATCTCAGCTACTCTGGAGGCTGAGATAGAAGCATCACAAATTTAAGCCCAACCTGGGCTTTTAAGACCCTGTCTTAAAAATGGGGACAGTGGACAAAAGGGCTGGGAATATAGTTCAATGCTTCTTGGGTTCAATGCCTAGTACTACCAGATGGTAAATGATGATGACGATGATGAGATGAAGGTTGCCATGAGATCGGTGATCTCACATACTGCTGGTGGAAGTATAAATTAGTATGGCGTTTTTAGCAAGCAATTTGGATCTATCAAGTCCTTTAAAAACAAGTGTACATGCTGACTCGATAATTACCGTCTCAGGAATCTATACTAAGAATTATTTGCAAATTCTGATTAAAATGTATGTAAAAGCTATTTATAGCAGCCAGGCATGGTAATCCCAGCACTCGGGAGGCTGAGACAGGAGGGTTTTGTGAGTTCGAGGCCAGCCTGGGCTACAAAGTGAGCTCAAGGCCAGACTGAAATGCATAGCGAGACCCTGTCTCAAAAAGACAGAAAAAAAAGCTAATCATAGTAAAGTAATAAGTTAAAGCCTGAGGATGCAGTTCAGTGGTAGGCAGCATAGCATGCACAAGGTTCTAGATTTACCCTCAGCACTGTAGCAATTCCAAATGATAGGAACATGCCCCGGTCTCTGAGGTCTTCTCTGGGTTCCCAGACAGACACAGGTACATCCTGTCTGGCCATGGCCCACCACTCGGAGCCTACCCATACCCCCGCCCCTGCTCAGTGAGGCTCTTGGCTGCTGGCCCACTACCTAACCCAGTGGTTTTGCCCCTTGCACGGAAGGCCACACGGCCAGCCTTTCTGGTCACACACCTCCACTGTTCAGTCCTGCAATGGCAGAGGCTGACAGTGGGCTGGCTTCACTGGTTGGGGATACAGTAGTAGGGGTGGGGATGGGGGTAGAGGAAAACGCATGTCCTCAGGCGTCTGTCTCTGGGATTTCCGCAAAGATACACTCAACCCTCTGTATTCGCAGGTCCCATATCCATGCATTCAACCCACTGCAGGTTGAAAATCCTCAAGAAAAAATTGCATCTGTACTGAACATGAGCTTACTTTTTTTTTTGCTGGACATTGCTCCCTAAACAATACAGCCTAACAACTATTCACTAGCATTTATACTGTATTAGACACCAGAAGTGATCTAAGTATGGTTTAAAATATACAGGAGGATGTGCACAGGTTATATGCAGATATTATGCCATCTTATATAAGGTGTGTCCCCCATGGATACCGAAGAGTGACTGTATAGTTTCTTTCAATTCTAAGAGGTGGCAGTGTATAGGGAGAGAGGGCCTAACTCCTGACACTGACCCTTTGTGCTCTGGAGAGGCTAGTGCCTCATCTCTTCCATGTCCTAGCTCAACTTCCTACTGCTTGATGACTGCTTAAGCAGGTCACCAGCACTGCCATGTGATTCTGAACATCAGTCACCGGCTTCTCTGGGGTCACAGCTAACTGCAAATAAGTAAGTAGAACTGGGAATTCAATGGGGGATGGGGAGTCGGGTTGCTGTTGCTTTACTCCCTCTGCCCATGCCCTCCCCATTCCATGCCCTGACCGCTGCTCCGAGTCTTCCTCCTAGAAGTATAAGGAGAGAGCTGCAGGATGGGATGGAGAGGCCGCCTCCTGAACACAGACAACAGGATAAAGGCATGGAGGTGCCATGAGACCTCCTGCAGGCTGGAGTAGAACCATCAGGTCCCACTTGAGGTAGCTCTGCTTGTTAGCCCTCCAGGGAGCAAGAAGCAAAAGGAAACCGGACCTGGTGGTACACGTGTATAATCCCAGCACTCGGGAGGCTGAAGCACTAGGACTGTGAGTTCAAGGCCAGCCTGGGCTACATAGAAAGACCCAGCCCCAGAAAAACAAAAACAAAAACAAGGTTGGGAAAAGCAATCAATAACAGGTTTGTAGTCTAGTCCCAGCTTATCGCGTTGGCTGTGGGACTAAGCAAGGCTTTTCCTTTCTCTGAGCCCCAGAATCTTTCTCTGAAAAGTAGCATGACCACGACCCATCTTATGGGGCTTCTGGGAATCAAGGGACACCTACACTAGATGGGAACTGCACTTGCCATAGTAGAAAACAGTGTGGGTTCCTGTGGAAGCTGAGGCTGGGAACCTGGTCTTTCCCCAGTCCGAGACTCCTGTGCTTTACCTGTGTGACTCTGAGAGGTGCATGCTCTTAAGCAACTTGTTACGCACACTGAACCCATTTCCTATAAAAGTGTACAACACACCAAGTGTCACGTACCAATTTAGGAAGGTCTTTAGGATTGTGGGTTCCCCTTTTCTGTGGCACTGTGGATTGAAGCCAGAGCCTTTGCACTAAGCTACATCCCCAGACCTCTTTTTGTGTTTTATCGTGAGCCAGGGTCTCACGCAGTTGCTAAATTGCCTAGGCTGGGCTCGAACTTATGACCCTTGTGCTTTGGTCTCCTAGGGAGCTGGGATTACAGGTGTGCAACACCATGCCTGGCTGTAGGTCCCTTTCTTGGACCATCTCCAGGTTAAGAACCCCATTCTAAGGGAAGGTTTAACTCCTTCCCTAGCTTGTCTTCTCTACTCACACACTTCCACTGACAGGGAGCTCACTCCCCAGCAAGTAACTGGCTCCACTTTTGTAAAACTCTGACTTTCCTTATGCTTATCTGAAATCTGCTGCCCAGGAGCACTACTCGGAGACTTCCTTGCCTAAAGAACCTGAGAAATACCGGGGGAAGGTGTGCTCAGGTGTCTGGGTTATCTGGCACGATGAATGGGGCTTCCTCCACTCAAAACCCAGCCAGCTACTTTTCTCTGGTTGTTCCCAGGAGTGGATGCTAGATTTTCTGCCTCATAAAGTTGTCCTCTAAGTCACTCTGGAGCCAGCGTGTGGCCTGGTCCTGGCAGCCAGCTGGTGTGCTTGGCCTCCCCCTGAGGAAGAGAGCAGCTGGGGGAGCTTGACAGCCCCTCTTTCTCTAGGCTATAACACTCTCCAAACATCCCCTACCTCCACCCTCACCCCTGCCCGCTCCCCAGCAAGGGATAATGTCCCTATGTGAACTCAGGAGCCGGAGAGAACATGTTCCAAGTCAGGAACCCTAACAGTAACTACCTCATACAGAGGCAAGGAGTGTTCAATGAAATGATCAATGTGGAAAAACCTAGACTGGAGCAAGCACCAGTTGTTTTCCTCTTGTACTCCCAGACCCATAGAACTGTCCATTTTCAGCAGAGCTGGGTTTGTGTGAAATAACTAGAATATGAGTATTTATTTTTTCCTATGGATCATGGTTGGGACATGTTAGATTTTGAGAATAAACTCAACAATTCAATGTGATCACCCAAATTCTCACAGCTGGTAAGGGGTGAGGAGAAATTTCAACAGTCTGGCTTCCCCAAGCCGGCGCACACACGTTCTCCTGCCTTCATGTTACTGCCTCCCAGGCCGGTGAGAGAGGATGATATCTTTCCTTTGCACATAAAGCAACATTCCCTTTAAGGTTCTTCAAGGGCCACCATCTTGATGTTCTAAGTTTAAAAAGGAGCAGAAGTGTCGCTGAGTTCCCCCAGTGCCCAAGTCCTCATCAAGTGGTGCTGGGAGAACCTTCTCTCCCTGCTGGTGCCTGGCCTTCCCATACGTGGAGCATGTGTGAGACCACGGCTGTGAAAGGGAGATGGGCTTGACTTCGGGACCTGGTGTGAAATGACTGCATCTATGTTTTTTGAATAAATACGCGTGCTCCTTCTGGCTTCCCTGGGAGAAACCAAAGGCTGGAGCATTCAGGAGGCCCTTGAAAGGAAAAATTTGTTCAGTTCAACTCAAGAGAAATAGAGGTATTTGGTAGCCTGGGTTGAGGATACGAACTGGGTGGAGTATCAGAGAAGCCTGGGAAACAGTGCAACACTGAGCTGAAGCTGGGCTTGCCTGAGACCTCTGGGTCCCTGCCCTGTGAGGGAGATGGGGCTGCCTTCCAAGGAACAGCCTCAGCCTCCCCAGACCTGCTCTTGCTAGGTCTCGGGGGAGAGGTTCCTGTTCTGCCCAGAGCGGACCAGGCTGCGCGCTGTTGCTATGGCAGCTGGGGTTGAGAGGTGGAGCAGGGCGGAAGTAGCTGGGGACAGTTCCTGAAGGAAAGCACTTCCTGGGTCCTTTGGTGCCTAACCTGAAGGGATATTGCTGTCCTGTCTGTAGCCCACGGCTTATAATTGAGGCTAAGTCTTTCCTCAGCCCACCCAGGGCCATTTTCCAGTGCTAGTGCAGGAGGTGTGTATGTATCTGAGCGTGTGTGTGCGTGTGTGTGTTTGTGTGTGTGTGTGCATGTGCGCATGTGTGCGTGTACACAGAACCCTGGGGGTCGTGTGTGTGTGTGTGTAGAGGAGCGTGTATGTGTATGCTTATGTGGATAAACAGAGACCCAGAAAAAGGGGGGTAGGTGGGTGTGTATGTCTTTGTATATGTTTCTCAAACAGTAGGGAGAGGAGGAAGACAAAAGCCCTAAATGACTCTGGCTTTTGGAGGAGCCAGCCCGGTGTGGTGGGTGTAGGGAGCAGGCCAGCCAGGGGCTTGATTGGAACCAGACTCAGCAAGGAGGGGCTGTAAATGATTTTTTGCTGCCTGTCCTGAGAAATTTATGTCACACCCACTCCATCATCCTGGTGGGGGCAGTTTCTCCCAGCTGCCTGTGGTTTTGGGCTTTTCCAGCACAACCAGCAAGCATGATGGAGTCCCCTGAGCCTCTCCCAGCCCCAGGCTTGACTGGACCCGTGAGGACAGGACGACAGGGATGCTACGTGCAAAGGTGGGTGATGAGGAGGAAGAGAGAACTCGACCCCCCAATTAGTAGCCCTTCTTTCCAGAGGGCCTGGATGTGGTGGTGGGGTCGGGGGCATTGTGGACAGGTGGGGAGGAGAGGAGAATGAGGGAGAGGCTGTGCCCCATCCAGCATCTCCCCGCTGCCCTCTCCTACTCCTAGTGGGGGGAGGGGTAAGTAGAGGCAAGGGCACACCAGAAAATGTCAAGATGACCCCTAAAGTAGTTGCCAGGGCCATTTGGTAAGTCTATGGAAACTGAGGGGGGTCAATGGCAAGGCCAAGACTGAAATTCGGTCTCTGCCCACCTTCCAGCCTGTGGCTTTTGTCTCAACCTAGGAGAGGTTGGCTGTGTCCTTTAAAATCCTGGTTTCCTTTGTTCTTAAGATAAAGACAAGGTTCCCAGGCATGGACTACAGGGCTCCTGCCTACCTCTCTATCTACATCTTGCACCAGGCTCCCAAGTTCCCTTCTGCCACTGGGCCTTTGCATGTGATGTGCCCTCTGTCTATGGTGATCTTTGTTCCTTTTTTGTTATCGCACACCCACTTTCCAGAATCAGCTCAAGCATCTCTACCTCTGAAAAAACTCCCTGAATCTTCTTGGCTATGACTTGTTTCCCAGTTTTTCACTCTTACAGCCCTGTGGACCTGTCCCCCACCGCACTTCTCACTGTTACAATTTACTTTGAGTTCCTTTGTGATTAATGACACCTTCTGTGCCTACTCAAGCAGCTGTGGACAGGGACCACAGCTGCTTTTGCTCACTGATACTGTTCTCTTCTGCTCACTGATACAGTTCTAGTGCTCGGCAAAGGCCAGACAAATAACCACACCAGTGACAAGAACATCAGGAGCTACTATCCGAGGCTTGCCATGTGCTTAGAATATCAGATCTAATCTTCACAGACTCTTTGAGGTGGGTACAGTCATTATCCCCATAATGCAGATGAGGGAACTGGGACCCAGAGGAGTTAAATAATTATAGCAAGGTCACACAATAAGTAGTGAGGCTGGGATTTGAACCCAGGCACTCTGTCCCCTCCCTGAGTCTGTGTATTTAACTGCTAGCACTAGAAGCACTTACTAATAAATAATTGCTGACTACGTGCTCTCGTCTGGGCCTCCTCAGCCTCAGCGTTTGGGGTGTGCCGGCCCATGAGTACCTCTCCGGAGTCACTACTGGGTCCCCTCTCTGTCCTCTCCAATGTGCACTGCTTGCCTCTGCTGTCTCCTTGGATGAGAGGAAAAGTTTCTAGGGCTGGGCAGTGCCCCTATGTTTAGAGAGACACAGCCTCCGGTCACTGTGTCTCAACTACAGTCCACCAACCTGCTCACCTACCCAGCCTAACCGCCTCCCAGCTGCGTGCTAAGTGACTCCACCTCCTCAAACTTGGGTCTCCCCTTCTGTGAGACAGAGCTATCTACAGCACCACACAATAGGGTTAAGAAGATTCAGTGAGTTTGTCTGTGGGTGTTTGCTATCTGCAAAGCTCAGGAACAGTACTAGTTATCACTTGTATCATTGTGAGTAACAATGTCAACTGAAGTTCTCCATCACTTATTGCTCCAGAGGCCAGCAGACAGAAAGAAACACCCTATTAATGGTAGATGCTTTCTGCGCGCCGCTCCCTGACCCCGGCCTGGTCGCCTGCCTTCTCCCCCTCGCCCCACCCAAGGCAGGCTTTGGGCTGCTTAGGAATCCCTAGCTGAGTAGGGGAGGGGCGGATTCTACCCCCGCTTCTCCTTCTCACGAGCCCCCCACCAGCCTTGCTGAATCTCAGCCAGGACAAGGGCAGGGAATGTGCCTCCTCCACCAGCACCTCCCAGGCCCTGAGAGCCCTGTCCCCGCCTCCCGCCATGGCGTCTTAAACAGAGCTGAGTCTATAGCTCTTAGTGGGGGGTGGCTGTGGGTTGGTGGAGCCCCGAGAGAGGAGGTTGCAAAAGCTATGCCTTGCTTTCACAGTGGCTGGGGGTGGGGGCACCATCGTGTTTTCATTTTCCTCTGTTTGTTTTCTGTTTAGATCAACTGCTCAGTTCTGGTTTGGGCCTTTGAGGGCTGAAGGGGTTTGGCAGGTAAGGATTTCTGGGCCACCCATCTCTGCTTTCTGCAGGGCTGTGGGCTTGGCTCCTGCCAGCCCCTGCAGGAGCAGGAAGCCAGCCTCCTCCACTTGCTTTTGGCCCCCTTCCTTTTCTCACCCTCTTCTCTTTTTCTTTCTTTCCCTCTTTCTTTCTCTGTCTATACCCCCATACTCTCCTTCAATTTTTTTCTCTCTCCTTTCGCAGTCTGGGCCTATTCTTTTCTGCCTCCCTGTTCTTCTTTCGTTCGTTGGCAGTCTTGCCATCTTTCTCCATTTTCTGTTGGTTTCCCCTTTTCTCTTAATCTAAAGGACAAAAGGAAATGAAGCACTGGGCATCAGAAGGCCTGAGTTCTGGCCCAGACTCTGCCATTAACCTTCTCTGAGGAAACTTCAGCAAGTTCCTTCCCATCTCCGGGCCTCAGTTTGGCTACCTGCGCACTGAGGGCTCTAAACTAGGACATCTTGTGAGTACGTACTTCCGCCTCGCAGGGAATAAGTGGGAGGAAACAGATGCCATTCTCTGCAGGGGGAAAGGCCCACCATACGGCCTGGAGGGAGGAGAACAGGAGGTCAGTGGGGGAAGTGAGGAACTATGGGAAAAGATGGAGATCGAGGCGACCACCCTAGCTGGTATCCAAAGCCAGTCCGGAGAACCCAAGGAAAGGAGCTGAAGCTTGGAGTCTGGCAAGGCAGAGGCACACACGGCAATGGCAGACAATGAGATTACAGAACAGGGCAGTTCATCTGTTTTCCACGCCGCCTCGAATTAGGCCAAATGCCCTCCATCCTCACCCGGGCCTCTCATCTCATTGTGACATTTGCTCACTACCCTCTGGTGATGCAGGGGTATGCGCCGGGGCTAAGGAGTGTTCACATCTCTACCACCTTCTCGCCTGGCCCCCCTGACACCTCAGACTTCCCGCAGACCACAGCAAACCCATTCTCTGCTCCCACCCCACCTCCTCCGCCTCCTTTGGCTTTCTTTCCTAAGTGAACGGCACAGTTATCCTTCCAGGAGCTTGGGCCCAGGCTCTGGCGTCCCTGTCACCCCCCAGTTCCAACCTAGCTCTGAGTCATAGGCTCTGCCTCCTACCTCTCCCACTTCAGGCCTCTCCTGCCCACCCCCACAGACTCTCCCCAGCCCCAACCCCTGCCACTGCCATTTCTTGCCTGAGCTCCCACTCTGCCATCTCACCATCTCCAATTCTGCTTCCACACAGTTGCCAGGGCAACCACAATTTGGGGACTTACGGGTAATTTCAGGGTTTTTGCTATTACATATAAAACAGCCAGAAACATTCCTGTACATGCCTTTTGGAATGGAATTGTTGGGTTGTGGATAAATATATACAGTTGTGCCTTAGAATCCATAGGGGGTTGGTTCCAGGACCCTGCTGATACCAAAATGGGCAGATGCTCAAGTCTCTAATATAGAATGCCACAGTAATTGCATATAACCTACACACATCCTCCTGAATACTTTAAATGATCTCTGGGTTACCTACAATACCTGCTACAATGTAAATGCGATGTAATAGTTATTCTGTATTGTTTAGGGGTGACAAGAAAAAAGTGTGTACATGTGCAGAACAAAAGCAATGTTTCCCGAAATACTTTCGATCTACAGTTGGTTGAATCTACAGATGCAGGACACATGGATACGGGGCCAGGGGGTGCAGCCCTAACACATCCGCCTCACAGCTTTACAACGAGTTGTGCCAGTGTACTCTCCTGCCCGCAGCGTAGGGCGCGCTTTGCTTGCTCCCCATTCACTCACTGTAGCGGGCTTACAGTAGCATTTCATTATGGGTGCAGTTTGTGTTCTCTTTTTTATTAATTAAGCAGAGCACCTTTATCATCTATTTATTGGCCATTTTGATATCTGGTTTTTGTCTCCGTGTGTGCGCGGTGTCTTTGAAAGTCCTTTGAACATTTTTCTATCGGGTTCCCTAATACATTCTGAATTATGAATCTTTTGCCAGATATTTCTATTGCAAAGAGTCTCGCCCATTCTGTTGGCTGTCTTTTCACTCTCAGCACAGCGCTTGGATGAACAGAAATTCTTTACTGTAATACAGTCCCAGTGATCACATTTGTCCTTCATGGCTAGCATTTTCCCATTTTATTTAAATCTTTTTCTATCCTAAAGGTACAAAGTTGTTCTCCTACATTTTTCTATTTTCATCAGTCTTATTATTTTTAACTGATACATAATTATTGTATAAATTTAAGGAACACAATGTTTAATTTTTTACATGTAATATACATTCTGGAACACTCAAACCAGTGTAATTAGCACACCCGCCACCTCAAATAGTTAGCTTTCCTTGTGGTGAAACACTCAAAATATTTTCTTCTAGCTATTTGTTATATATAATACATTATTATTGACTACAGTCACCCTCCTTGTGTCACAGAACAACAGAACTTCTCCCAACTGCAACTTTGAACCCCTCTATACTCCTCTACAAGTTCTTCTGAAAGCATTTTTTGTGTTGCCTTTTGCATTTATACCTGTAATTTTCAGAACTGATTTTTCTGTGTAATGTAAGGCAAGGGTCAAGATAAAGATCTTTTTCACATAGCTATCTGACTGATCCAGTATCATTTTTTTAAAAAAGAGCATGGTACATACTCTGTAATTCCAGCTACTCTGGAGGCTAAGGCAGGAGTGTCACAAGTTCAAAGCCAGCCTGGGCAACCTAGTGAGACCATGTCTCAAAATAAAAAATAAAATGTTCTGAGGATGTAGCTCAGTGGAAGAGTTCTCTTGGGTTCAACTGAGAGAGAGAGAGAGAGAGAGAAAGAGAGAGAGAGAGAGAGAGAGAGAAAGAGAAAGAGAGAGAGAGAAGTAGGAAGGAAAGAAAGAAAGGGAAAGGGCCTCCAATGTACCACAGTGTCATTCATTTGTCGTAAATTAGGTGGGCACATATATGCGGCCTTGTTTTTGGATGAATCCAGGGCCTCAGGCATGCTTGACAAGTACTCTACCTCTGAGCCACAACCCCAGCCCTCCTAGTCTTTCTTTTGTCAGTTTCTGTATTCTACTGCCAACATTACAATGTCTTCATTACTATAGCTTTCTATGTCTCAATAGCTGGTAGTAAAAGTCATCTGGATATGTTCTTTTCCTTTAAGATTACCTGGCCAATTCTTGACCCTGGGTATTTCCATTTGAATTTTAGGATCAGTTTGTCAATTTCACTCCCCGTTCAGATAAATAAAAGTGTTTGCTGGGGTTTTTTTAGGAGACACATTGACTCTATGGGTTAATTAGAAAAGAACTGATATCTTTACATCAAATTTTCTAATCCATGAATACAGTTTGTCCCTTTATTTAAGCCTTTTAAAATTTTCCTCCACAATGTATTGTGGCTTCTGGTATAGAGATTTTCCACATCCTTCGTTAGATTTATTTTTAAGTATTTGCTGTTTATGCTATTGCAAATGGCAGGGTTTTAAAAAACCCCTTTTACAATTTTCTGCTGGTGTACAGAAATATGATTGATTTTTGCATAGTGACCTACCCAATGGTCTTGCTAGATTCACTTGTCAATTGTAAGAGCTGTCTGTAGAATTTTGGATTTTCTAGGCGCACAGTCATGTTAAATGCACATAATGACAGTTGTACTTCTCCATTTCAAATCTTTTATTTCCTTGGTATGCTAGCTAAGACCTCCTGTCCAGTGCTGAGCAGAACGGTGAGAGTAAGCATCCGTTCTTACTGTAGGAAAGTGTTCACAGCTTCACCATTGAGACTGCTGTTTGTGGAAAGGTTTTTGTAGGTGCTCTTTATCAGATTAAAGAAGTTTTCTCTTCTGTTTCTACTGTGCTGAGACCTTTATTAAAATCATGAATGGATGCTGAATTTTGTAAAATGGTTTTTATGCATTTATCATGGCTTTTCTCCATTTATTTCCTGTTAGTTGACTTACAACGGTCGACTTTTATTATTGCTTTTGTTGTTGTCCCCCACCCTCCACCTCTGGTAGTGGAGATTAAATGTAGCACCTTCACACTGAGCTATATCCTTAGCCCTTTTTTATTTTGATTTTGTGACAGGTTCTGGCTAAGTAGCTACCTTGTCCAGGCTGGGCTTAAACTAGTGATCCTCCTGCCTCAAACTCCCAGGGTGCTGGGATTATAGACATGTGTCACCATGCCTAAACAATGGTTGGTTTTTGATTGTTTAATTACCTTTGAATTTCTGGATGAAAAGTCACTTGATCATGATGAATTATTCTTTCCATATACTGGTGGATTCTATCTGGTAAAATTTTGAATTGCACTTTTTACTTTGTGATCATTGGAAAGTCACATGCAGTTAGTTGTAAGAAGTAATAAAAAGAGATCTACAGCGATAGAAATGTATGACTGCTCCAGTTTATCTGCATTTGGTCTTGTCACTTTTAAAAAAAAAAATAGCCATTGGATAGCTATGTAGTGATATCACATTGTGGTTGTAATTTGCATTAATTTGCATTGATAATGTTGACTAACTTTTCATGTGCTTATTTACCATCTGTATATCCTCTTTGGTGAAATATCTCTTCATGTCTTTTGCCCATTTTCTAATTGGATTGTTTGCTTTGTTTTATCTTGTTTTGTTTTACTGTTGAGTTTTAAGAGTTCTTTATATATTCTAGATGCGAGTCATATGTCACATGCATGGTTGGCAAATATTTTCCCAGTCTGAGGTTTGTCTTTTCATCCATTTTGCATTGCAGAGCTTAAGTATTTAACCTGATGAAGTCCAATTTATCCATTCTTTCATAGATGTGCTTTTGATGCCGTGTGTAAGAATTTTGCGACCAATGCCTATGAGCTAAAGATTTTTCTCCCATGTTTTCTTTGAAACAATCTGTAGTTTAACGCTTTCTATTTAAATCTATTATTCACTTTCAGTAAATTTTATGTGAAGTCTAGGTTGAGATTCATCTTTTTGCTGATGAATGTCCAATTGCTTCAACTTCATTTATTTATTGAAAAGTCCATCTTTCCTTCACTGAGACGCTTCTACACCTTTGTCAAAAATCATTTGAGCATACAGTATTTGTGTGTCTCTGTTTCCGGGTTCTCTATTTTGTTCCACTGATCTAGCTGTTTCTTTATTCTAGTACCACACAGTCTTAATTACAGTAGCTATGTAATAAGTTATAAAAGCAGGTAAAGGGATTCCTCCCACTGTGTTCTTCTTTTTCAAAATTGTCTTAGTCACTCTAATTTGTCTTTTCATATAAATTTAAGAATAATGTTGTCTATATCGACAAAAAAAGCTTTTTGAAATTTTGGTAATATTAGCATTAAACTGGTATATAAATTTGAGAGGATTAACATTTACTATGTTGATTCTTCCAATCCATAAACACCTGCTGTGCCTCTTTGTTTATTTAGATCTCTGATTTCTTCATCAGAATTTTGTGATTTTCAGCATACCAGTCCTACATATGACTGTTACATTGACATCTAATTTTATTTTCTTTTAGGAGAGATTTTAAATGGCATGGAGTTTCTAATTTTGATGATCACATCTTCATTGCTAGAAATGTTTTTATATGTTCATCCTGTATACAGTGACCTTGCTAAACTTACTGATTAGTTCCAGGAGATGTTTTTGTAGATTCCTTCTCTATCATGTCTCTTGCAAATGAGAACCAATTTACTTTCCAATCTATATGCCTTTTCCTTTCTTTATGTGTTTTGCTTTGCTTACTGCATTGACTACACCTTCCAGGATGATTCTGAAGCAGAGGATGAGACCAGATGTCATTCCCTTCTTCCCAATCTAAAGTTAAAAGCATTCAGTCTTTCACCATTAAGTATAATGTCAGCTGTAGGGTTTTTGTAGATGGTTTTTATCAAGTTGGAGAAGTTCATTCTCTTTGTTTTTTTGAGGGGTTTTATTAGAAAAAAGTGTTGGAGTGCATTTTGCGCACCAATTGATAAATTTGTGTGATTTTTCTTTCTTAGGCTGTTAGTATAGAACATTATATTGATTTATTTCCAAGTGAAACCAGCCTTGCATTCCTAGAATAAAACCCTCTTGGTCGTGATGCATGATTCTTTGTATATATTGCTGAATTATTTATTGAAAATGTTTTTATTTTGATGAGGGATAATGGTCTATAGTTTTCTTTGTGTGTACTGTCTTTTGTCCAGTTTTTGTGTCAGGGTAACAGTGGTGTCATTAACTGAGTTAAGAAGTATCCCCTCCTGTTCCATTTTCTAGGAGAGATTATATTACTTGTTCTTTAAATTCTTAGCAAAGTTGTCCAGCAACACCAACTGGACCTACAGACTTACTTCTGGGGAGGTTTCAAATTTTAAATTTAATTTCTCTGGTAGTTGCCTAACTATCCAAATTATTTAGTTCGCATTTGATGAGTTGTAATCGTTTGTGGTTTTTGAGGAACTGACCCATTTCATCTGAGTTATCAGTTTTATATGTGTAGATTTATTCATAGTAGTCCCTTGGTTTTCTTTTCCTGGTGCCTACAGGTTCCATATCGATACCCCTTGTTACAGTCCTACTATCAGTAATTTGTGTCTTCTTTCTTTTTTGTTTTGTCATTCTTGCTAGAGATTTGTCAATTTCATTGATCTTTTCAAAGAACTAGCTCTTTTGTTTTATTGCTTTTCCTAGACTATATCCCACTTGGTCATAATGAATTATTCTTTTAATATGTTTTCCAATCCCATTTTGTAATGTTTTGATTTTGGGTTTTGCATTCACATCTACAAGACACATTAGTCTACAGTGTTCCTTTCTTAGAATGCCCTTGTCTTATTTTATTTGTTTTTTTTTTTTTTTTTTTTTTTTTTGGTTTTTCTCCGGTACCGGGAACCGAACTCACGACCTTGCACTTGCCAGGCAGGCGCTTTGCCGCTGAGCTAAATCCCCAGCCCCCGCCCTTGTCTTATTTTAGTATCAAGAATTGTCTAATTATTTGACTAGCGGCAGAAAGAGTTGAGAAATGTTCCCTTCTTTTTCTATCTCTGAAGGGATTTATGTAATACTGATGTTATAAACTATGTACATAGAGTTTTATGTGCTTAGATATATTTGCGGGCAAATAGCTTCTTTTCTGTGTATAGAGCTAGGTGGAGCAGGAAAACATATTTTTGATTTCCTACCATCTGCCTGACACCATGCTAAGAATTTTATATTCATTATCTCATTGTTTCCTTATTAAAAAACCTCATTGGGGGAATATTTTTATATCTGTCTCTTAGCTCATAGAATTGAGATTCACTGACTTGCCTAAGATCACACAGATGTGAGAATTCTTCTTAAGTTTTTTTCACCATCTTTCCCCTCAATGCCAGTGATTGAACCCAGGGCCTTTACACTGAGTTATATTCTAGCCTGTTTTTATGGGACAGGATTTCATTAAGTCCCCCTAAGTTTCCTAGGCTGGGCTCAACCTTGTGGTCATCCTCCTGCCTCAGCCCCTCTGAGTGTGGAGATGATAGCAGGGCACCACCACTCCCGACCCAAGTTAAATCTTATTTATTGACTACCTACTATGTACCAGGCATTGTACTCCAAGGTGGTTGTCTCCCATAGCTCCGAATGCCTCCAGCAGCTCAGTGAGACAGAAATCATAGGTTTTTTTTCCCTTGTGGAAATGAGGAAACTGAAGTTGAGGGGCTGAAGAACTTCTCCAGAGCTAAACATCCAAGATGTGTCCACACTGGTCTCCAGGGTGGTATTTTGCCATTCATCAACCAGGATGTGTGTTCTTTGTGCTGTGACCGGAATGTTCCCTTTGTGGTAGTGACTGTGTTCTGTCGTATTGGTGTCTGCTGCCATTATTAGCAGCTCAGGAGAAGGAAAGAACCATAGTGCTCAGGACAGCCACAGGCCCCAGGCTCCAGGTACAACAACGAAAGCTGAAGACAGATGTGGGAAGGAGGCTGGAAGTAAGAGGCTAAGGAAGCTCGGCCTTAAGGCCAGAAGACTGAATGGTAGCTTCACAGACACACACACACACACACACACACACACACACGCACACACACACACACACACACACCAGCAGCTGTGCTGAAGGCCAGGGAGGCAATGGGAGGCTGAACGTTGATAGGCCACGGCACCCCCTCCCCGCATGGGAAACAGCTTCCTAGGCTAGGTTTGGCCAGATGGAATTTCCTCTGCTTCTTACATCCTAAGTTTGAGCCCCTGCTAACTCCTGGGAAGGATAGGTCAGTGGGGTAGGAGGAGAGGGGCCCTGAGGCCCTAGTCCTCAACCAGAATCATGCAATGGGCAGTAGACTGGAGTTAATATGCCAGACCTGGGGGGTTCCTCATAGATCCCTTGGTTCGATAGCATCATTATCTAGTGGGAAGCCAAAACCCAGAACACAGAAGATGAAGTGATGGATGTGCCTGCAGCCATACAACACTGGCAGGCCACCTAGGGGAGAGCTCCGTGCGTGTGAGGCACACATGGTGTGTGTGAGCACGGCCCAGGCTTCCTCCTTCCCTGAGTCTGGTCCTCTTGTAATGCCTGCTGTGTCCTGGGGTGGCAGTGGGGTGAATGTGGGCTCTGACGCCTGACTCCAAGTATGAGCTCCTGCTTTTAGAACCAAGTTATTTGAACGCTCTGGACTTCAACTTCTCCATGGGCACCACACGGTAGTAACCACCTTATAGTACTGCTCAGGTTCCATAAGTAAATGTATAGGGAACAGGATAGTGCCCCGCACAGAAGCAGTACTGTGTAAGTACTGGTATTACTGGAGGCCACTGGCTGGGATAGATTGGACAGAGGCTCAAGGGTCACCTGCCCAGATTCCCATCCCATTCCCTACCACACTGGCTGTGTGACTTTGGCAAATCACTTCCCTCTCTGAGCCTCAGCAACCTCGTCTGCAGGTACAGCCTGACCAAATAAGAGTCACTCAGGAGCTGTTGGCAGAATTCAACACTACCATGTGGACAGCTGCATGGCTCACAGAAGGCCTTAAAGAATGGGGGCTGTTGAGACCAGATGGGGGGAAGAGAGGCACCCTCCATGGTTCCAGTCCTTCACAACCCTGAAGACAGCCTCTTCTTCATCCCTACCCAAACCTGGCAGGAGCTCCAGCCCTCTAAGTTTCAGGCCCTGCAGCCTCTCTGCTCCTGTCCCCAAACTGGTTCACTGACGTGACAACCTCCATTCTCCTACACAGCGCTGAGGGCTGTGAAATCAACCCTGAGGCAGGGAGGGAGATGGCTGGAGGCCTGGCACACCTGCTGATGGCTGTCGGAAGTTTAGAGACAGGGCCCGCTTATACAGCTCCTTCTATGCTAGCTAGAATGAGAATTAGAGTCAACTGCAGGTCCCCACTCTGTGTCTTCACCTATCTGAGCTTAGGAGAGGGGGAACATTCCCTGCAAAAGCAAAGAAAGCAGCCAAGGTCTTATAGCAATGATTTCCATTCCACAGAGTAGGAAGCTACCATTCAGACATGTTGCGTGCAGTTAGGATCACAACCCAGGCCTCTTAAATGCTATGTTTTGTAGAACCGGAGTGTGTCAAAACCGGAAAAGAACTTAGTGTAGGGGACAGCTGAGTCGCATTTCATTTTGCATATGCGTAATAGCAAATGCAAGGAAAACGGACCTGCCCAAGGTCCAAAAGGAGTTAGTGGACCAGGTGTGGTGGCATATGCCTGTAATTCTAGCTATTTGATAGGCTAAAGCAGGATTATTCCAAGTTTGATGCCAACCTGGGCAACTTAGCAAGATCTTGTCTTAAAATAAAAAATAAAAAGGGCTGGGGATATATCTTAGGAGTAGAGCTCTTGTGAGTTCAATACTTGGTACTAAAAAAAAAAGTTGGTGGCCAGCGGGGTGTGGTGGCTCACGCTTGTAATCCCAGCGCTTGGGAGGCAGAGGCAGGAATAGAGGTGTGTGTTCAAGGCCAGCCTGGGCTACGTAGTGAGTATAAGTCAAGCCTGAACCATATAGTGAGACCGTGTCTGCAAAAAAAAATGTTAGTGGCAGATGTGGGACCTAAGGCCAGAGCCTCCTTTCATATCCCTAGATGCAGGAAAAGTTGGGGGCCCAAGGGCTACATGTGGCGTGGAGGTACCTAGCCCAGTATTGGGCTGCTTTTAACTCCTCAACCAGAACTTTTGTCTTCCCATTACTCTGTGGCTCTGAAGCCTCTCTTGCCCACCTGACTGGTACTCAGGGGAAGGCGCCCTGCAGAGAGCTGGGGTCCTCAGCTCCAGGCTGGATGTTCTTCAGTGGATCCCTGCCTCTCTGTGGCCTTTGGTTCTCCACCTGTAAAATGGCATGTATGTGATACAGGGCAAAGCAGGTAGGACCCACTGAGTCTGAGTACTAGACTTAACTAGAGAGCTGGGGAAACCCTGATGCCAGGCACTACCGCAAACCCATGAAATGAGAATCTCTGGAGGGAGGACCCAGGCTTGAGACAGGGAGGGAGGGGGCTGCCAGGCCCAAGGATTCCAATGAGCAAACGGGGTCTGGGAGAGCTCTTGGGGCTCTTCCCCCTGAATTCTGCTGAAATTCTGTGACCCACTGGGGGTGTGTGGGTTCAGAGGAGGAGCTACGGTCTGCTGGCTCCTTCCTATAGTCTCTGCACTGAACACGCTCGCCCAAACTCTGGATCATTTCCCCAGGGTTAGAACATTGTTTTGGGGTTCCTGGCATTGTGTGAATTCATACTGGGACACTGCTCTTGTGATAGGAGGCTACCTGTCCCCATCCCCCTGCCTGCTGTCTCCCAGACACCCCCAAACCCCTCTCCAGTCTGGCTGATTCCGTGTGGCAGGGAAACAACACAAGCCCTGGGATTAGAGCAGACTCTGGGTGAAGGCTTTGCCTCGCCCTGGCCTGCTCTGGGAACCAATTCACCTCTTGGAGGCTTTGTTTTCTTGCTGGTAAGGTGGATAGTAATGGTACTTTGCTTACAGCACTGCTGTGAAGATTCACTGACATGATACATACTTTGTGTTAAGCCCAAGGGGGCACTAAGGGGATGGATATCCCCCACTCTGGCACCCTGCCAGCCCCTGGGTCAGCCTGGCACCTGCCTCCCTCCGGGGAAGCTTGAGGAAACTGACTTGCCGTCATGGGGAACACTCGTCCCTGCGACCCAGGCCCTGTTCTAAGCCAGAGCTGCGCACATCTTCCTCCGTGCTCACTGTTTCCTAGCTCAGGATGCATGTTCGCTTCCACCAGCTCATGCTGCCTCCCGCCCAGCAAGCCCGTGAGGAAGGGATTATTACTACCCCCGCTGTACGGGTGATGATTCTGGAGCTTGGGGAACTTCAGTCAATTGCCCTAAGCTGCTTGGTTTAGAATGGCAGTTCTGGGATTTGAACCAAGAGATGTCTGGTTCCAGAGTCCGAGATCAGGGAAGGCTCTGTCCACTCAGCAGGGTGGGCATTAATGGTCGCCTGCATTGGCATGGGTGCACACGCCCATCAAAGGTGCTTGTAGGACCAAGGAGGCATGCACACAGCAGGGACAGGGGAGTGGACTCCTACAAATATCATCATAGAGCTTGGTGGGCTGGCAAGTGTGAAGCAGGCTCTCCACGTCAGCCAGCACAGGAAGGGGACAAAGGGACATGTGCTGAGAAGGATGTCCATGGAAACGATGAATGAGGCCGCCACCCCCTGAGCAAACTGACAGCTTGTCACACACACACGCGCGCACACACACACATGGCCAGCAATCATGAGCCCTTGTGTGTATCTAGCTTTACAACATCTACACAATTTTCTCCTCCAATCTCAAATCCTCCCAACGATGGATTCGCTCACCAAATATCTATGGAAGACCTACCATGTCTGAGGTGCTTGAGATCCAGCAGTGAAGAGGAGTGATGAAGAGCCCACCCCTTACGCGGCCCACAATGCAGGAGGAGAAGGCAGAACATAGACACAATAAATAAAACATATAGGGTGGATGGCAATGGAAAAATACAGCAGGAAGAAAGAGGGTTTGGCCGGCTGAGGGGAACTTAGAAGACTCCAATCACACTGAGAAGGTGACACTTAGGAAAGCGGTGAAGGAAAGATGAAAGCAAACCTTGCAGATATGTGGAGGAAAGCCTGGTAGGAACAGAGGTCTGTGCAAGAACCCTGGGCAAAGAGGAGAGGAACGGGCTATGAAGGAAGAAAGGAATGAAGGACCAGACCTTGAAGGGGCTTTTTCCCTGGTGCTGGGGATCGAACCCAGGCCCTCCCTCACATGTGCTAGGCAAGTGCTCCACTGCTGAGCTGCACTCCAGGCCCCCTGGAGGGCCTTCTGCCTGTGGCTCTGTCTGAAAGATGGGGAGCGTGGGAAGGGTCTAAGTGGAACTGAACGGGACCCCTCAGGCTTGGAGTCTTCCAGCATGAAGAAGAGGCTGTGGAAACCAAGGCAGGAGGGGAGCTGCGGGCGGATGGTGAGGTGGTGAGCAAAGGCTGGTTTGGGGATGGGCTCTGAAGATAGAGATAAGAGGCTTGCTGGCAGAGGAGAGGTGGAGTGCTGAAGGAGTCAAGGAATACCTCAGATGGTATGAAGTCTACAGTCCACTGCTGTCACCACCCTGGCCCAAGGGGCGTTATCACCCCTACCCCATGCCTGAACTTCAGCAAATGGTCTTTTGGTAGTGGCTCCTTGCTCCCATCCCTGCCCCATACATTCTATTCTCCACCCAGCTGTTCAAAGGAGCCTTTTAAAACACAAATCAGGTCGTGTCACTTTCCTACTTAAAACTCCCCAGTGGCTTCCTATGACACATAGAGGAAAGGTCTAGGCCCATGTGGGCTGGCTCCTGTCTGCCATTCCAGTGCTTTTTCTGACCTCTACTCCAACCCCTGCTCTACTGTCCTATGAACTCACTGAGCTCGTTCCTACCTCAGGACCTTTGCATTTGCTACTTTCTCTAATCTGCACGGTTAGCTGCTTCTCATGCTTCATGGCACAGCTGAGATGTCACTGCCTTAGAGAGATCATACCCTGCACCACCACCCAATCTAAGTTAGATTCATCATTCTGGGTTTACTGTCTTGTTTTTGTTTTATTCCATTAAAAACACATTCCATTAACTCTGTGTTGATTTCTGTGATATTTGTCTCCTTCACTTAGCTTCCTGAGCATGAAGGCAGGGACCACACAGGCTTGGCCCACCCCTGCATCACAATGGCTGATGCCAAAACAGGAACTCAGTGTGTTAGTGTGCTAAGTGATTTATAGACCTGTGCTCATTTAATATCTACGGGAGCCTGCAAAGAAGTGTTGCTCTCCCCATAGTATAGGTGAAGAAACTGAGGCATCCATTTATCCAATCCATCGATAGGCCATGGGCTCCAGGGGAGAGTAGAATTCTACCTTGATCAGTCTTCTGTTTCTATAACAGAATACCCAATATTGATAATGAAAAGAGGTTTATTTACTCATGATTTTTGAGGCAGAGAAGTTCGTGATTAAGCAGCCACATCTGGAAAGGGTCATATGCTACTCCGTGCATTTTGCAAAAAGCGGAAAGGCAAACAGGCATGTGCAGAAGAGAGAGTACCAAGAGGGACAAGATGCATTATAATAATCTGCTCTCCATAGAGCGAATCCACTCCCATGAGAACTAATCCAGTCCCACAAGACATTAATGCCTCTTAAAGATCCTACCTCCCAATACTACTATACTGACAACCAAATTTCAACCTGAATTTTGGCAGGGACAAACCACATCCAAACCACACTAACAAAGACTGTAGTCTAAGTGTTCAAAGAGTAGCTGAGGGCTCTGTCATTTCCTGTGGTAGCCTGATCTGTGGGAAGCTAGTGCTGCCTAGTGAGCGAAGGTGAGCAAGTTGGCCTGAAGGCTGCGGCAGGTACCTTCTGAGGGCTGAAATTCTGTTGGCTGCCCTTTTACCTTCAGTGTCCAGCAGATAGCAACTTGCTTCCATGCTAGGAACACCACCTTGAATATGTAGGCCACATAGCACACAGCAGGGGTATGACAAGCTCAGATTTGCTTTCTGGAATGACCTTTCTGATGTCTGGGTCTGCTGGGTTAGAAAGGACAGAATTGGAAACAGAGGCCACGGAGGAGCCTCTTGCACTAGCTGTGGTAGGAGATGACGGACGACTGACTTCAGGGGACAGCCACAGAGCTGGAAGCAAGCAGAAATATTTTCAAGATATTTAGCAGTTAGACTCATCTCGCTGCGGTAATTCAAAGGATGCAGGAGTGAGGGGGAGAGACGCAAAAGATGGACAGGTGGGGATCTGGCTGGAAGACTCCGAAGGCCATACTATAGGGGCTTGGACCAGGGAACAGGAAGTGAGTACAAACTCAGTGGCTTTGGCCTTCCCACAGAAGCTTACTTGGCATTCGTATAAAGCATCAGCAAATATTTTTCTTTCCTCGCAGCTGCAGGCCCTCAGCTCTTCCTTGCTTGGTAATGGCACACTGACCAGCACCAGTTGTTGACACGCCTTCCTTTTTCTGTGGTAGTGGGGACTGAACCCAAGGCATTCACACTGAGCCACGTACCTCCTCAGCCCCTCCCCCTTATTTTTGCATGTTGGGACATGCTCTTGCTAAGTTCTCCAGGATGGGTTCAAACAGGTGATCCTTTTGCCTCAGCCTCTAAGAGTGTTGGAGTTACAGATGTGCCCCACTGTGCCTGGTACACGCCTTCCTTTAAAGGGACTCAGTGGTCCCTTGGCAACCTGGGAAATTCTCACCCCCACAGCCTCTTCTCTTCTCCCTCTCCCCCATCTTTTCTTCTCTCTCTTGTTTCTCCTTCTTCCTCTCCTCTCTCTCTTCTCTCTCTTACACACAGACAGTCTCATGGCCACACTTACACCTGCACACATGCTCCTCCTAGGGTTGAGAGGACATCTGAGTATGAGCCCATCTCTGTGTGTGCCTGCAGGCGTAGGTTGTGAGGGTGGACGGAAACTTGAAATGTGAACTTTAAAAAAATTTAGGTCTCAAATCAGACTCTTAGTTAACAACGAGAAAGGGATCCCACAGAAAACATTCTGTCTGGCTGATCATGGGGCACATGCCTATAATCCCAGCACTATGGGAGGCTGAGGTATGAGGATTGCAAAGTCAATCCCAATCCAGGCGATTTAGACACTTTAGCAAGACCCTATCTCAAAAAATTTATATATA
>NW_004955475.1:8587211-8630171 GCF_000276665.1 Chinchilla lanigera
AGAAATTATATATAATTTATATATGTATATATAGGCTGGGGATATAGCTCAGTGCCAAAGTCCTAGGTTCACTCCTCCCAAAAGGAAAAAGCGTAAAGAAAATAAAACCTGCTGTCTGGAGCCAATGGGAAGCTTATGCATTCATTCAGCAGATACTATACTTGCAGGGACCTCCTCTGTGCCCAACCTAGGGTAGGCGCCCATGAAAGGTTACAAGGAAGCTAGAGGAAGTGACTACCAGGCTGTCATATAAGAGGTCACTGTGGCAGCACTGAAGGAGTCACCAGCTGCCTGTCTGGGTGGCAAGCTCAGAAAGGCTTCACATAGAATATGCCCTCTGAGATGGGCTTTGAAGTCTGAGTAGAAGTTCACTGTGCCCCTAAGAGAATAAGGATATTATTCTTTAGAAAGGTAGAAAGAACAACATAGGGAGAGACCCGGTAGCATGAGAGAAAATGGCAAGTACTTCGCTGGGGTGGAGTAGTGGTGGAAAAGTGGGAGAGAACAGAGAGAGGTGGGGGGTGGAAGCTGGAGAAAGCTGACCCTGCTGGCACAGGAATGAACTTGAATGTTAGATAGTTACATAGTACAGCTACCTTGCAGAGCACACTGGCAACTGCCATCAGCATTTCAGATACCCAGACCTTCTGCCAGGGCAATTTCACACCTTGGTGTCTGCCCTGGAGAAACACTTGGCACATGGATTACAGCATTTTCACAATGTAAAAGGAAGACGTGTACCACTAGGAATAGCTACCAGGAAGGGACTAGTTCAGTAAGATTTTGCTCCATCCCTGCTAAGGAATCCCTGAGGCAGTTGCAGTAAATGAAGTAGATCTCTTAAAGCAATGACATGAGTAAATAATATTTTGATTGCAGCAGATTGGGCTAGTATGCACACACGTATTTCCCACCTCTGTCAGCTGCTGGGACCTAGAAGCAATGACATCCCCATGATGGGGAGTATACCTGGCATCCGGGTCTTGGCTTCTAACACCATTCCCCAACCAGAGGAACCAGGGCGCCTCAGAGAGACGGCTGAACGAGGGCCAGAGCAGGCAAGGTCCAACACAAGCCTGGACCATCTGGCGGTGTAAGAAAACGAGGCTGCGCGCATCAATGGATGGGGGCCTCGACAAAGGGCACAGGAGGGGGCCTCGTAGCCAAAGTGGGGGCGATCTGGGCAGACAGTAAGTAATGATAGTCTTGCATTTTCATCATTTCTTTTTATTTTAACCCAGGTTTACTTTTACAGAAAAGGTGGGAAGATCCTACAGAGCGTTCCCATATACCCTGTATCTACTTTCTTAAACGGCTAACCTGTCACATCAGCAGAGTACACAGGTCCCACTTAACAAACCAATACTGACATTTTATCATTCGTGCAAAGCCCATACTTTCTTCAGATTTCAGGAGCTTTTGTTCCAGCATCCCACCCAGGACACTGTATCACATTGAGTTACCATGTCTCCTTAGGATCCTCTGCGCTGTGGTGGTTTTTCAAACTTTCCTTGCTTTTGATGACTTTGACAATCTTGAGGCGTATCGGCTGGGCATCTTGTAGATTGTCTCTCAATTTGGATTTGAGAAACCACGATGGTTTTCTCATACTTAAAGTAGGGAGTGTATTCAGGGAGGAATACCGCAAAGATGGGGTGACCTGCTCCATTTATCTGATCTGTGCTGCCTACAGTCTGCTGGTGATGCTGACCTGGATCACCCAGTTGAGGGGGTGTCTGTCAGTTTTTTCACGTTCCTTATTTCTCCTTGCCATGAGCCTCTGTTTGGATGGGTATCACTAAGTGCAGCATATACTTACCAGAATTACATGGTATCTCTTCGGGGAAGGTAGACAATATTGGATTTTCACCTACAGAATATACAGTGGTAAATACCTGTCGGCACACATGAATGTCAATAACTGAGTGCATGAATGAATGGAGAAGGATGGCTTTCCCTTAGAGTCACTACACACGGAAAGAAAGAGGAAACTCGAACATTGCTGCTAAAAAAAATAATCACACGGGACCATAGTGAGTGGTGATCCACCCACGTATATGACAATTAGTGGGTAAGCACTGGAGAAGGAACAAGGATTGAACATTTCAAAATATCTTCCCCAAGATAGTTATCAACTAAAAGGAGAGGTAGAATAACTTACGGTGATGAACCCTTCAGATATCAGCCTTACCAAGTGATCAAGCACCAACTGATATACACTGATGTGAGAGCTGAGGCGCCAACCCTTTTCTCCAACATTCTTGCCCAACATGTATGGTCTCCCTTTGATAATGAGAAAACAAGCAAATCTGAATCAAGGGATGGGCAACAAAACACCTGTTCTTCAAAAATGTCAAGATTAGCACAGTATGGCGGCGCATACCTATAATCCCAGCCACTCCAGAGACTGAAGCAGGAGGATTGCAAGTGCAAGGCCATCCTGGGCAACTTAGTAAGACCCTGTCTCAAAAAAGAAAAAAAAATTTTAAAAGGATCAGGGATGTAACTCAGTGCAAAGGCCCTGGGGTCAACTCCTAGTACTGGGGGAAAAAATAATAGTCAAGCTCATGAAAGACAGAGAAGGACCGAGGAACCATCACAGACTGGAGGTGACTTAGGAGATATGACAACTAAATACAATGTGGAATCCAGGACAGGACCCTAGAGACGCAAAAAGGGCATTAGTGGAAAAACTGAGGAGATTCCAGTACAATCTGTGGTTCAAGGGATAGTATTGAACCAATGTGAAGTCCCCATTTTGATCATTGTGCTATGGTTATGTAAGATTTTAATACTAGGGGAAGCTAAGTGAGGGGTGTACAGGAGCGATCTGTTCTATTTTTTACAACTTTTCTGTGAGTCTAAAATTAGCTCAAAATAAAGGTTTAAAAAGTTGCCAGATAAAAGATTTGGGGCAGGTCCCTAGAAGGCCTCTGGTGGCAGATGTGAAATGTGCTGGTGGGCTTTTGAAAGGTGCTTGTCGCAAGCAGTTAAGGAGAAGAGCTGGCCGGGGAAGAGAGCTGGGGGTTGAGGCCTCAGGACTCGGCGATCCTGAGGATGCTCCGCCCCTCTTTGGAGCTGAGCCCGGGAGACCACCTCTTCTACATATATTCTGCCACAAAGATTTGTTCAACCGTAGCAGCCTAGCAGACCAAATGGCTTGGATCTCCAGACCACACCCTAGCACCCTATGTCCCCACCACTTCTACTCTCCAGTACGGTGCTGGGAGGGGAAGCCCTGTGCCCCGCACTCCTGGCGGGGAGACAGTGAAGGGAAGCTGAAGCAGCTGGGGAAAGGCTTGGCAGGGGGGTGTGGGGTGCTCCAGAGGGAGGGCCACTCAGACAGTGGTTAGCTACAGAGTGGAGCTTAGCAAAAGGAAGGGGGAAAAGAAGGGGGGGCTGTCCTTCTCAAGGGGCCCTTTCATGTTGAAATCAGCCAGCGTGAATGCTGGCGGCCCAGGAGCCCAGCCGGGGGAAATGTGAGAGCCCCCTTATCTCCCCTCATGTCACAGCGACGTCTGCGGTTCCCAGCCGGCCAGCGAGGATGCATTAGCAGAAGTGTTGGTTGGGGAGGGGGTTGTCCCATCGAGACCTTGGGCTGGACCCACTCAGCAAAGGGGGCGATAGAGGAAGCAAGTTCCCGCCCCTCCTGGTGCTGGGAGCAGAGGGCAGACTAGGAATCCTGCATCTTGAAGCAAGGACAGCCAGTGGGCTTTGGGACCTGGGGTTAGGAACTTGGCAGGAATCGGAATGAAGGCCTCCAGTCCTACCCCTATCAAATGCCAAAATGTCCTACAGAGCATGCATCTCAGAAGCTCTGGGCGGGTGTGCAGGCCCTGCTTACATACCTTCAGGGATAGGGGCTCACTTCCTCTTGCGACAGCTCTGTAATACGGTTCTGGTTCCACCTTTGGATTCAGTTCTCATTCCTGGGCAGAAAATCTGGGACATTTGACCAGGGAGGCTGTGGCCCCACCCTCCTTGAGACACTCTCAGCCCAGGAGTGACCCCTGCTGTCCAGACAACCTTAGAGGCAGAGAACTGAGCCTGCTAACTTGCTATCACCAGCGCTGGTGGCCCTGCTTGCCCCCTTCCAGCTCTGTAATCTTTTGCTGCTGTTGATGGGCTATGAGGTTCTTTGTCAATCTGTTGCTGCAGAAACGATGTGGGTGAGGCCAACAGCTGGACCACGGGGCATTGTTGGCCCCCACAGCTGGAGCTGTCAGCAACCAGTGTTTTCATAGACACCATTTGCCTGTGCAAGTTCCTGGCCCCCATCACTCTCCCACTGTGGAAAAGGCCCCAAGCCTCTGTCCCACACTGCATCCTGAGTGAGCCCTGGCTGGCTCAGCTTGAGGTCATCCCAGCAGCTTCTGCTGCCCCAGAGAGGAAAGGGTTGGGAGGCCAGGGAGCCCCTGGAAGGCGCGGGCATGAGGAGGACAAGGCGAGACGGAGTCAGAGAAGCCCTGGGGGCAGCTTGGAGCAGGAAGGGTCATGAGGCTCTAGACCTCCGAAATATGCAGAGCCTTTCTGGGTAACCTTGGTCAGTCTATTCGTCTCTCAGCCCAACCAGCAAGTGGGAAGCGTTCTTTGCTGATGGAGTAAAAATAGCTTCCTGCCCCCACCCTATTGTTCTTTTTCTTCCATGTCTGTTACATGTCATAGTTCCAGTCACAGTCTGGGTGGCTGTCTCCTCCACTGAGGCACAGTCTCCATGAGGGCAAGTAGGGCCTTGTTTTCACTATCGCTGCTACCTGGGCATCCAGAACGAGGGCTCTCCAGCACCTTTGCAGCTTGGTGCTCTCATGCCATTTAGTCCAATCGCATACTCTTATGCCATTTACTTTCTCCAAGTGAGAGTCTGGGTTAGAGCCAGCGGAGGAGAAACTATTTTCTCGGGGTGGCAGTTACTTGACAAAGGAAAATTTTCTCCTGGAGCTTAACGGGCTGCACGGGGAAGGAGGGCACCAGGAAGTGAAAGGCTCAGCTAAGGTCCCTAGGAAAGGGCCTCCAGCCTGAGACAGCTGCCAGGACACGAGACCCCTCAGAGGCTGATTCAGTCCCAGGGCCTGAGCCTGTGACTCCTCCAGGAATCCCCAGTGCCAACCTCAGGGCCTAGCTAGGGGAAAGGACTTGGGCAGCATTTGATGCTAAGAGCCAACTCATAGCTTGCCATTTTGTGCCTGCCTTAGCGCCTCCCAGCTTTGCATCTGGGACTTCCCGACACCTGCTTATGTGGGCTCTGCCATCTCCCACAGGCTGGCAACGCGTTCCGCATCATTCCACTGTTCTCTCGGAACGATAGGGTAAGTCTTATATTTTATTATTCTCATTCAAATGAGGAGACACAGACTCAGAAAGGCTTAGTGACTTGCCCAAAGTCACACAGCCCAGAAGCTATAGAACCAGAATTTGTCTTTTGCCTTTGATCAGGTTGGGCTGGAGCCTTCAGACTCCACTCCCTGGCCCAGAACTGCCGCCTTCATAGCTTGCGTTCATTACCACGAGTGCCACAAGATCCAGCTCTGGGCGGAGCCTGTTCTTTTCGCTCCGCACACAGGGCCTTTCCGCAATTCCTCTTGGGATTTCAGTGGGCAGGCAGAGGGTGGGCAGGCTACCGTGGGACAGACAAGAAGGCAAACTTTGAGGTCCTGGAAGTATCTACAAAGTTCTCTGGCCACAGGCAGCAGTGCCTTGACTTTTGCTGAGAGCCAAGCATCAGCTTAGTGAATACTTTTGGAGTATCCACAGTATGCCTGGCATCCCATGAAATGCTTTTGTAAAGAAACTGTTGTCACAAATGAGTCAAGCGCTTGCTATGTGGCATGCGGGCATCATGCACAATCCCTGTGACTTCAGAGTCCTGCAAGGGACTATGACCATCACCTCCACTTTGCAGAGGGATGAAGTGAGGGTCAGAGTAGCCAAGCTACATGCCCAAGGCCTCCCAGGTAGAAAGTAGCAGGGCTGGGAATAGAGCCCAGGCCCGCAGACCAAAAGTCTATACTCTTAAGCCCTGTGCCTGCTGCCCCCCAGGGGAACCTTCTGCTCAGGAAGTAGGGATGAGAGCCATATGCACTAACAAGGGGGGCGCACAGAAAAGCAAGAAAGAGTGTGCCGGTGCCATGCCAGCTCACTGGCTGGGGACACAAGGGCCTGAGAGAAGTTGGGGTGACTCCCTCCAACACTGCACCCCAGATTATCAAGCCTGAGAGCCCTGAGTTTGGCTGGGATAGGCTTTTGGGGTAAGTCAGGGCTCTGCTGGTGCTGCCTGCATGGAGCTGGGGACTTCAGGCTCATGGATGACAAAGCCAAGTGTTTGGAGAGAGCAAAGGGGCAGGGTTAAAAAGGAGGGGCGTTTAGAGAAATCCTGGGTGGGAAATCACTGGAAAAGCTTCCAAAGCAAAGGATGACTCTTTGTGCTTTGGAAACTGGGAGGAGCTTGAGGATGCAGAGAGTAGAATGCAAGCGCCGAGCTCAGCAGAATGCTGCAGACAAAGGCAGCCAGCACGCTTCTTTGTCAAGCAGCTTCCACACACGCGCTTTCCCCAGCGGATCATAACTGAGAGGTGCGCGAACCTGAAGCCCCCAAGTGGGGCCTGAGGGTTCCCGATCATGTAATTAAGAAGAGGGCAGATCTGGGTTGGGCACACAAGTCAGTCTGGTTCCAGAGCCTCTCTTAGTTCAAGCTGCTATAACAAAATAGCTTAGAGTCATTTATAACTAACAGAAGTTTATTTCTCACAGTTCTGGAGGCTGGGAAATCTGAGATCAAGATGCCAGCCAGATTCCGTGTCCAGTAAGAGCTCACTCTCTGCTTCCAATGTCTGCGTTCTACTTATGTCTTCATATGGAAGAAGGGCAGAAGACTCCCTCAAGCCTTTTTTTTCAGCTGTATTTTATTTTATTTTTGGTTTTTTTCTCCGGTACCAGGAACCGAACTCACGACCTTGCGCTTGCCAGGCAGGTGCTTTGCCGCTGAGCTAAATCCCCAGCCCCTTTATTTTATTTTTAAGATAACAAAAACAAAATAATAAAAACAAAGGCAAAACCAAAGCAACACAGAAACAATAAAAACGATACAGAATTTCAAAACAAGGTGATAGGAAATTAGCAATGGTTGTCGTATTACATATTGTTATCTTCAAAGCAGTTGCTCAGATAACCAGATCTAGGCATGTAAGAATGCTCAAACAATTACACATTAACTGTCCCTTTCAATAAATCAAATCCCACTCACAGCCCTCCTGACTGAAGCACCTTCTAAAGGTCCTGCCTCTTAATACTATTGCATTAGGGGCGAGCTTTCGACATTATGAATTTGGCAAGACATGTACATTCAGGCCAAAGCAGAGCCCATGCTCTGAAATGATCCCAAAGGCAGGCTGGGGAGGGGGGGAAAGTCCTAGGAAGTAGCAGCAGAAAGGTCTCCAGAGACCAGAGCTGGGTGGCCAGGGTCCACGTATAATGCTATGTGGCACGTAGTCACCCCAGCCTTTCTTGGACAGTAGTAACCCTTTTTTGAGTCTTCTGGAAAATATAAGACACTCTGGGCTGGGAGGGTGGGGGTGTCTGGTCTGAACACTTCCCTCCATCCACCTTAGGGTTAAGTCCTCTGTACAATATCCACGATAAGGAGATTTCACCAGGAAAAAATAGGAGATGGCACTCCAAGCCAAGCGCACAGCCTGAACAACCACACGGCGTCTGAAGAGACCACATCAGGTGCGGGAGTGGTCAGAGAAGCCTGCTAGTACTGGATAGGACAATGGGAAGCCAGCTGAGGCTCTGGCTGCAAAGACAGCCAAGATTCTGTAAGCCAGTCCCTCACCCTCGGCATCGGCTCGCCTTTCCCCTTACCACCCTGCAGGATTGCAGAAGCTACAGTAGCCCTTGTCTCTCATCTAACCTGAGGCCTCCATTTGCAGGTGAAGAAACTGAGGCCCAGAGAGAGAAAGTGGCTCACGCAAGGGCACAGAGCTGATCTGCTGTAACCTGGGGCAGACCTTCGGTGGACAGTCAGTAAATACTGTTGACTTGAAGCCTTGTTCTGTTCAGGATTCCAGATAGCCTGCAGTCAGAGAGCACTACACATGCGCTGTAAGCGTCTCTCCTCCAAAGGCAAGCTCTGTGGCCCCAGAGGTGCTCCTCGACACAGCAGTGCCTCTGCACGGCACATAGTAGGTGCTTGGTAGGTCTTCATTGAATGAATGAATGAGTGAATGAATGTTTGGGTCAGGAAATGGTGGGGACTTTAGGACAGTCACAAGGACACCCAGCTGAGGGGGCCAATGGGAGCAGAAATCAAGCCCTTGGTATCTTCCCAAGTCATGTGCTCTCTGCACAGTGGCATACGCCCAAAGGAGGCACTTTGTGCCAACTGCCAGTATGATAATCTATAAGCTGGTGACAATGTTGGGGTCCTCAGAGGTCCAAGGACTCAGTCTCTCCTGTAGCCTGTTCTCTCTTCTCTAAGCATTTGGCCAAGACCCACCCACACCACCTTCTGAGGAGCCCCAGGCTGAGGAGAGATGTATCCTCCTGCTGGCCCCAGGCCATTGGTCCACACAGATGTTCTCAAGGTTACATCTGCTGCTGACTCCCACAGCTTCTGGTCAGCTGGCTCCAAAGCTTTGTTGCTCGTTCCCTCGCTGTGCCCCTCCCTGCACACTCACCTCTAGGAGTTCTTTATCTAATACATGCTCTGATGAAGTGTGCTCAGTGGGCACTACCCCCCAGCAGAGCCTTGGAGAGTGAGGGCAGGCCTTCATATCAATGGGGAGAACAAGGCTCAGAAACGTTGAGTAATTTAGCCAAGGTCACTCAGCAAGGACATCCTGGCTTGGATTTAGATGGAGATCTGTCTACTTCAAGGATTATGCTTTGCCCAGGGCAGCACAGCTCTACTGGAAAAGCACCTCATGGCAAAGCCTTCTCCACTCTCTTTGGGATGTGGCATGTGTGTCAGGAGGACATCAGAATGTCTGGCTGTGTGCTGTATGTGCCACCTGTGTGGCTTGAGGCAGAAGTTCCACCTGGCTCCTTAGTAGGGGACAGATGGACTTTTGTCCACCCACTGGTCCTGCCATATAGAGTTATGGCAGGACTTCCAGAGAAGAGGGCCTGCTCAGACTGCAGGCTGAGGTCGGGGAGTGTACTCAAGACGCAGGCCCTGAGGGTGTAAATTTCAGTCTGGTTCCTGGGCAGGGTTTCACTGGGTAGGGACATCCTCAGCTCCTGCCCCTTCAGCCAAGTTCTAGTTCTTCCGTTTCAGTTCTGCCCTACAATTTGCTCAGTGAGGCAGGCAGGCAGGCAAGAAGAGGGCTTGCTGACGCCCTTTCTCAGGACCATCCTTTAGCCAGGTGAGGCTGGGCCTGTGGCTGGGGCCCTGATCCAACACAGGCACCGCTTGGCTGCGGAGGCTGCTGTGCCTTATCGTGGAGTCCCTGGGGCAGGTGGTGCCGCACGCTGCTCACCTTTGGTGACGCAGAGCAGAACGCACCGGAAGAAGTTCCAACTGGCTGTGAGTCTTAGCTGCTCAGGCTCTTGTTTGTTGAGGAATGAAGAATGCATTGCATGGTGAAGGAGGGAGAGAGAGAAGGACAGACAGCAGTTGACAGAGGGAGGGCTAAGCAAGCAAACAGCAGAGGAGCCTGAGTCAGGAGGCTTGAATTCTGGACTCAGCTGTCACTGATTTGCAGCAGGTCCTGTGGTTTGTCACTTCCTCTCTTCAGGCCTCTAGGTGCCATTTTTCAGGCTGTGAGGGACCCGGGAAGGACTAGCCTAGGCACCCTCTGAGGCCCCAAAAGTACTGACCTCGAATTGCACAAGAGACATGTTACCTTTCCTAGGCTGGTTCTGGCAGTATGAGTTTCTGCAACTCACAGGGATGAAAAATAGCAAAAACCAAACTTTAGAAACTTCAAGTGTGTCTGGGGCTAGGGAGTGAGGGAGCGGAGCTGCAGAACCTTTGTCTCTGACTCAAGCCTCTCAGGGGTAGATGCGTGTTCTCTGAGGCAGGGTTGCCACCCAGACGGACCTCAATGAGGCACTGGCCCTGCCACCATCTCCCCCACACACCCTTCTCTCTGCTGATCCTCTCTGGAAGAATCCGCAATGAAGCCATGGCCCAGAGAAGCTTGGGAACCTTCTCAGGTTCACTTTGGGATGCAGACACCCAGCGGCCTGGAGTCCAGTCTTAATGTCATCGTCCCAAGTGGCAGGAAAGTGAAGGGAGGAGGAGGAGGGAAGAGCACCCCCCCACCTATTCTGTCCCCCTTGTGCCCAACTTAGTGCTCGCACCCCCGGGCATCCCTCTCTCCCATCTTCTAATCAGCGCACATCCAGCTCTCAGCCCATTTGCTGCCTGAGTCCCCACAGTCAGCAGGTGCCAAGCTAGAATTTAGAACCCAGATGCCAAATTCCTGCCAGTGCTCAAGGGTCCTGACATAGTCGCAGCAGGTAGCCTCCGTGACACTCTGGCCTTTGTCACTCTGACTGGCAGTCTCCCGTCCCATGAAGCTCAGCTCCAGCTGCAACCTGAATAGCTTATGGGGGAGCGCTGGAGGGAAGGAGGTGGCTGGGGAGGCCTCAGGAGCACTGTGGGGTGATGTACCACGGGGTTACACCTCTCTTCCTGTGTCCTCTCCCCTTCCCCTAGTAGAGGTGGCGGGCACCGGGTCCCAGCCAGGTCTGAGTCCTCCCTGGGCCCTTCGGTTTGGTCTGCTATTTTCTTCTGGGAGGGAGAGTAGAAGCTGCTGCCAGCCTCCAGCTTCAGGAGCTTCCAGGTAGACCCAGGGGACGGACTGGGAGGTAGAGAGGCTGAGAGAAGCAGAGTGACAGACACAGAACAATAAAGAAAAAGGGAAAGTGGAGGACAGGAGAGAGAGCCCAGAGCCATGGAGACAGAACCAGAGAGAGAGAGCGAGAGAGCGAGTGACTGGGAAAGAGAGAGATGCAGAATTGGAGAGAGTGAGAAAGCCAGAGAGAGAACAGAGGAAGACCCACAGGCAGCAAGATAGAAACAAGACAAAAGCAAAGACGAGGCCAGGCATGGTAGCACACACCTGTAATCCCAGCTACTTGGGAGGCTGAGGAAAGACGATCAAAAGCTTGAGGCTAGCCTGAACAACTTAATAAGGCTCTGTCTCAAAAATTAAAATAACAACAACAACAATAATAATAATAATAATAAAGGTTGAGGATGTCATTTGCCACTCTCTGGGTTTTGATTTGATCCTCCACTCCCCTGCCCCCCAAAAGCAAGAAAGACAGGGAAGAGACTGGAAAACTGACAAAAGGCAGAAAGTAGAAGGTGAAGGACAAAGGACAGAGGGACAGTAGGGCCAGCAGGGCCAGCCGGGCAAAGAGATGAGGCAGGGAGAGGTACCAAAGCCGGATGCTGCTGGGAGCCCAGGGCGGGAGCCAGGTGGAGGTGGCCCAGCTGTGGCTACACCCGCCTCCCCGGCTGGCCTCTTCCCACCCTTTCTCACTAAAGAAATCGTACTACTTGGGCCGAGTGGGCTGGAGACTTGGAACTCAGTTGGTTTGCCTAAAGGTAAGAATACGCTAGTAAGCCTATAATTGTTTGGCACAACTTTTGGGAAGATTTGTCCACAAACATTGCTTCCCAAGGGCTCCCAGCATGGTGTCAGAGCACGTCCACCGCTGCCAGAGAAGACTCCAGAGCTGAGGTTGGGCCTTTTCCCTCTCTCCTTGTATTCTCAGGGTCCCTGGCCTTATGGGTGACCCAGCATGGCTAGCCTGGAAGCTGGGCTGAGGAGTCACAGGGAAAGGCACCCAAAAGCCTTGTGGAGCCCACCAGAGACCCTAGAATCTGTCCTCGACACTGCTGCTACCCCTCCCCACCTGGCCCCTTTGTGTACCAGCCTCCCTTAGCCTCTGCCTTCTGCACTCACTGAGGCCTGCACCATCTCGTCATGCTGTGTCCTTCACGCCACCACTTGGTCATCGTTTCCAATCCCCATCCCGCCAGGCAGCCAAGTGAGTCTGGCAAACCACTCCTGCTCTGCTCTCCCTCAGGCCTGATTCAGGTAGTGGCCACATGAAGGGGCTCCCTCCCAGGTAGCACCCCTCCCTTAGGCCACTCAGCAACTTTGGAGCCAATAGCTGCCTCCTCTCATCAGGGCCCTGCAAGGCAGGGCAATGCCTGCTCAGCCACCAGCCCGGAGCCCTGGCCTCCACCAGCTCCTCAGAGTAATTGGACTCCAAAGCCCCATAAGGCTTCGGGATTGCAGGCTAACAGGGTGTGTGTGTGTGTGTGTGTGTGTGTGTGTCCCAGGTCCTAGCAATAATACAGGCTAACAGGGTGTGTGTGTGTGTGTGTGTGTGTGTGTGTGTGTGTGTGTGTGTCCCAGGTCCTAGCAATAATACAGGCTAACAGGGTGTGTGTGTGTGTGTGTGTGTGTGTGTGTCCCAGGTTCTAGCAATAATACACTCCTAGAGAGCCACAGGTTTCCACTGAGGAAGAAGCCCAGGAAGGTGACAATCTCCATCCACAGAGGTTGTGAGGACCATACTTGACCTGGATAGTTAGAACAGCTGCTTCAACCCAAAGAAAAAAGTCCTCCATGTCAGCCAAAACGTCTCTGTCTGGAAGCTGTGGGATGTGAGAAGTCCAAGAACCATTCATTCACTGCCTGGGAGGGCCGTGAGACCACAGTGTTCTTTGCGCCAGGC
The DNA here is from genome assembly GCF_000276665.1 of Chinchilla lanigera. Classification (NCBI taxonomy): domain Eukaryota; kingdom Metazoa; phylum Chordata; class Mammalia; order Rodentia; family Chinchillidae; genus Chinchilla; species Chinchilla lanigera. The sequence continues at coordinate 8,599,911 of NW_004955475.1, forward strand.
AAAAAGGGACAGGTCCCTCTCTTCCACCCTGCTCCACCCTCCCGCCCTGCACAGGCTGGCATGGTGGCCCTGCCAGAGGCTTAGGTCACTCGGGGGCAGCATGGAGAGGAGGATGTAAAGAGGCCTGGAAGTGACCCGTGCCAGCCTCTCTCCAGAAGCCGGGACATCCTCCTGCTTTCCATCTCCTGCCACCTCAAAGGCAAGCCCTTGGCTGGCATCTTTTTCCCATTTGAGCTGTTACCCAGGCACTGAATGAGGCCCATGCCATGTGGTTGCCCAGCCTAAGACAAACCACTATTCCCATCCACTCTATCCATTTCCTACCGTGGAGGACTGAGACCCAGTCAGTAGGAATGGCTAGGTCAGATCTCCCTCAGTAAAGCCTGGGCTTTCCAAGGCCCCAAACGACCAAAGCCTCCAGTGTACCCAGTGTCACTGGCAGTAGGGAGAAGTCCTGCTATCCAGTCCCAGGACTCGCTCAGCATGGCTCTCTTGAGGCCGGCTCTTGTAGTATGTGCCTGCACAGAGTGGCCCAGTGGTACTTGCTGGACAACCAATCCAATCAAAGAAGCAGTGTAATAATGAAAAGAAAACATTGTTTGTCATCCCTAGGTTAAAATCTAAGACCTGCCATTTCCTAGCTGTGTGATATTAAGCAAGTCCTTTAATCCTCTGGGCCTCTGCTTTCTCCTTTACCAAAATAAGGCTAATTCCTTGGGCCTACCTACCTTGCCTACCCCATAAGCCCGAGGTAGGGGAGGGATGTGAGCCAGGTACTCATCCACTCAAAAAAGATTTATTCAGTACCTGCTAAGTGCCAGACACTGATCCGAGGCCTTGAGATTCCTTCTGCAGTGAACAGAAGGGGCAGTGTCCTTGCCCTTGAAGAGTGTCCTTTCTCCGTGGGGGAGACTGTCGATAAACGCGTACTTAATTTAACATCAAGTAGCGAGAAGTCCCACAAAGACAGGACTGAGCGAGAGGATGGAGCGATGGCAGCAGGGCTCTGCTCTGTTGGCTCCACCTTCCTGCCCAGCCAGGCGTGCAGAACTGCCCTCGCTAGCATCCACATGGCTCCTCGTGCGTGAGTGGCCCAGCAACACGGGCAAGCAGGACTGATCTGGAAACCCAGTAGCCTGGCCTATTTCCGTCCCAGGGCCCTGGAGCTGATCCAGTGCAGATCCCAGCCTTCCTTGCTTCCTCAGCTCCAAGTTGCAAGTTGGGCAGAAACCCATCTCTGCTTTTCCCGCTAACCAGTCTCCCCAGCCACCAGCTGGCAGCCCACCTGGGCACCCCTTCGGGCCTGGCCCCCTCCTGTAGATGCCTCCCCAGCCTCATGGCCACCTCCTAGTCTAGGTAAAACCAAGGCTGCCACCCTCCTCCACCCACAAGTGAAAAGGCAGCAGCTCTGAAGCAGCTGGGGCTTCATTGAGCTGGTACTAATGCCATCTCCTGCAGCCTGACAGGAAAGCAGGGAGGAGCAAACTGGCCCTGGCTTCTCGCAGACCCTGCAGAGCTCAACCCCTCTTCCACCAGCCTCCTTGCCAGGGTGCCATAGGCCTGGCAGGGGACGGGTCAGAAGGAGGGGCAACCAGGGGAACAGAGGGACAGTGGATGGCCTCACACTTTGAGAAGGGGTCTCCCCACAGGAGCCCTGCACCCCTCAGGACCTCCCCTCAGCAGGTATGTCATAGAACAGACGTTGTCGCTCTTTTCTATTGTATTCGTATTGATGAATGAACAAGGTACCACTGAAAATTGGGAGAACTCTTTTGGAATGCTGGGCCCTGGACCCAGGGGCTGGTACATGCTAAGCAAGCACCGTACCATAGAGCTACATTCCCCAGCCCCCAGATGAAATTTATGCAGGTGTTTTTTCTGTTTGCAAAAGTTAATCAGGCTCATGGTAGAAAACTTAGGAAGTACAGGAACATATAAGAAGACAACCCTACATTTCCCATACTTGCTATCCCAATGTAATCCCTGTATACATTTTGGTTTATTCCTTGCTATCACTTTTCCATGTCTGGCTTTTATGTCCTGTAGACCTATCTGGACACCTATACACAGAGAGACATTGCAATATCTTTGAGAACATGTACACTAACAATAGTGTCTTAGTTACTTTGCTCCTGTTGCTGAAACAAAATACCCAACACCCAAACTTAAAGGAGGAAAGGTTTATTATTTAGCTCATGGTTAGGAGAGGTTTCAGTCCATAAGCAGCTGGCTCCAAGGCAGAGTGGCACATGGTAGATGGGCAATAATTCATGGTGGTGGAAGGCAGCAAAGGAAGAGAGAGAGAGAGAGAGAGAGAGAGAGAGAGAGAGAGAGACTCAACTCTTTCAGTTTCTCATATTGTATGCAGGCTACCTGCCCTAGGATGGGTGTAAGACTCATACCCTTAACCCCAGAACTGGACCTTGAAGCAATCATGAATTCTACATTCAGCCTTTTCAGAAAAAACCTAAGACTGCATGAGGCTTTGGGGGGACATCTAGACACAAACTGTAACAAGTAGCTAACGTTTAGTGTTTGCCTACTGCATACCAGACCCTGTTCTCACATGCATTAATGGAAGTATTCTTTCCAACAAACCAAGGACACAGGGCCAATATTAACCTCACTTGATTTCTCAAGGGAAAGGGATGTTGAATATCCAACCCAAGGTCACACATGTAGCAAGTGGAAAAGTTGGGAAATTAACCCAGACAATCTTCACTCTTGGAAACTAAGTGTTTTATGACAATACGAGACTGCTTTAACATTTTTAATTATAAAATTATAGGTACAAAGGAGTCTATATAATATTCATGCCCAGTTTAAAGTAGAGCAATGAAGTGAGCATCTGGGATTTACCACCCAACTTAGGAAATAGAGCATCGGCATTCATGTGCTTCTTTTCTTTCTGCTTCACAAGCTATCAGGCACACGTCCCCGTGTCACTCCAAACTCTGAAATGATGTGGCTCATTACTGCCTAATAATGAGGCTCCCTCCTCGTGGGCCGTCCAGACCCACGGAGAGCTTTGCCTGCCAGGGACTCTTGATGAGGCACTGGGGTGTGCTTTTCTGCCTGGCAGGGTGGGCTCTTGGACACACAAAGGCTGGCTGTCTGGGATTGGTGGGATTGTCCACTGCCTGCCTCTCCTGGCAGCAGGTAACATCAGCCACAAGCATGCCACTTCTCTTATTGATGCCCATTGTCCCATCCTCCTGGCAGATGGGGGAGGACAGGAAGGAAGAAGAAGGAGGCACAGACAGGAGGTGGCTCAAGCTCATTGGGCCCTGTGGTGGCAACCTGCACAGCACTGACGGGTGATGGCCAGCTGGCTATCTTCTTAAGCATAGCTGCATGGCCCAGTGTGGCGGGCTGTACCCTTCAAACCTCAGACGTAGATACTAATCGCCCTCATCCCAATGGGCTAGGCAGCATTCATTCATACTTTCCTTCAACATGCCACCACATGCCATGCACAGTGCTGTGTCCGGGGACACAGCACCAAGAGAGACACACACCACTGTTGCTCTCACAGAGGGCTGGATCTAGAGGGGTGGGTAGATGTCCAGTGGTTAATGCCTGAGTGATGATTTCGTGGTGATTGGCGTAAGTATGCAGAAGACAGACACAGGCTGCTAAGAGGGCATGTGACAGATTCACGACCTAGTCAGGAGGTCAGGCCTGGGCTGGGAAGGGGGACCTCGAAGCACTTGGCCGCTGTCCTAACCAGCATGCGATGGGGAAAGAGTGATGGGAAGGGCAGGCACAGCTCCTATTCACTTCAAGTCACTTTAAAGAGTCAGAATGTGCTAGCTGGCAGCCCTCGACCTGGCCCCAGCCAAACTGGGTGGCTTTTCCCTTTTCTCTCTTTCACAGGCACTGCTGGCAGGGAGGCTTAGCCCTGCTCATTTGCCATGTCCTACATCCAGTTGCAGAGAATTTGAATGACCCTGCTGGGCAGCCACCAAACATGAACTGCTCCTGTCAAATGTCACCTAATTAGGTACCCACGTGCCAGGCTCTGCTACACTCAGGCTCTCCTGTCAGCCCAGCCTATGTGGCCTGAAGCCTCACAGTCAGCTTCTGCCCTGTCTGAGACTGCTTCTCTCTACCCTATACCCAAGTAAATGCTTCCGCCCTGGGTAGAGGAGATGGACCACCCCGCCCCCGTTCCAGGAGATATTGGGGAAAGAGATGCCTACAGGCCAGTGTCCAGGGCCAGACCTGATTTACTTTCAGGGCCCCAAGTGGCAGAATAAGGCCTTTCCCTCCTCTCATCCAACCATCCGCCCATCCATCCGTCCATCCAACCCTCATGGAAGTGCTGAGCAGTGCGTGGCAGAGACGTAAATGATATCACATAGTGGGTAAGAAGACAGGCGTCTGTGTCAGGCAGCTGGGGCTTGAATCATGGTTGTGCCACTTACTAGCCTTGGACAAGTCACCGAACCATTCTAGGCACCACTGTCTCAGCTGGAAAATAAGGCTGATGGTGCTTGTATGAGACCAGAGGGTTGTTGCAAAGATGAAGCAGATTGTTTGCACAATAAGCACAGAACACAAGACTAGACAGAAAGATTGGCTATTTCCAGAGCCAGAGGTAGGAGGCAGGTGTTTCTCTGAGCCCTGCTTTGGATGGCGTCCCAAGCAAACCTGTGGCCCCCAAGTGCGGAGGCTGAGAACAGTGGGTTTCGTTGCCTGGTCAGAGATTCATGGACTCTGCAGAGTCAGAGTTGGGAAACCCTCAGAAACCATCCAACTCAGCCCCTGACACCCCCACCTCTGTCCAACAGACAAGAGATGGTGGCCCAAGGATCAGGCTGGCCTGGTGCAACATCACACAAAGAATGAGTGACAGAGAAGGACTGTGACCTTGGCCTTTGAGCTTTCGTCCCTTTGGTACTGAATGGCAACTGATAACCGTATGACCTTGGACCAGGAACTTTGTCTCCTAGGAGCCTCAGTTTCCTCGTCCCTAAAATAGGAATGATACACCTCCTACAGTTGTTGGGAGGATGAGGTAGAACAGTGCCTCTTAAGCACACGCCAGGGGGCCTGGCACCTAGGAACACATGCTTCTTGTCCTAAGACCAGGCCCCTTTTAGTGCCCCAGGCTGCTGACTCTAGTATCTAGGCAATGCGCACTGTGCGGGCCGGGTAGACCCCGAGGACCCCAGAGCTGGCACTGTGCCCTTTGGCCTGCGGGTCTTTCTTACCCTCTAGTCTCAGGCCTGCTGGAAAGACAGCTTGATTGGTTCTGACTGGATCACAAGTGGGGGCCTGGCTGGCTGAGGCCCACTCAAGTCCAAGGACAAAAGAGATGCCAGACAGTGCTGTGAAAGTAGCTCCCACTGCCCCCGTGCTGGGGGAGAGCATGGCTTTTCCTGTGTTCTTGCTTACACTGGGACTGGGTGGAAACCCAGCCAGCTCACGAGCCCTTTCTGGGGTCCCTTTGAGCCAGCGTCATTCCCCTCCCAGGCTGATTCACAGGCCAGCAGCAGCTCGAGGGACTGCACCAAAAGGTGGTCACAGAACGGTGCTCCTGCAGTTCTCCACCTTGGCCGCACATTGGGAACACCGGGTGACAAGCTTTCAAAATGCCAAAGCCTGGGCTCCATCACTCACCTCTGCTCTGGCCTGGGTCTGCGGCACAGACATCTGGAGAGGAAGGCAGCATCTGTGCAGACACCGTATCAGGGACGAAGGAGATTCTGAGATGCTGTGGCTATGGTGCCTCAAGAAGCCCCCAGGCTAGTAGGCGGGTGAGACAAATAAGGCACCCAGGCCCAGGCACTGGGGTGTGTGCTCCGACAGACACGTAAAAGCGTGATTTTAGCACCAATGTGCTTTGTCTGGGCTGCTTCACAGAGGAGCTGACATTTGAGCTTGACTCACCTACGCAGTCAATATTTAGGGATTCTTTATTGAGCACCTTCTATGTCCCAGGGATGGCTCCCGGTTTTAGAGGTACAGCAGTGACCAAGAGGAAGTCCATGCCCTCCCAGAACTTTCACTCTAGTGAAGATGCCCTGCGGAATGGCAGAGCAGTGGGAATTTGGCAGGCAGGAGAGCATAGCAAAGGTACCCCAGGTCTATGAAGCTTCGGGAGCAAGTGGGTGGGAATGAGAAGGCTTTATTTCAGCAATGATGCTTTATGTGGCCGAAGGCTTGGTATCAAAAGTGAAAGTGGTAAAAGATGAGATCTAGGTATGGTCAAGATGCCAGGATCAGGTACATATAGGCCCTGTTCAGGTTCATCCTGAGGAGGGTGGGGAGCCACTGGAAGGCTGTGAGTACAGCAGTGTGATTTATGACTGCAGAAGAAACTGGGTCACTGCCTCATCCTAGGTGACTCTTTCTCTTGACCTTCCTCTAGTCGAGAGCTAGGTATGGTGGACATCTGCTGAGTGTCCTCTTCCGTGCTTTGCATGGATATTACTTCATTTAACCCTCACAACTGCCTGTTAGGTAGGCACAATCATTATCCCCATTTTACAGGTAGGGAAACTAAGGCTCAAGTGGTAGAACCAGAATTTGATCCCAGGAAGTTCACATTGTTGAGCACTATGCACAGTCTTGAAGGGGAATTGTTGGGGGCATTGCCTCAATTTCTATGCTTCTAGGAAGGTACAAACCATCTAATTTAATTTGTTTGTTTGTTTGTGGTACTAGGGATTGAAACCAGGGCCCTTCACACTGGGCTACACCTGCAGTCTTTTCTTATTTTTATTTTTATTTGGAGACAAAGTATCATCAAGTTTCCCAAGCTGGGCTCTCATATGTGACCCTCCTGCCTCAGCCTCCAAGAGTGCTGGGAATTGGGGTATGCACCTGGCTATCCAACTTCATTTTGAACTTGGGCTTTATCCTCTTGAGTGGGGAGATCCCCCACTGACACAAGGCTTTTGGTGATTTTAGGCTGGGCCCAATGAGACACTTCAGACTCTGACAATTTTGACAGTCCTGTCTAACACCCTTACCCTCGACGACTTGTCCTTCAGCCCATTTGGGACAGGCTGGGGGAGTGCGAGAAGGATGTATGCTATTTCCATGCCTAGCACAGTTCTCGGCACAAAGCAGGGCATTCATCCGAGGGTTGGAGGTTGAATGGATAAATGAATGAATAAACAAAGTAATGCTGCATTGAACCGCCCTCACAGTTGCTCTTGGAAGACAGTAGAGTGTAGTGACTAAGCATGCACTTGTGTGTCAGAAAAGCCTGGGTTCAAATGCTGGCTTGACCGATTGATTAGCAGCTAGGTGACCAACTCTGTACCAGGTCCCTCTACCCGTCCCTCGGAACTGTTTGAAAGGTTAAGATATGATCTATGAAGGGCTTAGGAAGGTCGCTGGCATACAGGGAATTGCTTAATAACGGGTAGCTCATGTTGGCTTTGCAGAATCTTCTCTGAGAACCTAATAAATACTTGAGACTGTCTTCTAGAATAACACACCAAGCCGCCCAATTTTTCACATAATTTTTCACATGAAATCAGGAATTCGGGGAACCTGTAAAGACTGAACCTCACATTTAAGACGTTAGCTCCAGATGTCCTCAAAAGAACGATGTTGGAGAACAGGACAGTGTGTGGCCTCCCCTCTTTTTACCGCTTTTCCCCAGACTTCCCCACCGGGAGGAGGAATGGGAGCAAAGGAAGGGGTCTCTTGCCGCAACTCACCACAGTCACTGCCATCTTGGACGCGTCTGGCGCCTCCACCCTCTCTGTCCCTCCTTCCAGATGCTAGCAACCAGGTAGGTGAGGCTGGAGAGGCTACTGGATTTAGGCAAGTTTGGATAGAGGGGAGAGGGCAGGAATCAAGGGACAGAAAGTCAGGCACAGGCAGGGGCCTCACGACCGTCTTTTCCTTCACTGTGGTCCTCAGACTGCGTGTGTCCCCGGAGATCTTAGCCCCTTTTGCAGGTGAGAGAGCAGACTGAGAGGGAAGCAGGAGCGCCTGAGCTCGAAATGGACCCCGAGCCGGTCTCACTCCAGTGTCCTTCCCCTCCAGGCCGCCTGAGCTCGGCCATGTCCTATTGCTGCCATCTGTGAGAAAAGGCCTCCAGCACCAGGCCTGACCCCCAGCCCCTGTCCCATTCAGGCTGCGGGCGGCACTGGGAACAGCAGCCACCCATCCAGAGTGGGCAGCGAAGACGCAGCTGAGTTTACAAAGAGCAAAAGATGGCTCCAGCTGCACAGGAAACTCAGTAACCCTGATTGAGTGTTTATTCTTTTTCTCCCCTGCCTCCTGCTCACTCCCGCCCACCTCCTTCTCCTCTTTCTTCCTGCCTCCCTGTCTGCCTTTCCACCTTCTCTCTTCTCTCCAGTCTGCCTAATGCTGGCTGCCCCCCACCCTCACCTGCTCGGTTCCCAGCTCCGGCCCTGCTCCAGCCCAGCCAGCTGGCTCTCCATGGCCTCTTTCTTCCCTCCAAAGACCAGGGCTTCTCAAGTGCCGTGCAAAGAACCTCCATCCCTCTAGAGGCAGCCTTAGAGACCAGCTGGCCCTCCCCTCCCCTCCCTTTTATGTAAGTGGGAAAACTGAGGCCCGGAGAGGGGATAGAAGGGTGGCCAAACAGCTATAACAGAGCCAGAAATAGAATTCCAGGTGCCCAAAGCAAGATCTCAGAGGCATCAGTGGCGTGAGATCGTGGGTGGTGGAGAAAGTGGCAGAAGCTTGCAGCCTCTGGGCCATGCCTCCAGCCATAAGATACAGCACAGACTGAGGCCCACTTCACTCCCTCTGTGCCCTGAAAATACTACAGCTAGAGGCTATCAGAGGCCACAGGACCCACTGAGGTCATGTAGTGCAACCCCTTGTGGTCCAGAGAGAGAAACAGAGGAACAGTTCCGGGAAGGTCCTCCTCTCCGAGCCACATAGCCCCCGGGCAGGCCTGACAGTACTGTAATGGGGCTGAGCAACAGGAGGAATAGGAAGGCGTCAGGTTGGACATGGAAGTATTTACTGTCAGCAGGCTTTGTGGAAATGGATAAACGAATTGGCTAGGATATCTCTTTCACCAGATATCTATGTAAAAGAGGAGAGCTTAGCCAAGGTTGGTCCGTGGCCACAGTACACAGAAGCAGGGAGACAGATAGGGTACTGGCTAAGAAGCCCTTCAAGATCCTTGTCCCTTGTTAGTAGCACTGCATGTGGTTCGTGAGTCGAGTGCCTGCTGCCTTTAGGATGGAGGCTGGGGACAAGGTGGCAGGAGGAGAAGAGGCCTTTGCTCAACTCAAAAAAATCTCCATTAACCCAACATGACACGTTGGTATTAGCTTTTCCTATGCTAAATTACACAAGGATAAACTTGGGGCTGGGAGAGAAACCACACTAATTAGTGTCAGTTCCAGACCCACTGCACCATGACCAGGGGCGGGAGCAGGGGCAGGGGCAGGCATTGAGGAGGGGGGGTCTGTCCCCTCCTATTTCTTCCTCAGAGTTTTTATTCCCCTGTCTTTCCACATAGGACTAGGGCCGCAAAGTGGAGGCTCACATTCTCTGCCGAATCCACATGAGCCTTCTGCAGGCCTGAAAAGGGGCAGCAGGAGTGGAGAGTCTTCCCTAGGGCCCCGGAATTGGGAGGATTAGAAGATCTGGGAGCAAAGAGGAAATCATCATTCAGTCCATCACTGGAGAATAAAATCAAATAGGAACTTTAATAAAACTGCCTGGCTCTCACTTCATTGCCGGAATCCATTCCCACTCACCAGTCACTGGGTGCTGTGGTCTCTGAGAGGCTGGTGTACAAGGGCAGCAAGACAAGGAATAGGAAGGGTTGGGAGTCTATCTAGGGTTCTGCTCCAGGACGAGGGAAAGGGCCCGGCCCTCCCCAGACACTGCTGGTCTGCTGGGAAATTTGCCGGACACCACGCTCTACTTCTCTCATCAAAACCCCACAACACCCCTCAGTTGGGATCATGGGCCCCATTTTGCTGATGAGGAAACTGTGGCTCAGAGAGGTTGAGTAGCGTGTCAAAGACCACAGGGCTGCTAAGAAATGGTAGAGCCCAATTATTGGACAATACTCCCCAGGCTTCCACCATACCCTACAGCATCTGATGGTGTCTTTGGGACAGCACCATTGAGAAGCAAGAAGCGAAGGCAGCATCCCTTCCTGGTCATGGATCAGTACTGGAGACCACAGGCCTCGACCTAATCCAAGCATCCTTTGCTGCCTTACATCTCAGTCCCTGGGAAGCACCTTTCTCCTTCTTGTTGGATACAGAAGCATGTAGATCTGTATATGTCCTAAGCCCTTTGCCCAGGAAAAAACATGGCCTCTGACTCAGACACAGAAGCAAGTTGGAAGCCTAGTGTTTTAGCCAGTTAGAGTTCAAATTTTAGCTTAATGCACTGGCAGTAAGGCCTTGGGCAAGTTGCTTAATTCCCATTTTAGTTTTACACCTTATAAAATCGAGGCAATTGTAGCACCTGCCTTATAGAGTAGTTACGAGCATTACATGGGTTAAGACGTGCTTAGAACAAGGTCTGGCACACAGGAAGTGTCCTGTAAATAGAGTGGTACCTCAGTTCATGAACTTAATTCTTGCCGTGATTCTAGTTGCAAACCGAATTGGACAAGAACCAAATCGAATTTCTCTAGAAGGTCAACATCGTACCTAGCCAATGAATTTGATTTGGTTCTCGTCCAATTCAGTTTGCAATCAGAATCATAGAAAGGGTTAAGCTTGTGAGCTGAGGTAGTGCTGTAAGTGTCGGCTCTCATCATTACTCAGTTTCACAAGAAACACTGCCAACAAGAAAAAGCGCTCAGAAAGCCGTGTGTGGTGGTATGAGCCTGTGAAGCCAGCACTCAGGAGACCGAGGCAGGATGATGGCAAGTTAGCCTGAGCTACATAGTAAGACACTGTCTCAAAAAAAAAGCAACAGGAGGCCTCAGAGGACCTACTGTAATGGTGCAGCAAGTATTGGTATTATCCAGTAGCAAACATTACGGTGGCCACTCCGATACAAGATGGATTCTTGGCCAGAGCAATCCCAGCAAAATCTACTTCACCCATGCCTCCAGAACAATTGGTGATTATCAGGTTGAACCATATGTAGTTGCCAGTACTTGGTTACTGTTAACCTACAAAAGTGGCAATTTCATGTTTGGACTTCTCAGCAGAGCCTATTTTGGGAGTATGCCTGGGTCAGCCTCCACTCATTTCTTACTTCTGATGAAGGAGCATGCTAAGCATATCCGATAAATTTCTTTAAAGAGTGAATAGTTGGTTTCTTGCAGTTACTAGATGCTTCTAAAGAGTTTAGGAAATGTGCTTTCTTTGAGAAGTTGAAAGTTTCCTCCTGGAACCAATTGCATTATGAGAGCCAAAAGGGGCTCTCAGCAAATATATATATATTTCTTTTTTTTTTTACAGGTGTCTGGGTGTCTGGAGATGGGTGGTGAGTAATTAAAAATATCAGTGGCATCACTTGAAGTGCTAAAAGGCATCAGAAGCTCCTGGAGATGGTGTTTGAGACACTGGGACCCTGCCCAGGCTCGTGGAAATGGAGTGAAAGAAGACCACTATCATCTCTGCTCTTCGGTGGCTCCAGATTTGCAGAAAATGGCTCAAAGCAGAAACCTGTGTCCTCGTGTGGGGTGTGTATGCATCTTCCTTTTAATCTATACCTTGCTATCATTTCTTTTTAGTCTATTTTTTATTAATTATTACTGTAGTTGTACACATTGATTGGGTACAGTGTGATAATTCAAAACATGTATACCACCTGTAATGATCAAATCAGGGCATCTCGCTTCTGATGCTGTCCATGGCATGCTCTGATCCCTATGGACCTCGGTTTCTCCTCTGGGGGTTCCACGAAGTCGTGGACCACATCTGGCTTGTCATCACTGAATCCCCAGCATTTAGCACATGCTGGGCACAAAGTAAGCACTCAATAAATGTTTTCCGAACAGAGTAATTAGTAAGAAAAAATGAAGCAAGTGAATTTCGTCTTGCCCGGCAGTGATGATTTCTAGGAGGAAATAACAAAGTCTTGTGAAAATCCATTCCAAGAACTTGATGTGCTATAGAAACGCCTGGAGATGTCACGGTCTTGGGGCCATGACTCTGGTCAAAGCTCCCAAAAGTAGTTGAGCCCTGAGTTCTCAGAATGATACAAGCCACAGACAAAGAGAAAGCCAAGGAAGTAGGACACAGCCACTCTGGAGGCCAGAAAAGGAAACCACTCCAAGGTCAGTAGCTCCACTGAGGGGTGGCCAAAAATATTGGTTTTACCTGCAGCAAGAGGGATTTAGGTCAGACTTTCTGGACACTGTGGGGAGATGAGAGAGAGTGGAGATACCTTCTTTAGATACCTTTTAAGACGGAAATTGTTAGCTGTCATCATAATTTCCAGACACTCGCTAGCAGTGGGGCCTTGGGCTAATCTCTTCTCTTCTCTGGGCCTCAGTTTCCCCATCTGCAGCAGGAGATGGGAAACAGTGGTAAACTTCAGTCTATGGTTCCTTCCAGCTCTTAAAGTCTGGAATTCTGTCTGGAGGTTGGGCCAAGCTGGCATAACTTCAGAAGGCTGCAGAAGGTCATAAAAGTGGTGGGATCACTGGGGATAGAGAATCCTGCAGAGAAGCCCCTCCTCCAGCCCTCCACCTCCTGCCCTTTTAACTGCTGCAACCACAAGCCTCCCCTGCTCTCTCCGGTTTGGTTTCTCCTCCCCAAGCCCCCACAGCCCTGTCTGGAGGCCCTATTCTCTGACCAGCTTTGTTTGCTTTTAATAAAGTTAATCGCACTCCTAATTTGTATGTAATGAAAAGATAAAAGGGAGACATGGGGGTGAACCTTCCATTGAAGTGGGAGAAGTGCCGGTCCAGGCCACCAGCTGCCTCCCCACCTCTGCACTCACCACTGCCTTGTCCATTCCCACTTTAGGGAAGAAGCTACCATCTGGGGCCCAGCCCAGCCCAGCTCAGCCCAGCCCAGCTCAGCCCAGCCCAGCCCAGCCATCCCTGCACTCCCCCAAGGAAGCTTCCTGGACCTGCTTGTTCTGCTCTCCACCTTGCCTTTGATAGAGGACAAAGATCAGCCTGCCTAAGTCCTAACAGCACCCAGAGTCCAGGTGTGGACTTACGGAACGCCATACACCCAAGCTACTCAGTTCCTTCAAGGCAAGGCCTGGCCTTTGGCTGGGCACACAGCAAGAGGCAGCAAAACTCACCGTATCCATTCTTCACCCGTCAAGTCCTCGCCTGCTTTCTGGGAATACCTTGGACTCTTTGATAAGGACAAAGGAGAACATCCCGGGGGTGAGGTGCTGACTTGATTGTATTTATCTGTGAAATGATGCCTCTGTCTTCCCCACACACTCAGCGATCTCTCGTTCCCTGACATGCCTTCCTTTCACAAGTCTCACTCAACGGGTTGGTCACCACCTGCGTGTGGCCCGGGGACAGGCCGCTCCTTTTCCTCCCTGTTGATCTCAGAGGCAGGTAGAGAGTTTGGCGGTGGGTGGAGAGATAGCCTATCATAAGATAAGTGATGCTCAAGTCTCAGTGTGCTGGACAAGGTGGGAGAGCTGCTCCCAAGAGGCCCAGCTCCCACAGTAGAGCCCTCATTGGGCCTTCATTCTCCTCTTGTACTCTCTCCCACCCTGGAAGACAGCTTCCTTGGGGGGTGCACTCATGGGGAGAAGACGGGAGAGGGACCCAAGACTCTCCAAGAGGACTGCTCTGTGATGCTATTCAGAGAGGACTGGAGCCAGCAGGGGCCACCTCCATCTCCAGCTCTTGTTTCAGAGGCCCATGTGCCAGACCCTTAGCGGTCCCCAGTAGGACAGAAGTGAGGCTGATGGGGTTGGGGGTAGTTCAGTGCTCAGGAAAGAAAGGAGTCTGCAGGACACTCAGCCCTTCGTCTGCCCTCCCAGGGCTAGGTCAGGCAGGGCACAGGCTGGGCTCCAGACCCAGATGGGGGTATGGAGAAAGCAGACCCGCTGTAGGGGGCTCCCAGCATGGCACGCCTGAGCAGCAATCTGGAAGCTATTGGGCTGGTGCGTTTCTGCGATCCACCACAAATGCCATGCCCAGTTCATTTCCTCTAAGGAAACACAACCTCGGGGGATAATTAGAGCTTCTTTGCGTACACAATCCCATATTGTTTATCCAACACAAATTAAAAAACGTGGGCCCTGAGAACATGGAGCGAGAGATAAAGGAACCTCCTCCTCCTCCCCCTCCTCTTCCCCTCCTGCTCTCCCCTCCTCCTTTCCAGCTGGATCTCATTACCCTCCCCGGCCAGGCCAAGCCCCAGCCCCAACCCCAGCCTCACCCCACCTGATTGGCTCCTGCTCCTTTACACAGCCTTTGCGGGCCCCTAGACTAGGACCCTCAAAGTCAGGACCTGGGACCCTCCCTAGCTTTCCCTCCGTGTCTGTCTGCCTAGTGCTCTGTGGTAGCTCTGTAGTGTTCGTCTCTGGCCAAAGAATGCTGGACACAGAGTGACCATTTATCCCTGTGTCCTCTCAAGGACTCTCCTACCAGGAAACATGAGAAATATCAGCCCACAAATATAACTCACACCCAGGACCAGAGGCAGGGCCTGTGCCCTGCGGGTTGCTGGGAAGGAAGGCCTGGTGCTCTTAGCCCTGGCCTTGGCCTTGGTTCTCTTCCACTGCCCAGTTGTGCTCCACCCAGACAACAGGGAGCCCAGTCAGCCTGGCCTGGGGGCCCCCTCCACAAAGCTCGGCCCCTCTCCCTACAGAGTTCAGCCCAACAAAGAAGGATTCTCAGCCCTGCGACTAGGGGTGGGAGGAAGGAGGGTTGTGGGTGGAAAATAGCTTTGGAACCCAAGGTTGGCCATCTCCATGAAAGCCCTATTATTGCTCCAGTAGCTAAACATCTTGCTCAGCCTGGCCAATTCAGCTCCCCTCACTTCCCTGTCTCCCCCTAGGAATAGCTGCACATTCCAGCCCTTCACAGCCAGTCCTTTTCAACCATGGTGAGGTGGGCGGAGGCGGGCATGCAGGCAGGGCCGAGGAGGGGAAGGCCTGCCCATGGGAAAACACCTCTGTGAGACTTAACTGCTTAGAGCACCAGTGGTCCCACAGAAGCTAGTTCCTTGTCAGGTCTAACCTCCTGTTTCTCTAGTATCACAGCCCACTTCTCAGAGTTTTGGTGGTTTCTTTTCTTTGGTGGGGGTAGGGAGCTGCCTGGGTTTTCCTTGGGGACTGAGAAGGCATCCCACTGGCCACAAAGCAGTGTGGCTTTTCTGTCTTCTGCAGCCAGAGGCCAGCAAGGGCAGGTCTCTGTTCCAATATACTGATCCGCCCAACCCAATCACTGAAAAGCAAGAGGACTGGGAGGAGAAAAGGACTCTCTCCTGTCCGGGCCCTCGGGGCCTCCCGCCGACCTCAAGCAGGAAGCTGACCAGTGGGGTAAACAGCGTTTGAATTGAGGTAGCATTTTCTCTGGTTGAAGTGAAGAGGAAGTTGTGTGAGCTGAGAACACATTCCCCGTCTGGTCTGTTCTTTCAGCTCTCTTGGTATTTTTTTTTTCTTTTGGTTTGTCTCTGAGCTGGAAAGAACATGTGCTTGGCAGATTTTTTATTAACTCCATAGTGGTCTGTCTCTCTCTCTCTCTCTCTCTCTCTCTCTCTCTCTCTCTCTCTCTCTCTCTCTCCTTCTCTCTGTGTCTGTCTCTCTCTCCTTTTCGCTTGCTTGACAGAATTTAGATTAGACAAAACATGAGCTCATTTCTGCCTGAGAAAGAAGAAAGAACACCACCCCCCTCCCCTCCTTCCCAGCCTCACCCACCTCTGCTCCAGGTGGGGGAAGGGTAGGACTGCAGGGCTCCCCAGACAGCATCACTAAGCCCTATGCTGCGCAGGGACCCAGCTCTGTCCCTACGGTCTTGCAGTCACAGGCCCCCGGCCTACGGTCTTGCTGGAAGTAGAAAGGAGGATGGATCTGAAAGAAAATGCTTGGGGTCCTGAGGGTAGGTAGGCAAGGTGAGCCCTGCCAGGGTTGGCCAGGCCTGGGCAGCATCTGTGCACAGCACCCAGACCCCAGACCCTAAGGCTACCTGGAATTCTCTCACCTTCACAGTCCTCTTTTTTTGCTTTTGTAGATATTCCTGGACAGTTGTCACCAAGCCCCATCACAAGGACACCTCTGGCTCTTGTAGTGGATCCCCTCCTGAAACTGCTGAGCAAATTACTGAAGCACTTTATTTCTCTCTTCATGGATTGTCCAGCATATGGGACCATTGGGCCTATTAGATTAGCCATGGGAGGCTGGGTTGAGTTGGAATCCCTCAGATCATCACTCATCAGGGATCTGTCTAATTATTACACACACACACACACACACACACACACACACACACACACAC
Organism: Chinchilla lanigera; assembly: GCF_000276665.1. Lineage (NCBI taxonomy): Eukaryota > Metazoa > Chordata > Mammalia > Rodentia > Chinchillidae > Chinchilla > Chinchilla lanigera. Next base: position 8,616,259 of record NW_004955475.1, read on the forward strand.
TCAGTCTCAGTCTCTTTTCTGTAAATTTGGGATAATAAGATCTACATTATAAAATTATCACGAGAGTCGGGCTTCATGGTGTGTGCCTGTAATCCCAGCATTCTGGGAGGCTGACACAAGAGGATCAAAAATTCAAGCCCAGTATGGGCAATTTAGCAACTTAGCAAGACCTTGTCTCAAAATAAAAAAGGGCTGGGGATGTGGCTCAGTGTGAAGGCCCTGGATTCAATCCCTAGTACTATCAAAAGAAGGACAGGGAGAGAAAGAAGAAGACGAAGAAGAAAAGGAGGAGAGAATTGTCATGAGATTTAAAGGACATTGAAATCCATTTTGATCTCTTGCAATAGGCAAAAGGATAAAAGCAACTAGCAGACTTCCTGATACTTACAAGTGCAAAAACTGAAGGAATAACTTCTTCTACAAGCTCCCTTCCTGTCCCTCCCTCCCTCCCTCCTGACAGAAAATAGAGGTGGAATGGCAGCAGGAAGGATGGTGCTTAGACAGAAGAACTTCCTGGGGTGCAGTGATTAGAACCGGAAAGCAGCGCCCAGTGGAATGTGTGGACATGCCTTCCAGCACACCACGGAGGAGAGCTGCCCACCCTGGAAACAGGAAGATGGTTGTCATCTGCAGAGGAAGGCCCATGATTATGGCAGGACAGAGCCCTGGGTTTATTTCCACCGTTCCCTGTGGAGCCCCAGGCAGGCCACTCCTCGCTGGGAGCTGCATTAAGTCCCTCATCCCCAAAGGGAAGACGCCCTCCTCTTAAAGTGGTTGTAAAGTATCTTTATGGGCTTCTGTGGGCCGCTCTAAGGGGTCTTCCTTGCCATTCCGTAGTGCTGGGGAGGAAGGCCAGAGGAGCTTGCTGGGGCTGCCCCTCTTGCTAGGGCCACTGGGCCCTTGTAGACCTTTGCGGTCATCCTGGCAGGCACCTGTCCAGCCCAGTGAGAGCTCCCTCTGAGTCAGGGGGCTCCCCCAGGCCTCCCAGCTGCCTGTGAGCTGTCCCTTAGCCAAGCAGGGCAGCACTGCTCTTCTAATCTCGTTTTATAAATTAATCCCTCTCTTCCCTTAATCATTTTCATTGCCTGCCTCTGAACCCACTCCAATCGATCTACTGCTCCGGCAACTTCTCCTGCTTTTCATCCCCTTCTCCTCCCTCGGGCTCCCCCTCCGGCTGCGGCTGTGGCTGCAGAGAGGCCCCCAGATCTGCTGCTGCCTCCGTGGCCAAACTCCCCTGCCCAGGTGAGAGGGCCAGCTTCCAGGTCCATGCAGGTCTGGCCTCCTTTCCCGTGGGCTCCTCAGAGCCAGCAAGCGAGGTAGGAGCCTGTGGGAACACAGTAGTCCCAGGAAAGTCCCTCTACCCCTCTGGGCCTTGTTCTCTCCAGCTGTAGCATGGAGCACTGGCTGGGACGCAGGTGTGGAAGTAACAGTTTGGTTCAGGGATAGGCATATTTAGGTCGTTCTGTTTGCATCAGAAGAGGACCGAGCTCCTCAGACAGCCTTCCCCCTTGGCCTCTCTGTCCTCTTCTCACATGGCCCCCACCCCCACAGCCCCAGAACAGCACAGCCTGCTGGTCACAGGCCCCAGAGCCCATTCTGGCCACAAGAAAAGCTTCATTCCGCAGGTTGCTGACAGCTTCCTTCAGGGAAGCTAGGGGGTCCCTCGCCACAGGAAGAAAGTGAAGACTGAATCAGTGGCAGACAGGGGTTCCGGGTGGTAGCGGGCAAGGCCTTTGGACACCAAGTTCAGAGGCATGGCCAAGGCACTGAAGAGCTCCGTCCACATCACCTTCTAGACACTCTCTGCAAAACAACCCCTCTGCCCAGCTGTGTGGGCTTCAGGAGGAGAGAGCAGGCTTGGCTTTGTGCAGTACCTGCTTTGAACTTTCTCAGCTGTGTGAGCCCCACTGAGAGGATCTCATCTCCAGAACCTGTCCAGTTGCCTCTGTCATGCCAGTGCTGGTGGAGTCAGCAGCAGGTAACCCACTGTGATGCCCACCACACAGAGCTTAGAAAGTGGGCCAGGCAGATTTTGAACACTAATCTGTCTAATGCCAATGCCTGGGCTTACAACCAGTACCGTGAGGTATTCCATTTTTCAGGCAAAGAAAAGAAAACTCAGCCGGGTGTGGCGGTGCATGCCTGTAATCCCCTTACTGGGGGAGGCTGAGGCAGAAATATTGCAAGTTTGAGTCTAGCCCGGGCAACTGAGCAACTTAGTGAAAGCTTATCCTGAAATAAAAAATAAACAAAAAGGCTGAGGAAGGCCCTGGGTTCAATCCTCAGTACTGAGAAAGAGAAAAAAAAAAGAAAGAAGAAAGAAAGAAAGAAAGAAAGAAAGAAAGAAAGAAAGAAAGAAAGAAAGAGAAAGGAAAAGAAAAAGAAAAAGAAAAAGAGAAAGAAAGAAAGAAAGAAAAAAGAAAGAAGATAAAGAAAAAGAAAAAGAGAGAAAGAGAAAGAAAAAGAAAGAAATCAGCTGTGAGACAAAGGAGGTGGCTGACAGTGACAGTGACCTAGAGGGTTCTCAGCCCTTTGGTTGCTGAGGATCTACAGGAACTGAGAACTCCTCCCAGGATACTCAAGGGCAGAAATGGAGCAGTGGGACACAACAGAGTCAGGCACAGCAGCAGGAGGGGGCAAGGCTTGATAAGCCAGGACTTCTAAGATGCCTCTGAAAGGATACATAGGAGTTGGCCAAACTGACAAGAGAGGAAATGGCAACCCGGTCAGAAGGACACTTGAGTAAGTGCCACAGCTAGCGCCAGAAGCTCCATGACTGTGGGACCCACCTTCCCTCTTGTCAGCCCCATGCAGCCCCCTGCCCTGGAGGGAGGCAGCAGTTCAAAGAACCTAGCTCTTCTCTCTGCTTTGCTCCTTCCCGATGATATGGCCTTTGATAGGGACTTCAGCACCTGGAAGGAGTCTCCCATTATGCAATGGAGATGCCGTGTGGGATCGTAGGTAGCTATCAGGATTGTTTTCATTATATTTATGGAAACCATCATCTCAGAACGGTCCACAGTGCAGCATGCCTATCCCATCCTGCCTTGCTCTGCCTGTCCTTTCCCCTCCAAGTTTCCTGCCTACCATCTATTGCCCCACCTCCACCTCTGCCTCTGCTCAGACAGACACTCAGACTAGCCAGCTTTGGAGGAAATGTGGAAGTTCAGGCCTTAGCAGGCTCCTGGCAGACTTTAGGGTGATTGGCACCCTTCCTGCTAGTTCCCTGCCACTTTCAGGGAAAGCAAGGTGGAATGGGAAGATTTTTCCTTTCCTGTGGCAGTTTGCGTGGGTTTTGCAGCAAAGATTGCATGATCTGGGCTTTAGCCACCTCAGAGGAGGGGAAGGGACAGTGATTTAGAAGGCCAGAGTGCATCATCTAGGAATACCCTCCACCTCCACTCCCCATACGCACAATTGACTGTAGACCTCTACCATTGACCCCCAAAGGTAACCCTGCCCGAGCTTACAGGACTGCTGGGGCCTGGCCTCCCTCAGCCTCTCCTGGGCCAGAGAGGCCGGAGAGGTCAGTGAGGGAGGTGGGGTGCAGAAGTCCTGCCTGGTTCTGATTTCCCTGGCTAGGCTTGGAACCAGAGCCTGCTCTGTCTTCAATCCCTACCCCCAGAGCAATGCTTCTCTGCTTTCGGGAGCAGCCCATAACCGCAAACACATTTGCTAATGCAGCTAGCCTGCCCGCCCTGGGACAGCTGGCTGGGCCGGGTGCCTGGGGCCAGGCCAGGCAAAGGGTAGGGGGCCTGGCTGGGAAAGGGGCCCAAGGCTCCTCCTCTGCTGCTCAGCTGCCTGCACAACTCTGATCGCTGCCTCGCTGGCTCCATAGCCCTCTACTCTGACTCCTTTGAGGGCTAAGAAGCATGGCAGAGAAACTGACACAGGGCAAGGGCTGCATGGCAGATTGCAGTCTCCACCCAAGAACAGCACTGCTAGACGTGCTCCTCGGCTAAGAGGGTACTTGACCTGTTTGGGCTAAAGGGGGGCTTGATGTAAACCATCCCACATAGAATCTCCCTCTCAGAAGAGCCACTATAAAAAGGGAAAATCTAGCCAGGCAGGGTGGCACACACCTGCAAACCCAGCTACTTGGTAGGTTGAGTCAGGAGGATCATAAATTTGAACTCAACCTGGGCAACTCCGTGAGATCCCATCTGAAAATAAAATTTAAAAACGGCTGAGGTTGTAGCTCGACACTTCCCGAGTTCAATCTCTAGTATGAAGGAGAAGGAGGAGGAGGAAGTGGAGGAGGAGGAAGGAAGAGAGGAGAGAGGGGAGAGGGGGAGGGGATGTGGAGGGGGGAGGAAGAGGAGAAGGAAGAAAAGGAGGAGGCGGGGGAAGAAGGGAAAATCTAGGGCCCAGGGAGGGCTGAAGGCTTAGGGATTGCCCTGGAAGGCAAAAGCAGAGAGAAGCTAAGGCTTCCCATCTCTGCCACTATGTGACTCCAGTGAACATTTCTTTCCCTGACCCTCAGTTCCTCCAGCTTGCCCTGATTACCTGGCAGATTTGTGATATGGGAATGGATAGACAATGTCTTGTAAATTGTACAGTGTTCTATCCGTGAGAATGACCATTCTATAAGATTTTAAGCTCTGGAAGAGAAGGAATCATAGCTGAACTAACCTCTGTATTCTCCGTGATCCAAACATTGAGTGCCAAGTGAATGAGAGGCACCAGTCAGCCCCAAGCTCACACAGCCTCTGAGAACGAGTGAGTCCTGGGGTCCCTAAATCCTGGAGCTGGAGCTGTGACTGGAGCCCTCTCCCAACCTATCAATCCCAAGGCCCCAGCTCCACTCGCTGCCCTCATCCACCCTCCCCCCACTCCCCATCACACACAAGGCATGCAGCTCAGCTTCCCCCTGCCAAGACACCCACCCCCCCAGCCCGGCCCCACAGCCCCTCTCCAAAGACAGGGGCCTTTCTCTGCCACGTTCCTGGAGGCTTTTCCACTTAACAGGGCCTTGAAATCCATTCGCCGCAGACTGTGAACTTCCTCTCCATGCGCCTGCCCGCTGGCCCTCTCCGAGCCTGACCCCCCCCTCCCTACCCCCATACTGGCGTCCGCCAGCCCGTGGCCCAGCAGCTGTTACCCTGATCTCCCCCTCCCCAAGACTCTGGGGCCAAGCAGGGGCCACCTGGAGGAGGTACTTGGGCCCCGGAAGCAGCAACAGCCTGGACTAACAGCGAGAGCTGAGATCCTGCTGCCCCTTCTCCCAGCCCACCAGGGACACGGGCCACCTCCTTCAAACTCCAAAGCCACCAAGGCATTCTCCCTAGGTCAGACCTTCATTGATCATGGCCCTTATGGCCCACATGGCCCTTGGCCATGCTGCTGGTAGAGATGCAAAACAGTGGCCTGATTATCCTCCTGCCGTAGCTGTGAAAGCATATGGTCTGGGTTCTAGTCCTACCCCAGCTAGAATTTGCAACCTTAGGCCAGTCTGGTCCCTCAGGCTCTTCCTCACACAGCCTCGACATCTACCTATTTTCTGAATTAAACCTTGCCCTCTGCTTTCCTGGGATGGTCCATCCTAGGTCCTGTGCCTTTCTTCCTAGAGTCTGAAAAGCTTTCCTGTTCTACTACAAACTTCATCCTTCATCCCACAGGCCTTCTGATGGTGGAAAAATGGAAGGTCACCACTGGCTACTGAGCACCTACCATGACCATTGTAATGTCTTCAACCTCATTCTGGTATTATCTCTATGGTCCAGGCTGAGGAAACCGAGGCTCGAAAAGGGGAAGTGACTCATAGTCCCAGCCAAGAAATGCAGCCACAGCTTGAACCTGGGTAGTTAGGAGTCCCCCATCCTGGTCAGGTTTAAGACGATGAAGCTCTCTGCTGACACAAAGGCAGCTTGTGACCCGTTTTGACCTGAGGCTCCATCTTGGCTCTCTTTTCTTAAAATTATATTCTCCTAATGCTAAAGTGAGGAGAAACAGTATGCCGCAAGAAGAAAATACTTGGAGGAGAGGGAAAAGGCCTCTTGGGCCTCAAGTCCCCCAACCCACATGAGTACCCACTAGGTGTTGGCCACTGGTAGCCACTCTCACACACCTTCCCTTGTTCAAATATAACAACCCTTTGGATTAGCAGCTATCTAGGCCTTTCTACAGATTGGGAGACTGAGACCGAGATGGGAAGTAATTTGCCAAGGCCACACTATGAGTAATATAGTACTTCTCCCACCCTACCCACACACACATACCTCAAGCCTATGCCCAGGGGATGAAAGGTGATATCTGTAGGAAGAAGTTCCCCCACAGAGGCCCTGGGCATAGAAATGAGTGCTATAAGCCCAGAGAACCTATGTAGCAGCGGGCAGGGCTGCAGTCCTCAGCCATGGTTTGCTCTCAGCCCTGCTGACTGGAGCTCACTCTGCAGGGCTCCGGGGTCTGCCTGTCTCTCTCCCCATCTGTCTTTCTCATCCTTTTCCATTCTGCTTCTTAGCAATGAATTTGTTGGAAAGCTGGACTGAATTACCACCCATTACCCAACCTGCCTCATTCCAAATCCCTAGTATTAATGCAATCAATGGAGGGGAAGCAGGCTCCCTCCAGCCTCCTGTCTGGCCCGCCCAGCCCTGGCTTCCTAGTGCTTGCTCCAGCCCCTCTTCCTCCTCGCACGTGCACAGGCTCCACACGCCATTTACACATGGGCCTGTCGAAATGGAACAGGTCTTCTACCCACGGAGGAGGCCCTTCTGAAAAGTGAACTGAACAAAGACACGTGTGCTTTTGATCTCTCAGTGAACATCACGAGACACTAGTTAACCACTGAGTAATGTCTTGAGCCTCTGCAGACAGAGCAGTGAACAACCCAAAGTCCTCACTCCTGTGGACCTTGTAGTACACCAAGGGGGAAAGGTGGACAACCAACAAGCGAATCCTAAATTAACAAGATGCCCCAGTTGCTGTGGGAGTGATGAAGAAAACAAATCAGGCTATGAGATATACTGTTGGAGGGGCTGTTTTAGATCTAGTGGTCAAAGGAGGCTTCCGTGAGGAGGTAGTAATGCTTGGACTGAGAGCTCATTGACATGAAAAGCCAGCTATGTAAGGATCCGGAGGAAGGGTTTAAGGGACAAAGAGCAGTGAGCACAAAGGTGCAGAGGTAGAAATGAGCATTCTGCTAAGAGACCGGAAGGAAGCGTATCATGTAAAGCCGTGTAAGTCTTCGGAAAGACTGAGTTTTATTCCAAGCGTGATGCGAAGCCAGTAAAAGGTTTTAAGTGCGTTTAAGAACAGGACTGAATTTGTGTTTGAGAAAGATCTTTCTGGTGGCTCCACGAGAATAGATTATTGAGGGGCAAGGGTAAGAGTTAGGGAAATGTATTGCATTCGCCCAGAAGCGAGCAGATGGTGACCTGGGCTAGGCTGGGGGCCACACAGAAGTAGATCTCAAGCAGGTATTCTGGACTTCAGTGGGGTTGTTGGGCCCCCAGTGATGATCTCTCCATATCTCCACTTGGATGTCCAGTACAGCATCTCAAATACATTCTGGTTACAAAAGAATCCTTGAACCCACCCACACACCACCACCACGACCAATCCAGGCTGTCAGACAAATAAGCGCCAACTTAATGGAAGGGTTCAGGACAGGAGCTACAAATGGGGGTGCGGGACACTGCCATACAGATGCTATTCAAAGCCATGGGTTCCATGAGATCATTTACTAAGAAGGTATAAGTAGGAAAGGTGAGAGTACCTGAGACTGAGTCCCAACATCTGGATGAGTCTGCAAAGAACTAGAGGAGCAACCTGTAAAATGAAAGCAAAACCAGAAACTGGGAGGGCATGCTCAACTATAGTAGATGTTTCTGGGGCTGGGGTCACTGGACTTGGCAATGTGGGATCACTGGTAACATTTGACAATATCTGTTTCAGTAGGGGTAGAAGCCCATTGGGGTAGTTAGAAGAAAGAAAGGGTTATGAAGAAGCAGAGACACTGAGTATAGGAATTCTTTTTTCAGTACTGAGGATTGAACCCAGGACCCTTACACTGAGCTATACCTTCAATCTTTTTTGATCTTTTATTTTGAGACAAGGTCTTGCTAAGTTGTCTAGGCTGGGCTCGAACTTGTGATCCTCCTGCTTCAGCCTCTCAAAATGCAGAGTGTGCACCACCATGCCAGGTTGTTTTTGAGAGGTTTCACTATGAAGGAAAGCAGAGAGAGAATGAAAAAAGTGGTAAGGGGCCGGGGATATAGCTCAGTGGCACAGCGCCTGCCTGGCAAGCCTGCAGTCCTGAGTTCGATTCCTGGTAACAAAAAAAAAATGGTAGGGTGAATGAATTGGAGGTCTAAGTGAACACAAAACTTTATTAGAATAAGGGTTCTGGAGAGAACAAGATAGCAAAATTCAGGTTAGGTCAAAGACTGAAATGACTTAAATTAATATCTTGAAGTTTAAGCTGTAAACAATGATGGCAAGGTCAAGGATCTACGAGAATGGGAGAATGACATGGGATGGAAGACCAGACCCTGGCAAACAGAGGAGCCAGGGTGGTGGCTCTATGTTAATAAAGAAGTTGACAAGAACACTGCCAGGATTAGGTAGTGGAGAGGACATAGTGAGCCACCTACTGCCGTCTCCAGCGAACGGGGGACACTGACAAACGTACTCAAGGAGACAGCCTCGGGCAGGGTTAGAGATGAGGCAGTCTGGAGAAGAGCCAGTATTTCAGAAGAAAGGAAGATAAACGGTCTAGAAGCAGCAATGGGAAACAAGGCAGACATCACTCCTACCTTCCTGCATGTACGTGGGGTGTGGGAGAAAACTACAGCCCCTCAAATATAGCAAGACCGTCATGTCCTCGGGGCATAAGAAGGAAGGAAGTGGTCCTAAGAGATTAAGGATGCAAAGAATGGGGAAGAGTTGCTGGCAGTGGACCATGGATGGTAGAAGGCAGGATGGAGGGGCATCAGGAGCTCAAGAGTAATCAAAGGTGAGGCCCCAAGTAGGGACTTGGTAGTGCAATGTAGATGCTAGAATGGAGGGGTGATGGCAGACAGGGAGACCGGCCCCCCCTGTGGTGATGGAGGTAAACAAGGGTGTGAGTCCTTATGGGACACAGCAGAGCTTCTTCCAGGAAGTTTGTTCATTAGATCAAGCCAAAAGACCTGGGGAATCCGAGGGCCTGGTCCCTGCTGGGGGCTGGTGATGGTGTGGCCGAGAGTGACCTAGTAGCTGTGAGCAGGGAAGCCCTGCAGGCCTCCTATATGATCTGCAGAGGCAGTATCTCTGCCAAGGGAGAAGAGATGGAACCTCAAGCAAGCAAAGTATGGAAGCACATGTCCAACCAGGCATGACCACATACCATCATCTATACACACACTTGAATGTACAGAGCCAATCTCCCTGCACACACTAAGAATAAACATGTAAGCAAAACCCTATATATGTAAGTGTGTACATATGCAGGCATACACACTTTTGCATAGATCACATGTAATATCATGTCACAGGCCCAACACACTGAACATGCCTATAACACCCCATACTATCCTGTACATACACGTATGCACACACACACACGCACATGCACACACACACACACACACACACACACACACACACAGAGGCAACCCAAACTGGGTTTTCTTAAGTCTTGCCAAGCCCCAGACAGCAGAAAATCAAGCTGAAGTTGAACAATCCAACCCAGAAAAGGGGGAGGAGAGGCAGGGGCGTGAGAATGAGGTGTGTGTTGGGGGAGTCAGGCAGCGAAGAGCAAAGGAGCCAAGTGCTGAGGGGAAAAAAAAAAAACAAAAAACCTAGACCATTTGAAAAAGGGAAAGCCTTCAGACAGAGCAGGAATGCAGGCTGTAATTAGAATCGCTTCAACCGTCTCTAGATTCGCAGAGGATAGGCAAACTGGTTGCACATGCGGCATGGCAATCCCCAGCCTAAGTAATGACAACGAAGCTTGTGTGTGTGGGCATGTGTGTATGTTTCCATTCGTGCACTCATAGGAGCATGTGAGGGATGTAAAAAGCTCACTTGACCACATGGCATAGCGCCCTGGGGAAGCCAGTGTCAACTGCCGCCACCACCCCTGTCTTGGTTATTTTCTCGTTGCTGGGACAAAATACCTGACACCCAAAGTTAAAGAAGGAAAGATTCATTGTAGCTCACAGTTTGTAGAGGTTTCAGGCCATAGCTGGCTGGCTTTAAGGCAGGGTGGCCTGGCAGAGTAGCATTGCAGAGGAGAAACAGTTCATGACAGGCAGAAGGCAGCAAAGCAATAAAGTAGCAAAGCGGCAGCAAGTGACAAGCAGCAACAGCAGTCCTCTTTCTGTCCCTTACATCCCTTATATCCTATCCAGGCTACCCACCCTTAGGGCAGGTAGCAGTCACACCCAGGGTAAGGCAGGCTTAATTTTAGCGTCACACCATGATCAATCCCAGCATCACATACTCCAGGTCCAGCAACCTCTGAAGAGCCCCACTTCTGACCACCTGAGGCTTTGGGGAGGCACCTAGATTCAAGCCATACAACCCCCAACTTGCCCTGCAGCTTCCTGCCTTACAGCTGGACCTCTCATCTGACTCGGGGCTGCCACCTCAAACACATGTAAGAATGAGGTGAGACCCAGAGGACGCAGGACTTGTCCAAGACCACAGAGCCAGCTGAATCGGGCTTAGGGATAATGAGGTGGCCAAGGTACTGCATTAGATGACAGTGCCCCTGAGTTCAAGTCCCAGTCAGTCCCTGACAGGTTGCCTGACTAAAGCCACATCCCTACCCTGTTCTGGGACTCTGTAGCCTGAAGGAAGATCTTGGGGGTCTTTTTAATCTGGCCCTGAATATTCACCCAGCGCTGTTGGTTATGAGCAGCAAGAAGGAGGCAAAGGAAAGAAATTTGTAGAATGCCGGCAAGAAGAGGGGCTAGGCTGGGAGGAGTGGGGAAAGAGTGTCTCTTGCTCCCATGGCCCTGGGAAGATCTCTCTATGCTGGCCTGGCCAGTGTACTGAGCACCAGGGACTGAAGCAGGCCCTAGAGCGGAGTGGCAGGCAGCCAGACATAATCCCTCATACTCTCTCTGGCCCTCCTCTTCCACTCTTCTCACCTTTCTCCTCCAGGCTTTGTGGAGGGCCTTGGAACCAGCTGCCATCATCACTAAAAATAGCCCAGCCAGTCTCAGGGGTGAAGGAGCCCCTCTTACTTGCCGGATCCCAGAGGCCTGGCAGGTGGCAGTTGGTGTCTATGGCCCCTCCAAGCCGGAGAGATCAGATTCTCCCCTCCAAACACAAGCCCCAGTTGCAATCCAAAGCCTGGGGCCCCACATCCTGCTCTCTTTGTTGCTCAGTATCCCAGCAACTCTGTTCACATGATGGGTAGCTTGGGTTCTGGTGCTCAGAGATCGATGATGATGAGGATGATACAACGATCATCATAGTTAGCATTTATTGCGCATTTATTGTGTGTCATACACTTTGCTAAGGGCTTTGCATGTGTTAACTCATTGCTCTTCACAGTAATCCTTTGAGGTAGGTACTATTAGTTCTATTTTACAGGTGAAGAAACTGAGGCACAGACAGCTTGCTTAAATCATTGCAAGTTACAGAGCCAGTCAGTGGTTAAATGTGAGTGGTTCTTGTCCTTTTACTTGTGGATTTCTTCAGGAAGAGAAAACTTCTGATAGCAATGACAGTAACAGTTAATATTCACTCATCGTCATTGCAGTGGGCTTCCCTGAGTTTCTGAGAAACTGGCTTCGAGCACCAGCCCTGGGGGCAGGGGGCAGTAGAAAGAGCCTAAAGCTAAACAAGGGTGAAATCCCGTGTGTCTTGAGCAAGTGCAGTCCCTTTCTGAACTTGTTCAGTTTCCTCATCTGTAAAATAGACAACCGTTGGTCACGGAATAGTGCAAGGAGTAGCGGACAACTGTATAAAGTTCTGTTATATGTCTACCAAATGCAATATAATATCAGCCTCATTGATTGTTAAATTTAGTATTCCTAAACATTTCATTACATTTGAAAACAATTTGTTGGTTAGATTTCCTCACGTTGCAAGAATTCCCAAGTATGCACCATGATTACAAAGAAATCATAGCCAATTGGGAATGAAACGAGTTACTCATAGGCAAATAATTTTGAAAGTGGAATTATAAAAATCCTTTGAAAATTTTTATGGCAAAAATTACATTTAATATGGGGTGCGGGTGCATTTTCATATATGTGACAAGCTGTGGGGTGAAACCTCTAACAGGGAAAGCACTGGGGCCTGAGGAGGTCTGGAGACGACCGTGCCCTAAGTAGCAGGAGGAGGCAGGGTCCTGTGAGGGAAGCAGCGAGAATATCCGGGAAGGGGCCATGGGCCATGCCAGGTACCGCTCCTCGGGTTGTTCCCCTCATCTCCTAAAAGCAAAGCAAAACAAAAATCCCTGCCCTTGCCACATGCATGCAGGCGCCAGCAGGAGGGGCCCTGTGGAGCATCCCTTTCACGTACTGCCCTCAGCCCTTATCAAAGGCCCTTTCTAGAAACAGGCCTGCCTGCGTGCCTTTCATAATCAGGAATAGAAATAAATGTTATCTGACAAAAAGCGAGAAGCACACAGCCATGTGTAAACGGCATCAGTTGGCTTGTCAAGCCGTTGCCCAGGACACTGACCACTGGGCTTCTCCGTGCCCCAGGGCAAGGGCTCGCAGGAGGTATTTCTCTCCCAGTTTAGCATCGGCATAAACTGGAGGTCCCTTGAGGACCTGTCAGTTTCTTCCCCTCTGACACCAAAATCAGCAGAAGCCTCTGCTTCAGGCAGCCTCACAATAGGAGGCCTCCTCGCCGCACACAGCGGTGGGCAGCACACAGGCCACCACTTACTTCTCGGTGACCTGGGGCAGGTCCCTTCCTGCTGAGCCTCCTATGCGATGCCCAGGGGTCATTCCCAAGGTTAGTGTGAGGACGCACTGAGGAAATGGATGGCAAGCGGAGAGAATCGACCCCAGCGCAGTTACAGACTCAGGCTTGAGCATGGATTTGCTTCTCAGTTACTGAGATTTGGTGACTCAGACCTCCTACCCCGAGATGCCTGCCTGCTCCGCAGGATCTCTGATAGTCTGCGCCCAAGACATGCTGGCAACGTGACTCAGTTAAGCCTCTCTGTTGACAAATGCCCAGGAATCACTGGTGAACTTGGGGGTTGGTAGCAGAGGCCTCACCATAGCCGCCAGCTGTCCAGGAGCTCGCCTAGTATAGAAGTCCTTGCTTTTGCTAGTTCCGGCTCTCTCCTCCTCACCCCTTCCCTGCAGAGACCCACCAAGCATCCAGTTCTGCCAAGAGCTCTCTGTCCTACTTATTGCTGTCACCGATGCAGGGATGAACAAGACCAAGCAAGAGGCTGGTGGCACGATGCCAGCTCATCAGTGACAGACCAGCATTTGGGCTAATCCACCATCTGCAGCTGGGCCACCCACTTTCCGGACTGAACACCTCGCTACCAGCTCGGAGGCGCTTCTCCCACTCTTTTGAATGCCGTCTCTCTCGTGTCATGACCCTCTCTCCCTCAGTGCCCCCACCTCTCCCCCCCACCACGAGCCCCACCTCCTTTGTGCTCTTGCCACACTTTGCGTGCAGCCCCGCTGCCATCTGTAGCGGCTCTCAGTGGCTTGGCCCAGCATTTCTGGCTTCTAGACTGTATCCCTTACGTGGCCTCAAAGACAGATTCAGTGTGGTTTGGTCTCTGGATCTCTGGGGCCCCACACAGGGCTTTGCACAGAGTGTGTCTGTGGAATAGAATGAAACAGTGTAGGTGGGGCGGGGCAGGGAGAAGTAATAGGAATTCTGTACCTTAGGGTTAGTCCTTCCAACTTTGGGCACCAGGACTCAGAAGGTCTGTGCTTGATCTTCTTTTTAGCTGTGTGGCCTTAAGCAAGTCACTTCCTTTTTTTTTTTTTTTTTTT
>NW_004955475.1:8630271-8677862 GCF_000276665.1 Chinchilla lanigera
TTTTTGGTTTTTCTCCGGTACCAGGAACCGAACTCACGACCTTGCGCTTGTCAGGCAGGCGCTTTTGCCGCTGAGCTAAATCCCCAGCCCCGCAATCACTTCCTATTCCTGTAAGTACTGCTTTCTTTGTGTTTGTTTGTTTGTTTGCGACAGGGTCTCAATATGTAGTCCAGGTTGGGCTGTAACTTGCAGTCCTCCCGCCTCAGCCTCCCTATTGCTGGGATTGCAGGTGTGTGCCACCATAACTGGCATGATCCCCATTTTTATTGCCTCAAAAATATGAATGCCAATGTCTGTCTTGCCTCCTGCAAAGGAGGAGACCCAATGAGATGAAATGAGCGAATGATTGAGAAAATCCAGCAAACTGTGTGAACTGCTGACCAGTGCTACAGCCAAGAGGACACTGCAGACTCCCTGGGAACACACAGACAGGGGGACGGCATCCGCCCACACCCTGCCTGCTGAGCCCCTCCCTGGTGGAGGAAACTCAATATTCAAATTGATCGTATAATGAGTCACATTGGTACAGTGCAGTCCAGAGGACAAGATCCAGAGGGCTCTCCGTGTCCTTTCAGTCCTTTAGTTCCACTTGCCAGCCTGCCCGAGCCTTACTTGGTACTTAATAATATGACTAACAACAAAGGCAGCTAGCCCTTTTCATAAACTTACTGCAGTTCCAAATTTTTGCATTTACTAACTCATTTAATCCTCACAACACTAAGAGGTACCTTTATTTTCTCCGTTTTTAAAGCTGGAAAATGAAAGGTCAAAGAGGTTAAGTAACTTGCCCTAAATCGCAGAACCAGTACACAGAAAATGTAATGACCCTAAGTAGTCTAGCTCTAGAGTACGTGAGGTTTTTGGTTTTGTTTTTTTTTCTCCGCTACAATACTGATGATTGAACCCAAGTCCTTTGCACTGAACTACATCCCAGCCCTTTAAAGAAATGGTTTAAAAAAATTTTTTTTGAAACAAAATCTCACTAAATCACTAAGTTGCTCAGGCTGATGTCGAATTTTTAATCCTTCTATCTCAGCCTCCCAGGGTTCTGGGTTTATAGGTGTGGCCCACCACACCCAGCTGAGTCCCCGAGTTTAACTACTTTGCTATACTAAAGCTCAGACAAGAAAATGAGGCTTAAAGGGAGGACAGGGTGAGTTAGCATCATTACCTGGGTCCTCTAACTCAGATCTGTACCACTTTCTACAACCTCGCCTTTTTGGTTAACTAGTTAATGATTCCTAAACGGATACTTGTGTGCTGAGGATGTGGATGGGGGACCCCTGGGGAGATCCCTGTGTGAAGGGAGCCAATTGTAAATGCTTCTTACGTTGACAGTTCAAGAAACACTTATTTTTGCCCTCCAGGAAACACTAATTCCAATATTCAACTGCAGAACCAGAGAGCAACCCAGGAATTAACAATGACCCTGGAAACAAAGGAAGGACCCTTCATTTCCCCCCTTGGGCTGGACCTGGGAAGGTGGAAAGGATGGGAATGAAGAAGCATTTCCAGCAGGGGAACTGCTGGGCAAAAGAGGCCTGGTGTGTCCTGGAACAGTGAGAAGTGCTGGGCAACAAGATTTTTTTTTTCATATTGGCAATTGAACCCAGGGCCTTTGCACTGAACTACATACCCGGCACTATTTTTATTTTTTTCTTTTGGGACAGGGTCTCACTAAATCACTGAATTCCCAAGGCTGGACTCAAATCTGTGGCCCTGCTGCCTCAGCCTCCTCGAGTACTGGGATTACAGGTGTGTCCCACCATGCACAGCTTGCAACTACAAGATTTTATGGAAGAGGAGCAGGGACTTGAATGCCAGGCTAGGGAATTAGGACTTGATTTGTGCAGGTGACAGGGAATTCACTTGCTTTTTGGTTGCAGAGAGAAAAGTCACAGCCAAGGAATAATTCCAAGGGAACAGACGTGGAGAATACTGATATGTCCTAGCTGGAAAGGACACTGAGGTCTCAAAAGGAGCCAATGACTTGGGCAAAGTCAAGCATTAAGACTGTAGGAATCAGGTCTTCACTGGGGTCTTGGCAGAGCTTAGGGATTTCTACAAATAGGACAGAAAAAGAACCATAAAAGCAGGGAGTCTGGGGAGAAGAGGGGAAAGGGACCTGATTTGAGGCAGCCCCACATTCCATCGCTCCGTCCAGCCAGGCTGTCAGATGTGGCTGTGAGGAGGAGATCCCTAAGTGGGCAGATAAGCCCCTAGAATCCCGTTGGCTGCCCCGACCCTGGGCCAGGGCCTGTGTCCCAGGGGAGACCCAAGAGGCAAGCAATGGTCTCCTTTTCCTCTTTGGGCAATCCACGGGGAACCATTTGTCAGGGGAGAAGCAGGGCTGGCTGGACCCGGCAGACCAGGCAAATGTCCTGGTTTGAGAGAAACCAGACCTAACTCAGAGCGAACGGCCATCCCCAGCTAGCCAAGGAGCCAATTAGAGTCAGGGCGAGGTGGGGTCCTGCCTGCCTCTGCCCTGGGTCCTCAACTCCCAGCTGGCAATCATTAGGTCTGCTCAGAGGATCCCTGTCAAGAGAGACTCTGGGATGCATCAAGGTAAAGGGGAGGCTGGCAGTGAGGACCCCTGTGCCCAGACCGCACACCGAGGGCCCCCCATAGCTGCTGGCTCCCTTGAGAGCGTGTCAAAAAGACATTTCAAAGACCCAGCTGGCCCCTTATCTAGCACTGTGTGGCCCTTCTTCCCATTCCTCAAGCGGCAGGCCTTGTGTCCAACTGTCCTGGGGAAGTGTGGGTGCTGTGGGTATGGCCTTAGAAGGGTCACTCCTGACAGCAATGGACCAACTAGTTGGACTAAAGCTGCAAGAAAGTACTCCACAGTGAGAATGTGGCAACTAGAAATTCCCAGGATTCGTAGCCCTGGGGAAGCATGCATATACAGGGGCTGTGGCCAGTTCCCCAAAGTCTCAACATCCTCATCTGTAAAACAGGTATAACTACTTCTTCATGGGTTTTGTGAAGCTGAAACAAGAGACTAGGTACAAAACTCCTAACACAGTCCTCATCTTGAAGTAAATAGTGCTAGGCCAACGCACCCGCGTTCTGTTCCTACAGAGGGCGTCAGGATGAAACAGGTGAAAGTCCACCAGTCCAACAGGTTATCGCATATTAGAACTTGGAGGGCTCACCGTCATCTTCTAAAGCCTACCTTCTCCATCCTACTGACTCAGGAGGTCAGGTGACTCCTCCAAGACCACATAGCCCATCAGTGGCAGAACTGGGACTAGAGTCTGGGTTGCCTGCCTGCATCATAGCACACCGGGGGGCTATGATTCAGTTCCTGCAGCAAAGTTGGGTGGTGTTCACTACCCCTCTGTTGAACTCGATATGATGAGGACATTTCTAGATCTTGTACTTAGGAGGGCTGGGCCTGGAAATGGGGTATTCTCTGCTTTCACTCCATGTCCTGGCCCCATGTAGGAAGAAAGAAGAGGGAGAGGGAGAGGGAGAGGGAGAGAGAGGGAGAGGGAGAGGGAGAGGGAGAGAGAGAGAGGGAGAGAGCCTGACTCCAGTGGGCTACCATATCACATTGCAGTCTCATATCTCATTTGCTGTTCACCAATCCCTGGCCCTCTTCCCTTGCTCTTTCCCGGGCAGATCTGCATGGTTTGCATTATTCCCCTTCCCGCCCACCCCCCTCCCCGGATATCTTGGTTCCATATTTTCCACGCTGAGGCTCAGTTTACTTCTGGCTGGGCTCCGGGCCTGCACCTGGGTTCTAAAAGAAAGGTTGGGGGTGTGGTATGAGAGAGAGAGAGAGAGAGTGTGTGTGTGTGTGTGTGTGTGTGTGTGTGTGTGTGTGGTGTTGGGTGGGGCAGTGCTACTAATCATCCAGTTTTTTTCTGCCCTACGGGCAGGTCAATGGGATATCTTCTCTACTCTCTGCTATTCACTGGCTGCCCCCAAGAAAGTTCTACTTTGAGACACAGACCTTTGCTCCTGAATTTCTTCAGTGCTGGTTAGAAATGAAAACTCCCAGGCCCCACCTGGACCCACTGAGTCAGAATTCCTCCAGAAGGGCCCAGGAATCTACATGACCACCATTGTTTCATCCATAAAGATTCTACCTGAAGTCTGGTTTGGTGGCACACACCTGTAATTCCAGCACTCAGGTTGAGGCAGGAGCATCCAAAGTTTGAGCCCAGCCTGGACAACTTAGCAAGATTGTCTCAAAAATTTTTAAAACAGGCTGAGTATGTAGCTCAGTGCGAAGGCCCTAAGTTCAGTCCCCCGTACTGTAATCAATCAATTAATCAATAAATTGATTCTACTTGATTCTTTGCTTTTAACTGGTCACTCGCAAGTGGTTTATTTTGCTAGATGAACTTGGTCACTCGTAGCTCAAGTTCATTTAAGAAATATTCACTGAGTGCTTCCAACACTTGCTTGGTTTTTCTCCCCTTTCTCTTGCTGCTCCGGCTGTTTTCTTTGCCAGTTCCTCTTTCTCTCCTGGTCCTTGAATGCTGGAAGACTGTGGGGCTCAGTCCTACCCCTCATTTTTCTGTGCTCCCCAGGCTCCCCTTGTGAGCTCATCTTCTCTCAGCTCCAGCTCCTATCTGCATGCTGATATCCCCACCCCAGGCCTCCCGCCCAGCCTTCTCCCTTGAGCCTTGGCCCCATCCCAGTTTGAATATCCTCCAGACCCCTCCAACTCAACAAGGACCCGGCCTGAGTTCATCTTCTTCACCCACTCAGTGAACTTTCTGAAGCACACATCTGATGACCTCACTGGGAAACCTCCTGGGGACTCTCCTTGACCTACAAGATCAAGTCCACACTCTGCAGCCAAAACCCCAGACCTGCTCCCTGTTTACCTCTCCAGCTTGCTCTCTCCCCACTCTTCTCTCTGGGACCCCCACCCCTGACTGCTCTGCTCCAGATCAGCTGAATGACTCACAGTTCTAGAAATGCACCAGGCGCCCCTCACCCTTGGCCCTGCATGTGTTACTCCCACTTCCTGGAACACAAGGACATAGTGAGAGGGAGGCCAAAGGGGACATCTGTCTTCCAGTGCTGATGTGTGGGGGTGCTGCTGAGATTCCAGTTTTAGTGTCCTTAGCAAGCATGTGGAGACAAAGGGGACAGACCTATTCCCCTACCACCATTTACCCTAGCTATACTATTGCTGGCTCACCCTCTTCCAAGGCTGCTCCAGGCCAACTCTTATTTCCTCTGGATTGTCAATATGCTAATGATCATTCATAAGCCTCTAAGAATAGTGCCTCATAAGAAGCACCTGACAAATATTTGCTAATGACTGAGTGAATGTGTTCCTCTAGCCTCCCTATGCCGACATACTCTACCATGATGCAGTTTCAAGCCTGTGCCCCCCTTCCCTGCCCTGGGCTTTGGGCTCTACCAGAGGTGGGGGTGGGGCTATACCTTCTCTGGCTATTCTGCCCGGCCTCAGCACACACCGGCAGGGTATATACAATATGGGTGAAAGAGCTTCCTGAGACCCCTCTGTCTGGCCCTGACCTATGACCTGAGGAAGCAGGCAGCGATTGCCATGGCCCCTGCTCCTGAGAGCCTAGGGCCCCAAGGGTAGAAGAACGGGCAAAGCTGTGCTGGGCGGGGGCAGATGAGAAACCTGCCCGGTGGAGGGAACTTTTGCCCAGGGACGTTTTGAAGATGGAAGACTCTTCTAGTCCTTATTTTTAGTTATAAAAATTATATATTTTTAATCTATTAAAGCTACGTGCTGCTTATTCAATATCTCAGCTAATCCAAGTACTAATCCTAACAATACGCTTTGTCATCATCCTTGGTTTGCCAATGACCAAGTGGAGGTACTTTGGGACATTCATATAGCGAGTAGCAAAGTCATAACATGGTCCCAAATTTCCCTGCCCCCAGAGTTCACATACTTATTATTACATTCTCCTGCCTCCATATACACTGTAGGACATTTCAAAACATGCTATCTCTTAAAAATTCCTAAGTTGCTCTGCCAGGGATTCATTCCAGGAGACACAAACACACGCATGCATACCACTGTGGATACCAAAATTTGTGGATGCTCAGATCCCTTCTATAAAATGGTACTGCATTTGCATAGAACCTACACATATCCCCTCTCATATCCTTTAAATCACCTCTAGATTAGTACTAGTACAATGTAGTAGCTGCTTTGTAAATACTTGCCATACTGTATTGTTTAGGGGGGAAGTCTGTTCATGTTCAGTACAGATACATTTTTCCCAGAATATTTTCAGCCCAGTTATTTGAATCCACTGAGATGAGACCTGCAGATATGGAGGGCCAATGATATATATTTCCTGGCCTTTTCTCTTGCTATCATTCCACAAATGAGAGGCAGCAAAACATGATGGTTCAGAGCACAGGGTTCGGAGCTAGGTTGCCTAGTGCAAGTACCAGTCCTGCCACTTAATAGCTATGTGCCACTGAGCAAGACACTCTACCTCTCTGGGCCTCAGTTTCTTCATCTGTAAAATGGAGGTGGTGCTTATGGTACCTAATTCATAGAGCCACCGTCAAAATTAAATCGGTTATAAAGTACATTAGAATAGTGTCTGGAACATAGTACTCAGCAAGTATAAATCACTATTGTGTCTGTTTTGTATATGGATATAAAACGAGGACCTGTATGTTTCATGCAGCTTGGTGCTGCTATTTCCTTCTATGGAATGTGCTCTTCTCAGTAGAGATGAGCATTTTAGCAGGTGGGGAAATGAGTGCAAGAGCTTGGAGGTAGGGAACGCTGTATATGTGTGCTGGGGGAAGTTCAGAGAGAGCCGGTGCAGCTGGAGACATGGACCGAGGCCTCAAAGGCTCTCTTTCCTTGCAGGGCTGGAAGAAAGCCCAGCCCATCTCCAGAGCCCTGCAAGCACTGCCCTTAGGTTATAGATCCAGCTTCTCAGCCATCATGGTAGCTCCCCACGAGTGGCAGCAGGGACCAGGACGGGCCCTCTCCCAGGCACCAGGGTCTGTGCTGACTCTCCAGGCAGCTGTCTGTCTCTGTCTGCCCAGGTCCTGGCCCAGGGCCGGTTCCCACTCAGGCATCTGAGGCATTCTCTCCTCCTAGGGGTGGGGAGCGATGCATAGGGCCAGGGGCCCCTCTGCATCTGGAAGCACCACACTGGGAGGAGCACAGGATGGGGAAGGCAGGGTGAAGGGGCCAGGGCAGCCTGCCAGGGTGGGCTCCCTTTCTCAGCTGAGGTCTAATGGGAGCTGACAAGAGCAGCTGTGGGCCTTTGATCTGCCCTTCAGGTATGTGTCCCAGCTTGGGATAGGGAAGCTGGAATGAGGAATGTTGATGAGGGCAGAGATAAGACAGGATCGGTCTAGCCAAGCAGAAAAGGCCTGGGCCACCAGGCCAGGGCTCAAAGGAAGAAAGAGAAAACAGCCTAAGCTAGAGGAAGGCCTGCCCAGCCCCCAAATGAATGGCTGTCTGGCCCCTCCCTTCCCCGCCAAGGCAAGAGAAGGCCTGCTGGACACATCCAGGCTCCTCATGCATGGGTGGGGTGCAGCTCACCATGTGGCCTGACTTTCAGGTCTGCACACCTGTTCTCCACCCTGCAGATGTGCAAGTCGGGCTTAGGACTTGAGTCAGCCGCGGCAGGTGAATCGGGGTGGGGGCTTCCTGGAGCTGCCAGTGCTAAGATCAGAGGTTCAGCCGGGGCCCAGGAATGAGTTCTCCAGTTGGCCTCGGACCAGGAGACACCTGCTTGGTGTGGCCCAGACAGATCCTCAAGCCTTCCAATGCTCAGGCTCCCAAGACTCCTTCAACAGTGCTCACCCAAGTGGCCAAGCCCATATGTTCTGCAAGACTTCCAGGCCACAGTGCTCACTACCTCTCCAGGCAGGTCTTCTGACCAACTTGCAGACTTGCTCCCTCGCCCCTAGTCACTCCACTCCTATGCCGATTCTGTCTGCTTTGCCTCTGCCCATTTCAATGAAAGCTCCAGACTCTGATCCAGAGAAAAATTCTGTTGTGAGTCCACAGAAAGTCAGGCAGCAGACAGAACTGACGAGCAACCCGTGGCCTACATGATATTCTAAGCTCCCAGCATCTCTGACGCAAGCAGATCTGGTGAGGGGCGATCACCGAGAGGGGAGACGGGCCTTAAGGTAACGAGGAAATGGAAATGCAGAGACAGAGGGGGTTGCCCTTGGCGCGTGGCTCTGTAAGCCAGTAGACTGCTACCACTCTCAGTCTGTTTCTCTACCTGTCTCACTTTAACATCTTTAAATGTGTTACACCTGGCAGAAACCTGGAAGGTAGATAATCTCATCCCACTCCTACCTCATGCCTTGCCAGGGGACTTCTTGTAGCCCTGCGGGTTCCACACCTTTCCCTTCTGGGCCAGTTCTGATTGTCAGAAAGTGAATCTCTATTAACAGTCTGAATTCAGCTCCCTGTAAACTCCCCTTTGCCCAGTCTGCTTTTGAAAGTCTCAGGGTTGGGAAGGCCGCTGATGTGGAGGGAAGAGTGCTCTGATGGATCGGAGAGCTGCTCTCCACTTTTCCCTAGTCCTCAGTGACCTCTTCTCCTTCGGGCTACACCTGGATAAAAATCATTCTGCTCAAAGATGTTTTATAAATTCTCCACCCCCTGACAGACTTTCAAATTGCTGGGAGCTGGAGTCCAGGCCTCCCACCCTTCCCCATAGTTTTCTCTCTTCCAGGATCAACAACCCCAGTATCTTTGGCTGCTCCTCCTAGAGGGTGGGTTGACTCCTCCCCAGCCAGCTGACTCCCCTGAGAGCGTTTGTGCAGGCAGGGACGGAAGTCCAGCGCGATCTCCGCTCAGACACCGCGGAGAGGAAGGAGGGAGGTCGGCTACTGTGGATTCTCACCTTCTCTATCTGTGCACCATCTTCCTTCCACCTTGAAGGTCCTCGGTTGCCATTATTCCTACAGCCCCAAGAAGCAGGACCTGGGGCGGCCACGTGACACCTCTGCCACATCTACGTGCCCTCCTCACTCCCTCTCTTCCCTTTTCCTGAGGCCTAAATCTGTTGAGTGACAAGAGAGCAACCCTTATCTACTCCCCAGATCTTACTCATTACACTTGCCCCTCTTTCTGGAACGCTCTCCGTTCCTTCAGACACTGGGCCTAGGGAGCTCTGACCAGGCTGCTCTGGGGAAAGTGAGATCTGCGCTCATTCAGGGAGTACGAGCTGGCCGCCTTGAGCCTCCTGGAACTGCTGCAGCCTCAGAGCCGGGGCTGGCCCCGCTGTGATCCTGGGCCAAAACCCGAGGCCTGGCTTGGAACCTCAGGCCCCTGGGACCTCCGCAAGCCCTGTAGAAGATGACAGCATGGGCGGTGAGAGCAGGAGTTTGCAAGTGAAGAAGGCAGGCTGCCTCCTCCCCGTTTCCTCCTCCTTTTCCTGTTGAGAAGCTGGAATGTGGACCTTTCTCCCTGGGGTGCTCACCTGCTTCCTCCACACCTGAGTGCTGAGGCTGCTTAGTAGGTGGAGGAGGGCAGGAAGGGGCTGGGAGCACTGGCTAACCTTGGCCTGGAAGAACATGCAGAACGAGAGGCCACAGGGCCCCTTTTTCAGCCAGGGGCCCAGTGATAAGGGAAGGGGGAGGGGGCAGCTGGAGGCCAGCGGTGAGAGGGGCGGGGAGTTTGGGAGAATGTGCCGAGTCAGCCATCTCTCTTTGCGCCCAGCTCTTCACTGCGTGCCTGTGTGCGTGCTGCTCAGCGTGGTGGCCCTGAACTAACAACTCCCTCCACCCGGCCCCTGCCCCTCCCTCTCCTTCCATCCCTCTTTCCTTCCCTCCCTTCCATCCTCTTCCTTCTTCCTCCCTCCCTCCCGTTCTGGGTCTCCCATCAGCCTTTTCTTCTGCGGCCACATCTTTGTTCTTCTCTCTCTTTGTCTCCCTTTCCACCTGCCTCGTTTGTTTCTTATAGTTCTTTGGGCCCAGTCTCACCCTCCATCTGTCTCCCCTCCCCCACCCTCCCTAGGGAGTCTTTTGCCCTGTCTGCTTTACTTCTCGCCCTGTCCCTTTCTCTCCCTTTGCCTTTTCCCCAATCTGTCTCCTTCTCTAGAGCCACCTGCCCCTCTGTGTCCTGAGTGCGCCTTTCTCTCTCTCTGCTTCTCTCTTTTCCTAGCTGTCTCTTTCTCTTTCCGTCCTTGTGCTGCCCCCTCCCTCCGCTGACATCTCTCTTTCTTTTCCCTGCTGCTCCCAGGAGGCATTCAGTGACTGCTCACACTGCAAGTGTGAAGGGCCCCCAGCTGGCCTTCCTCCAGAGGAGCCAGGTCCCGTGCAGCCTTCCCAGCACAGGAGAGAGAAGAGCAGGAGCTGGGAGCAGCTCCTGTGCACCAGTGAAGATTAAGAAGAGAAGGAGTCATCTTCTGCAGTTCTCCGGGGAAACACCCTCTTTACCCTGTGATGAAAAGATTCTTTCAGGCCCATTTTTCAGATGAAGACCCTTAGAGGAGGCAGTGACTTGTCCAAAGTCACAAAGTGAGTCAGGGGCAAGCTGCTGGGGTTTGAGCCTAGGACTTTCCATCCTCGTGACCCACTGGGAGAGAACCTTCTCTCTGAATGTCATAGGGCCATCCTCCCTTAGCCTGTGCCTGTCTCCACCTCACAGCTCTTGCTCTGGGACACTGGGTTTAGGCTTTCCTAGCAAGGGACCTCAGGAAATCTCCTGGGATGCATGGCTTGTGTGGTCCAAGGTTTCACAATGATTCTGTCCGGAGCTGACCCCCCAGCAGAGGACTCCCCGGGGCTCCTTGGGACACATGGCTGAGAAGATAGCATCTGTTAGGGTCACACAGAGTATCCCAGCTGGAAGACCTCTTAGGGCCACATGTCTAAACCTTTCGCATGGCACAGATGGAGCCATCGCGGCCCAAGGAAGGGGAATGATCCCAGGCCACTTCAAGATACGACCCTCAGGGGAACAAGGAGAACATCTGAAGAGGAAAATTGTCAGGGACCAGTTTGGTTTACATAAATACCATATGCAAGCTGATGCAAGCCAGTCTCCCCTACTCACACACACGAACCACCGCCACCATCACTACTCTGTCACTGCCACCAAGCCATACGCCCGCCACCTCTGGACCAGGCCCTTGGAGGAAAGCGTGGGACAAGTCCTTATGTCTGGCCCTTCTCTTCTCTGGGGCTTGCTGCGGGGGGCAGTCTGTCCTCTGGGTCTCAAGGCTTGGGGCCCTGAGCCTGCCTGTGCCTTCCCTTATGAGGGGTGGGCGTGCTGGCCCAAGCCTGAAGTGCAGTTGGGAGGAGCAGAGACAGAAGAGGCAGCCAGGGCAGGCAGTGGGAGGGAGAGCAGCAAGAAAGGCAGCCAGAAAAGGAGAGGCCGAAAGTGTGAGCAAGTGATTGGGCCAGGGATGCGTGGCACCCCAGAGACACTCATCAAAGCACCCACTGCCTTCCTCCCAGGTCACAGCACCTCTGGCCTGGCCCCAGCACCACCTCTGAAGGTCTCCAAAGGGCTGTTCACATGCATGAGCTCATTTTGCTCCTCAGCTCAGGCCTGTGATGTTGGCAGAGCTGGGACTTTGTTGTCCATTTGCCCAAAGAGGAAACCAAGAGCTGGTGATTCCAAGCCTTGAGGAAGCTTCGAGTGGCCTTTGCCACTCTGCCCTCCTCCTGCCCTGGGAGACAGGCTTGTACGTTTCCCTGAAGAAATCTCAGCAGAAAGGGAGGTAGAGAAGCAGGGAGCCAGACTGGCTGGAGGGTGTTTAGAGGAAGAGAGCAAATGATTAAGGGAGAAGAGGGATTGGCTGAGGGAGGGAGATTAAAGGAGCCAACAGACAGGGCTTGGCTCGGGGATGAGTCAGGCCAACAGCCTCCAGATAGTGATCTACAAATATCTTTGAGGTGTAAACAACCAAGGAGGAGGAGGAGGAGCAAGAAGAAGAGCAGGGGCAGGAAGAGGAGGAATGGGGGCCAGTCAGCACAAAGACACCTACCTTGGGAACTGAGCTACAGCAGGCAGGCTGGGGGAGGGGCAGGGCCACGGATGGCTGCCCCGGCAAGCTGCAGAGGGCGTTTCTGAGCCCCGTCCTGAGGGGATGCTGACTTCTCACCCCGGCCCCTCCCAAGCAGGAGGCAGGCCACTGGACATTTTCTTCTCCCACCGCTGAGTGGGCCCTGCGCCAGCTTGGGTCTCTTCCATCTCTGATAGGACTGAGTCTGTAAGCATAGGCTGCATACTCCCAGGCCTGGGCCTGACTGTCCGTCCACACTCTACCAGAGGGAGGACAGTCCAAGGGTGAGAACAGGATCCCACTTTCCTCCACCAACTTCTCCTGTGTAATCCCCACCCACCCTCAGGTGCTGGGAGGCCTGGCCTGCCTGAGCAGGGCTTAGCCCCCTTTGCTAAGAGGCCACACAGAGATGCCATCCATAGAGGGACAGGGGCTAGTGCCTCGGCTTCACAGTCACACACTTTTCTGAGTTTGCCAGTATCCTGATGTGAAAGCCCAGGACACAGATCCCCCTTTGAGCAACTGTGAAGACAGAGGCTCAAGGGGAGAAATAACATTCCCGGGTTGGAGATGAAATGCTGCTTGGAAAAAAGACAGGAAGTGGGACAGAGCCAGGCTGCTTGAGGGGTTACAAATATTGCTCTCCCTCCATCAACCCGCTGCTTGTGTGTGTGTGTGTGTGTGTGTGTGTGTGTGTGTGTGACTGTGGATTGAACTTCACACTAAGCAACATCTTCAGATACGATAGAGTGCACGCAGGGTGGCATGGCCATAGACTAAGCTACATCTCCAGCCCTTTTTATATTTTGTTTTGAGACAGGGTCTCACGAAGTTTTCCAGGCTGTGTTTAAACTTGCAATCCTCCTGCCTCTGTCTCCTGGTGTGCTGGGAATACAGGCATGCGCATTGAGCATTTCTTTAAATTGCCGCTCATGATGAAACAACATATGTGTGTATAAAATCATTTTTATATCAAGATCTAGGACACATATAAAATGGAAACAAAAGCGTCTTGGAATTATCCTTCCTACATAGGATATACTCTTATTTTCTTAAGTCCTGGTCAAGACTGAATGGATTACATGACTTGCTAATGGGTCAGATGCTGCAGTTTGAAAAGGATTGCGGGGGGCGGGGCACAGACTCTAAAACCAGAGAGGGTCCTTTGCCTTTGCTCTGCTGCTTCATTTTGAAACAGAGAGAGTGGACCGGTGTATAGCTAGTATATGGGGCCAGAGGGAGGCCTCCTGGTTAGGGTTTCTTGCTACTCCTAAACAACCGTGGAGCACAGGTAAGAAAGAGAAACACCCTCAGAATGCTAGGCCCTGAACAATCCCAGAGCCAGAATGCTAAATACTGAGGTTAGTGGAGTGGGACATGGGACAAAAGGGAAGGCTCAGACAGGACAGCAAGAATCATCCTGTGAAAGGCACAGGCTCCTCTGCACATGCCCTCCTACATGCACGCACACACACGCACCTACACATGCACACTTGCATGCACGCACATCTCCCCCTGCCCATATATCCCCTCCCCCTGTAGATGCAAACACATAGGTGCATGTCCTCTCGCATACCCTCATACCACACACACATATGCACACACCACAGGCAGAGGAGAGAGGAACAGCTGTGAGTGTGCTAGAGGCTGCCCAGCTAGCCTGAGGCAGCAGATGATGGCTTTCTGAGGAAGAACACAGAGAAAGAGCATGGTGGGCTTTCCCTCTCCAGACACGGGGTCTGTTTATCTCCTTCCTTCCGGGTGAAGCCATCTCTTATGAAAACACAGCAGTAGTGGCGGGGGGGGGGGGGGGGAGCAGGGTGATGGATGTTCCCAAGCCAGGCTGCCATGGGCATCAGACCCTTGCACTAGGAGGGGAATGCCCATCCTATCCTTGGTGGCTTTCAGTGACTTTGAACCTTTCAGAGGACAGAGGAAGCCTTAGCTTCTCAGAAACTAATTCTGGCCCAGAAGAAGGACCTAGCTGAGGAGGAGGAAGTGATGGGCACCCCAGGCAAAATGAGCTGGTCTGCCCACACTGGTCCTCACCACAAGGGAGGGCTGGGCCTGCCCACTGGCCTGGGCACTGGCCCTGACCACTTAAATGGAGTGTTCAAAGAAGCCAGGGCAGAGGTTGGGGTGGTAGATTAGGGAAGAGAAAGTCATAGCTCAGCAGCCTCAAAAGAGAGATGGCTCAAAGGCTGTGGAGAAAGGAGCACCTAGATGTTAGACCTGAGTGGAAGAATTGTCTGTAGTCCAAAGAGGAGCAGGTATTAGAAATAAGAACTACAAAAGGATTTTGCCAAAGGAACTCAGAACTGGTAAGTTTATACATCACGGTTATAAAGTGAGACAGAAAACAGTGCATGGGAGAATGGGATCAGAGGGGGAGTAAGGGCAGGGAGCAATATCTCCACACAGAGACCAAGAGAAGCCAAACACTCGGGGACAACAGGCAGGAAATCCACCTTCTGGCTGCTCCATCCCACAATCAGTTGTATGCAATAAACAACAGACACCAGCAGGAGGGAACTGAGATTGAGATCTGAATGACTTTTGAATTAAGAACAGGGGTGGCGCACGCCTGTAATCCCAGCATCCGGGAGGCTGAGGCAGGAGGATCTTTGAGAGTTCGAGGCCAGCCTGAACTGCATAGCAAGACTTTGTCTCAAAAAGACAAAAAAAAAAAAAAAAAAAAAAAAACGGGATAAGGGTTCTGGAGTCAGACAGCCCAGCTCTGGCTCAAAGACCTGACTGCCATATCCTCACTGTTGTTTGACCTTGCTGAACCTCTGTTTCCTGATTATTAAACAGAGATAATTATAGTACCTATCTTACAGGGAATATTGTGATTCACTGATGATATATGTAAATTGCTTAATACAATTTCTGGCACATAGTAAGTGTTTAATGAATAGCAGCAAAATTATGATTATTACTCCTTGTTCATGCTGCATAACTCAAGCAAGCACCCCACCACCACCAGCACCATGCTTTCCCTTGGATCCTTCCACCTGCCTGGAGCACCGTTCCTCACATTGCTACATATCCAAATCCTGCTTATGCTTTCAAACCCAGTGGGACTGTGAACTCCTCTGTAATGAGGCCTTCTCTGACAGCCTCTCAGCTCAGCTCCCCTACCTCTTGACACTGTATCTGTTCTCTTTTCCAGCATTGCCACCTTCTGCCTCTTCCTAGGACCAACTATTGGCATGCCTTATCTCTCTCTCTGACTAGATGGGTGGGCAGCTTGCTGAATAGAAGACTCACATCTGCCTCAGCCCTAGGTCACCATGGCGCCCAGCCAGGGATGTTGAATGTACTTGTTGTTTTAAATGACTTCATCTCCCAGTCCAGGGTACCAACAGCAATTGCAAATAAGAAGTCAAAACCTTTGCCACAACTCTGAAAATCATGGAAGCTGAGAGGCTGACAAGTAAAGCATCTATTTTTCCAGAATGGGGAAAAGTATTTTGGTGATACTGGGCCGTTTTTCTAGGTCTGGAATCTTGACCAAATTTTCAAAAGAAGCATTAAGTTGCTGGTTGTCAGGAAATCTCCAAGGGAAGCTGGGAGCACCGAGAATCAGTGCATGCACTGAGAACAGTTGGGACCAGTTAGACCTCATTTTGTTTTGTGATGATGTTGGTCCCTGGAGTTCACCAGAGCTTCGAACAAGGACACCTGCACTGTCTTTGTGAATAAGATGAAGAACTACAGGCTAGAGAAGGTCAGATGAGGTGAGTTAGTCACTGAATAATTGAACTTAAAGAGCTCTGATTGATGCCAACCAGGAAGGAACTATTTAACAGCTACCACAGGGCCCTGGGTCTTGACACCATCCTGCACACCAAGGTCATTAGTGATCGAGAGGACACAGAGACCACCAGATCCCCAGAGATCCAGAGCTGTAAGGAACAACCAATACGTTGAATTAGAAAATGAAAAAAAAAAAAATCAACAGGCTAGAACCAGGGGCCCAAATCAGTGAATCAGGTTGAATAGGACTAAATGTAAAGTCTTGCTTGGAGAGTCAAAGCCAGACTGTACAAATACAGGCTGGGGAGACACTGCTTCATGGCCACATGTGTGAAAAAGACCAGGGGCTTTGAGTTGACTGCAAGTTTCACAGAAGCCAACAGCTTGACACTGTGGCTAAAAAGAATGAAACCTCAGGTTGTATGAATAGAAATACAGTTCCCAGATGCAGGGAGGTAATAGCTCTACTGTACTCCTATGCATCCATAGCAACTGGAATATGGGGCCGTCCCATATTCGCCGAGGCACATTGATAAACTGCCAGGGAAAGTCACCCACACCGAGGAAAATGGTAGGGGAATCAGGAACCATTTCCCCCATCCATGGGGACTTGGGAGCCTCACCCTAAAGTAGCCACATTCTGCAGAGACCCAATCACACTGAGTGCTTACTCAGTGCTAGGCACTTCATGGAGGGCTTTACCCATGTGGAATCCCCACAAGGACCCTAAGGGGAGGCATTCTCGCTCTCATTTGACTCAGAGAAGCGACGACTTGCATGGCCATCATCTAGCAAGTGGCAGCACCAACACCTAGCCCAGATCTGTTTGCCTCCAAAGTCAATACTTTTGTCCAAATAGCTGAGGGCCAACATGAGGCAGAGGGAACAAGGGTGGTGTGTATAGTCCAAGAAGACATATCTGGGATCTGTGGATGGAAACCACTGGAAAGTATGATTTCAGCTCAGTATATACACAGTGTTTGTGGGTTTTTGCTTTGTTTCATTTTGTTTTGCTTTAACGTTTTATTCCAGAAAATCTCAATTATATATAGACAGAATAGTTTCAGGGGCCCCCATGTGTGTATTCCTTATCCAGATCCAACAAATGCAAACTCATGGCCAATCTTATTTCACCCCCTCCTCCCACTACTCCTTGTCCAAGGATTGCTGTGAAGCAAATTCCAGGAATCTTACCAGTATGTATGCAGGTGGCAAGTTCAACAGCCCTGTCCTGAGCCAGAATGGACATCCAGGAGAGGTGGGAGGGAGCTCCTTGTCATTGGAGAGCAATAAGTATCCTTGAGGCCCTTCTCCATTCATAGAACTAGAGAATGGCCAGGCCAGTTTCCTCTTCCTTAGAAAGTAACTGAATGGATGGAGTGCAAGTCAAGGAGCAGAAGCCAGTGCTACTATCTGGGCAAAGAAGACTATTAAAGCGCTCAAGATTTTCCCCAGAGGTAAAAGCTAGGGAGTCCCCTATGCTCCTCAGGCTGGAATCAGCACTGCCCTACCCCTGGTACTGAGGTTTTGCTCAGAAAGAAAGAGGCACGTATTTTCCCACCCCACCAAACGCACATGCACACTCACTTACTTGCCCTCAAACACACATTTTCACCTACCCTGTGAGATCTTTAGAAGGCAGGAAGGCATGTCCTAGGCCGCCTTTCACACCTTGCCCTGGAGCATGGCATGAGTCACCTCCTTACTGTGGACATGTGTGCACAGGTCTGGATGGGAGGCGTGAGAGCAAGCAGACTTCAAGGCTTCAGGGGCCACCAACCCCTAGGCCTCAGCCACTCTTCTAACAGGTATCTCCCGCTGGATCTGCCTGCTACCCCCTAATGCTCTTTCTGGGTGCCCCTTCTTTATCAGCCCCCTCATGGCTTTCAGTGGGGATGGCTAGAGGCAGAGATGCAATGGGCACAGGGCTCACACCAACCAGTATAACAGTGCTTGACCTATTTCAGGCCCACAATGCCTTCAACCTCGGCAGGGCCCTGGCCCTGACTTGAATAGAGTCCCCCACACATAGCAACAACCCCAGACATATAGGCTGGTTGAGGTGGGTCTCAAATGCATATGTCTATCTTGTTTGTTGTTTGTTTGTTTGTTTTTCAGGTACTGGGAATTGAACTCACAACCTTGTGCTTGCCAGGCAGGCGCTGTGCCCCGGAGCTGAATCCACAGCCGCCGCACATATCTGTCTATGTTAGTTTATCAGCCATTGACTTAAAGACAGGGATCAGCTTCTTCAGAGGAGAATCCATGGTGGTTAGCTTAGTTCTGTTTTGTTGTGGTACTGGGGGTTGAATCCAGGGATGCTGAGCTATACCCCCAGCCCTTTCGATTTTTTCAGTTTGAGGTGGGGTCTTGCTACATTGCCTATGAGTTCGTGTGCCCAAACTCATGATCCTCCCTCAGCCTCTTGAGTAGCTAGGAATACAGGCATGCACCACTGTGCCTGGTATAAGTAGGCTTTTAAGCTATATCCCCGAACTATCTGACCTAGACTCACAGGAAGGTAGGCTTTTAAATAAGTAAAGAAATGGTAGTGCAGAAGATGACAGTGGGTAGAAATTATATGACTGGTAATATTGATGGTGGTTGTTGATAAAAGTGGTAGAATGAATGTTAAAATCATTGCACATGATGACAGTAATGATGGCTTTTAAATTAGTGATAGTGGTGATGGAGGTGGCCGTGGTGACAATGAGGAGAGTCACTTCCTGACTTTGTGCCCTTCCTCAAGTCCCTGCACTTTCCTGCACCTTTATTTACTCATTGGGAAAAAGGGCTAATAATCTGTATTTTACAAAAGATTCTGTCATTATTTCTCCACCGTGCCTCTCACTATTCCCACTGTTACTAGCAGTTCTTCCTTCCTTTGAACCTCACCAGAAGCTTCAGCCTTCCCCAACACCTTATCCACTCCATGCACCACAATATTCTTGTGGAGACAGAGTGTCCTCATCTTACCACCAGTTGACCCAATTCTCTGGGAAACCTCTAGGGTAGGCTCTGGACAATAGGGAGGGCCCCAGAATGCCAAAGGCAGGTGATCCCTGCAGCCAAGGGAGATAAAAATGGCTCTGCCCCCATGGCCTTAAGCAGATGTGGCAGGACAGCCAAGGAAAGGACACCAGGTAGTGTCTCCCTGAGCTACAGTGTTCTAACAAGCCCCTCCATTGAATGCAGAGGACCTGCTGTCTGCAGATGTCTCTTGTACTGTTACTGAGAATGCCTGTTCTCTAACTTAGCATGCATATTATCATGTGTGTCTGGGTATGTGCTGTCTTTTCAATTGACTGCAAGACCCCCAGAGCAGGGGGCACCCCTTCATTTGTTCTGTCCCCTTTGAGCACAGGGCCATGCACCTGGCAGGCTTCAGGCCCACCTGGTTCTTGCTTTCATGGCTGAGCTGATGTTTGGGGTCCTTTGGAAAAGGATAAAGTTTCCAAATGCCTCTTAGTCTCTGGGTCTCGAGGCCAAGGGGCTTTCTTGACCCTTTGGCGACTGTCTTCTTGGTTATTTGTTCCTCTCAGAAAATCTGTCCAGGACCCTGAGCTGAGGTCTCTGAGTCTCTTGGGTACATCTCTGTACTACTGTCTCTGTGAGCGGATGTCTTCCAGTGTCAGGGAAATGAGGGTGGGGCCAACACAAACATTACAGCTGAATAGAATCTTTGTAGCCTAATGATTTTGGAAAACGATTTGCATGGCAGGCTTATTATTCAGAGGATGGGAACCAGCTGTTCCCCTTCTCCCTGACAGCAGGATAAGAAGGAGCAGGCCAGAGCTACAGTTGGAGAGACTAAGGTTTCTGATCGAGGGAGGCCCATGACGCAGGGACCTGAGGCCTAGATTTGGGGATGCAGCATCCTTGCAAGAAAGCTGTCAAAGTGGGTCACCTTCCATTCCAGTTCAATCTGGGCAAAGAGTTCTTCTCCCTCAAATCAAGAGGATGGACAAGATGATCCTAAGGGGCTCACAGAACAAGAAGCCCCAAGGCAAGCAGCCATGGGCAAGACCTGAACAGAGAGCAGGAAGTAGACGTGTCTTGTGAAGTCCTAGGACAGAGATTTGAGATTCCTTGGGCTAGAAGCTCTAAGAGACTGTAGGTGGCCACAGGGTGAACTGTTCCTCATCAAAGACTAACTGTAGATCAGGACTGGTGCCAGGCGTTTCTGCATCTATTTGTCTCATTCATCCCTCAAGGCAAGACTTTGAGGCAAAGGGGTCATTGTTGATGCAGAACTTAAGGCTCATTCCGAAAGGTGAAATGCCTCGTCCCGGGTCACATGCTCATAGAAAATGGCAGGGCCAGGGTTTGAACTTGACTCTGACTCCTAAATCATTAAGTGCTCTTTCCACTACTCCAGAAATCTTAGTATCCAACAAGACCAATGAGAAGCTGGGCCACCGTTACTGGCCAAGGAAGTGAGGAAAGAGGGCGGTACCAATAGGCTTGTCGGGGAGCCAGGCTGGTGAATCAGGCCAGTCCATCACAGGTGAAGTTGCTCAGAACCAAAACACGCTTAGCCCTTGACGCCCACGCTTGGGCACCAGGCTGGCTGTGGGCAGCCTCTATGATAGAGCCCTTTTTGGCTCCAAAGAGAGCAGGTGTCAGGGCTCTGGGCTCAGGACTCAGTGAAAGTGGGTCTGGC
This sequence comes from Chinchilla lanigera, assembly GCF_000276665.1. NCBI lineage: Eukaryota > Metazoa > Chordata > Mammalia > Rodentia > Chinchillidae > Chinchilla > Chinchilla lanigera. Next base: position 8,650,651 of record NW_004955475.1, read on the forward strand.
CTCATTGAAGGTGAAAGTCTACTCAGTCACTCTGCCAGTACTAAGGTAGTCCCTCCTTACCCTGCCCAAGCTATTGACAGGCTAAAACAACAGAATGTATGAGCTAGAGCCCAAGGACGACACCATGCTTCCGGGCAGTCAGTAAGCATTACAGTCTCCATGACCAAGTGAAGGTCAATACAGTGAGGTGATCTGCACTCTCAGGAATTTGGGGTGTGAAACTAGAAATCCATAGGACCTGGGCTAGCACAGTCTCGAACCCCCTTCTTCTTTAAGTGGCCTCTGCTTCCTTCCGGAAGCTGCCAACGGTGGGCTCAGCTCTCTTCTTACTCCTCAACCACCCCATCTGCTCCATCCCTACCTACCTAGGAAGCTGTGCCCAGCATCTCTCCTTCCTTCCAGCTCTCCCTATAATAGACCTATGGTCCTTTTGCGTGCTAAAGACCTTAAGGTTACTCTGGACAGAGAAATAAGTGGCAAGTGAAGGAGGAACTGTTATTAGAGTAACAACCAAAGGGAAGCCTCGAAAAGTTAGGAGAGTAGAGTTCCAGTCGCCCTTGACATTCATTGACTTAAAAATGGGGTGGAAGCAGCTATTCTCATAGACCTTTCCCAGAATTCTTTTCTTACAGGGTCCCAACATTGCTTATAACTTGATTCTTTTATACCTCGGTTTGAGATTCTCTATTCCCCGGTAAGGCACCCTCATGATCAGCTCCAGCCCCCAACATTGGTCACCATCAGTCATCCCCTAGAGGGAGCACAGACCCTCTCAGGGCAGAATTAACAGACATCATGATTAACATCATTCAAGTTGAATCAGACTCGAGTGGGCCATTTATGCAAATCCTGAAACGTCAGTACTAGGAAGAAGCTTATGGATCGTATAGGTCAGTGGCAGCCAACCTACAGTACTCGTGCTGCAGCGGGCTGTTTGTACCATTGAAAGCTCTAAAAGGTTTGGCGTCACTGATCTAGGCCATCCTCATCCCTACCCTTTAGGAAAGCAAGGAAGGAAACTGAAGCCCAGAGAAGGGAAGAGATATCCCCAAGGTTATACAATGGGTAAAATGCTGAGCCAGGACCAGAGGCCACACACCCTGAGAGCTCTAGCCAAGTTTGCTTTTTATATCCAACCTTGAGTTTAAGATTTGGGGTTCCTTTGGTCTGGGCTTCTGAAAGAAAGCCATCCAGGGGCATTAGAGCCAACTCCACCTGCTTTACATAGGGGGTTTCCGAGGAGGGTTGCCCCTAGCTAAGGAGCAGCTTAAACAGTCCCTCCAGTCTCCAAAGAAGGAATTCCCCCTCCTCTGTTGACCTACTATGTGCAAAATATTCTCACATCATTTATTTTCTTTCATCTTCATGACAATACCATCTAGGAAGAAGGTAGCATGATTATCATTATTTTGCAGAAACTGTGTCAGAACACTAAGGGAACTTAGATAAGGTCACCTAGCTAGGAAGTGATGTTCTGGGATGATGTTTTGGATGCCTGTACCCTGTGACCTACATCCTCCTACCATGCAGGGCTGCACAGAGCTGTCCCAGCTAGGTCCCAGCTCTGGCCCAGGGCCCTTCCCCTCCAGGCCACCTCTGGTTCATCAAGCTTAGCCTGGACAGGAGCAGCTCTTGAGGGATCCATAGGATAGTGCTACAGGGAACACACAGGCTCTGACTCGGCCACCACTGAGGACTCTGAGGAGTTCGGAGGCAGCTCTGAGCAGACTGTGGATCAGGCGGGTATGGGGGCCAGTGCACAAGTCTTTCCTGGACGTGCTTCTGAATGTGCATGCATGATTTGCGCACAATGGCCAGGCGTCTAAGTCAATTTACAATTGTGCATGAGACACTGGCTCTGTTCAGGTGTCTGAGTGTAAGATTTGGAGTTCCTCTGGTCTGTGTCCAGTTGCTGTGCCAGAGGGACATACTCATTAGGGTGTCTTTCCACCTGTGCATCTGGAAGACAGTCTCCACCACACATGACGGGGTGTAGGGCTATCTGTGATGGCATGTATATACAGAGCACACACATGAGTGTGTCCTCACATGTACCTGGGCCTGGTTGCACCTGAGCATCTAAAGGTGCTTGAACATGTGGACCTCCACGTATACTCAGACCCCATCTCTGTCTCCACCAATGAGTCCAAGTAATCTGACATCCCCTGTGGTCCCTGTGGCCCAGCCCCTGCTGAGGAATCAGGACCCATCAGGTGCGAGCATCCCTGTTACACTCTGCCAAGTGCACTAATCCCCCTGGGGAAGTGATTACCAACAACCATACACAGCCGGAGTTGCTTAATCACTCTTAAGAAATTTCTTTATAATCTCAGTAAATTACTTTAATTACTTGCAACTACCAATTAGTGCTTGAAGGTTTCCCTTCCAGAGAAACAAGCCTCCCCCTCTGGACTTCCAGTCCCTTCCTCCTCTCAAGGAGGGTTGCTCACCTTGCAGTCCCTCCTCCCAGGCGCCAGACAGCTCCCTCCTCTGTCCACAGGGCCCAGACACAGTGGCCCGACTCCTGGCTTGGCTTCAAGAGGGCTCAGTTCACCGTTGGCCTCCAAGGCCTCCTTGCCAACCTCAGACCCAACGCCTAAGTGGAGAGGGTTAGTGAGTGTGGTGGCTGGAACATCAGCAGGTCCCAGCCCAGCCTGCTGAACTCACTCTCACAACCCTGGATCAGTTGTGATCTTATTCCCAGTTCTGCTGCCTATGGTCAGAACATCCCCTCTCTGGGCCTCCTTCCTTCCCACCTCTTTACAGTGGGCTGGAATGGAGGAAGACTAGCTTCTGCTGAAACTAGAAGTGTTGGCCCCACCTGGCTTGTACCCTCAGCTTAGGACCCCTGGAAGCTCTCAGAGAAAAAGCAGCATGAGGAAGGGAACACACTGGCTCTGGTTAGAATCCTGGTTCTGCTTAACTTAGCCACATGACCTGGGTATGTCACTTCCATAGGCTAAGCTTCAGTTTCCGTATCTGTACATGAGGAAGATGATGCTGACTTTATACTTTACTGCAAAAGTTAAACTCCCAAGCACAGAAGGAGCATCAGTTATACAGGGGACACAGAGAAACAGGACCCTGTCACCACCTTCAGGTAGAGGAGATAGAACACGTGTGGAGATCACTGAAACAAAAGGAGAATTGTGGTGTTTTCCCTAAGAAGGCAACACATAAAGTGTTAGGGCAGTCAGAAAAACAAAAGCGGAAAAGGTAGGGTTATTGGAAGAGCCTGTCTCATTTTGCGTTCAACTTACCACCTAATACCTCTTGGTCCCTCCCTGTGTTCCCCGAGGAGCATCTTCGTGTGGCATGGTCACATAGGAAGTTACCCCCACCATGGGTCTGTTCTGGGTCATTTGGGTGCCATTGTGTGTGCTTGTCTGCAGACGCATATGCACATGCATATATAGAGATGAATGTGCTATGTATGGACAAGACTTTTGAGGAAGAAAAAGGGTATGTGAAGATAAGGCAAAAAAAAGGTGCCAGAGAACAAGGCCCCCACCTACCTTCTGCTGCTCTTCTCACATTTTCCTGGTTCTGGGTAGCAGCCTGTGCTCATAGAGTTCAAGGGACTGGCTGCCTACTGCCCCCAAGGCCCTCTCTTCTGCTCAGGCCTCTCATCCCTGGGACAGCTCCCTAATACTTTTCATTCCTTCCCATTGTTATTTGGACGTGCCATTCCTAGGGTACTTATTCCTCCTCTGTGCCATTAAGTCAGTCCCATAGTTCTGACACCTCCATGCTATCAATATCTCTGTTTTAAAGATGAGAAAAGCAAACCAGGTGTGGTGGAGCACACCTGTAATCCCAGCACTCGGGAGGCTGAGGCAGGAGGATCGTTGTGAGCTCGAGGCCAGGCTGGGCTACAAAGTGAGCTCAAGGCCAACCTGAACTGCATAGCGAGACCCTGTCTCAAAAAGACAAAAAAATTAATTAATTAATTAATTAAAGATGAGAAAAGCGGGGCACTGTAGCACAAGCAAGTTTGAGGCCAGCCTGGGCAACTTAGCACGACTCAATCTAAAAAAAAAAAAAAAAATTTACAGATGAGGAAACTGAGGAAGGAAGGAAATGTGACTTAATCCCCCCAAAACTGTGTTTGAAGAGAAGCTTTTCCCTCCCTAGTTCCTCCACATGGCTTGGCCTTTAGGGTTCCCAGCAGCCACAGGAGGAGTGGGAGAGGAGTTAAAAGGGGGGCCACTTCTTTGCCTGGGAGCCTGTGCACACTTGGGTCCAAGCTCCACACCCTTTCTCCAGACTTTGGTTTCACAGCCCTCCCCCTTTTCTTGCTCCGAGGAGCTGAGGGAATCAGCAGCCTCCTGGGCAGGCAGTAGGGACGGGAGGGTTAATTAACTGCTTCCCAAAAAGCTTTGAAGATGAAGGCTCCTCCAAAAGGGGGGGCAGGCTGGTTTGCAGGGAAGCAGAGCTGCCAATGAGTTGGGGTGCCAAGTTGTTATTAAGGAAGAATCTCCAGCTTCTGGCCTCCACTCCACCCACCCCTCTGCCAGGTGCCGCCAGTGGGCTTTCACTTCGCTAGCTCTCTGGACTCCATGCCCTGCCGTGCCTGGGCACGCCTTCTGGAGATGAGCACCCCTGATGGATGGGAGTTGAGCCCCTTGTCTCTGATGTGCAAATGGGGAGAAAGAGGAGGGACCCCAGGCTGGAGGCAACGTGAGTCCCAGGGCCACATGGAGGAGTGGTGGAGATGTTATCCAAACATTACACCTGTGGACTTGTCCCAGCTGGATTTGGAACCAAGCAAGACTGCAGACCTTGGCCTTGGCTTGACCATGCCAGGACTCCTCTGCAATGGGGCTGATTCAGAGGGCCAGAAAGGTGGCTCTTGATTCAGCGCCTCACGTCCTTGGAAGGCCAGAACTGGGACCTGAGATGTTTCAGAAGCCAGCTTGCCACAACTCTGCCTTTACACCAGATGGTTCCTTCCCACACCAGTCAAATCAGGGACTCCCCTGCACTGAAAGCTTTACCTGGCCTCTGACAAAGTATGTCTCTTTTACCAGGTCAGAGATCAAGGGTGAGCAAGTCCCTGAAGTGGCAAACGACCATGACAAGGGAAGCTAAGACCCAGGGATCAGAGATAGCCACCCCAGACCAACAAAGCCTTCTGTGGTGAGGGCCTAGATAATAGCTGCCTAGGGCCTGATGGGAGGCAGTGTCGACTGCCTCCTCGGTACTGGCTCTGTACCAGGCTCTTTCCTTGTAGCATGTCTTTTACTCTCACCTCAGCTCTGAAACATGGGCATTTGTACCTCATATGCAAACGAGGAGCTGGAGGCTCGGAGACAGGGTGTGACTTGTCCGTCATTACCTAGCAAGAAGCTGAACCTGGACTCAAACCTGGGAGTCAAGCTATGTGGTCCCCTGACCCCTATCCTTGGCCCCTCAGGGTCTCAGCAGCACTCTTCTGGGCCCTGTCTTTTCTCTTCCACCTCTAGAACTCAACCCACAGCAAATCTCTGAGCCTTCCACTCAGTTAAATCTCCAGCCCTTTTTATTTTATTTTGAGATAGGGTCTTGATAAATAGCTAAGTTGGCCTTGAACTTGTGATCCTCCTGCCGCAGCTTCCTGAGTAGCTGGGATTACAGGCATATGCCACCATACTTGGCACCAATAACCCATATCAGCCATGACTCGGAGGGATTAGCAGTTCTCCACACTCCCACTTTGAAATTCTTCCCCTGACTCCCTTGGATCATCACTCATGTGGTAGAAGTAAGAACTGCATCCTAAAGAAAAGTTCCTTCCAGTGTTGCTTGACTGAGGCACCAGACCATTGCCAGCAAAGACACGGGTGCCAGGAAATAGGAACACGAGGATGAGTCCCAACCTTGCCTCTATTAACTGTGTGAATGTGCTTCCTGTTATAACCCCTACTGCACAGGCTTGCTGGAGGCTCAAATGAGTCAATGGATGTAAACAAACTTCATAATAATAATTTACTGGGTGCTCCCTGCGTGCCAGGCACCACTGAAAGCACTTTACAGTATTAATTTATTGAAATCTCACAGCAACACTGTGACCCAGACACATGCTGTATGGAGATTTTTACATGAGGCCTGAGGAAAACCTGAGGGACACAGTGACTGTAACTTGCCCTAAGTCACAGAGTTAACAGAAGTAGGATTTAAACCCAGGCGGCCTGGTTCCAGAACCTTCCCCTTAACCACTACGCTGTACTATAAAACACTGCACATGCCTCAGTATTATTTTTTAATAACTGCCTTTCACTGAGGCTGGTTGTGGTTGGAACTGTTCAGAGAGGAAACTCGAAGGGAGAAAAGCAAGGACTTGGAGAGGAAAAAGCAAGTTCCTGCGTTTTGAAGCGGTCTGCAGAGGTCAGTTCGCGCCTGTTCAGGCTAGGGGCCCCGAGGCTGCTTCCCCAGCCACAGCCTTGGATTTGGGGAGCATCCGTGGGGCGGCTCCAGCAGTTCTGGCTGCGGGGGCAGGTTGGTGGAGCAGCGGGCAAGCCGCTAATCAGAAGCAGCGGGCCTGCCCGGGCTGCGCCCCAACCGCTGGGCTGGCTCCGACGCTGCCGCCGCCTGGGCGAGAGAGCGCCTGCTGAAAGGCCCCTGCTCCACCCCGGAGCTACCGGTGGCGTTGGCAGTGGCGGCGGCCCCGCGATGATGTGCAGTCCGAGAAGCCCCTCCCCAGGGGCCGGCTGCCTGCCACTCTGCTTTGATAGCCCGGGCCGGGCGGCAAATCCGCAGTCCAGCAGCTCCTCCGGCGTTGCACACATTTTTTCCCCGGCCAAGAAGGAACGCGGCGAAGTAACGCGATCCAGATGTGGGACCCGGCTGGGCTTGAACCCCAAATACCCCAAATACCAGCCAGGCCACTAAGAGACCTGGGGATGTACAGGAGGGGTGCTCGGGACTCAGGGACCCCTTGAGGGCCTGGGCCCCAGCCTCCAGCCCCTCAGTTTTTCTCTAAGTGTCAGGGTGGGGGCCCAGATCTGTGCTGTCTTCTGACTCTGCTTCATCCCCGTGCGCAGCTTGCAGAGCTCACCAACCCCTTGTCTGGAAGAGACTTTGTGCCCCGCGGGAGTCAGGATTCCCATAGCTGACCCTCCAGTGTGGTTCTGCCCCCTCTCCCAAGTACCCCGCCTGAGCTAGCCTGCCATGTTCAGCCATGAGGCCAAGGATCACAGGACTTCGAATACCAGCTTCAGCTCCAGTTCTAGCCCCAGCTCCAGCCCCACTTCCACTGTGTCCTGAAGGTTTGGTCCCGGGCCTGTTACATTGGTTTTCTAAGGCTTAGTTATCTCAGCCCTGCTATGGGAGCAAGCAAGGAAACAGCGAACCTGGTCCTGAAAGCTGACCCTGGCCCTGGTGCCACAGAGGGAAAGGAAGCCAGCTCTCTGAGACCCCAGGTTGGTGCCATGGCTGCCACCTGTACGTGTGTTCTTCTGCTCCCATGGGGTCAGGCCATGTGTGTCTGGGTCCCTGCTGCTGGAACTAGAGACTGAGGAAAACATGAGGACAGGCAAAGCTGAGTGTCACCTCAGACATATCTCTTGAAGAGCAGGTGCGACTCAACCCATGGCAGTGCATTCATCAGCAGACTGTGAGCCCAGACCAACGGACATTACATGCATGTGTGGCAACCTCAGGTGCAGGATAGATGACTTGTAATATAATATGATGGACTCCTAAAAGGTCTCCCTATCCCCACAGCTCTTTTCCAGCCTCCAACAAGCCTAGAGAGCCTGAAATTGCACCATTAGCACTTTACAGTAAGTTATTATTTGCCATTGACACCACAGTGTAAATTAGCTGATTAGCTTGCTGGAGGACTGAGAGCTGGGCGACGGACAGCCTGGCGGGACAGAACTGGGCCTGACTCAGGTGCAGGACAGCAGAGCAAGTCGCCCCCCCAGTTAAGGAGCTGACAAGGCAGGGACATTGGTCCTTCTGGAGCACTGGACTGCAAAACAGAAGACCCGGTTTGAAGTTCCACCATCACCGATGACCAAGTTGTATGCCCATAGTTAGGTTATTCCCCTTCGCCACACCCCAGTATTCGCACCTGGACAAGATTGCCTGGATGGGGACCAGGGAAGTGAAGTGATCTCTAAGCGCTATCTTCAGAACATCCAAGCATTTTTATCTCCGCGCAGCTCTGAGTTAGGCCCCGCTCAGGGTCTCCTTGTGGCCCTGAAAAAGGGAAGGCAGCAAGGTCTTGGAAAGAGAAGTATCAGGTCATAAGAGTAGGAAGCAGGTAGAGCCTGCTTTGTGGGGGACCCAATTTCTGGTCTACAGAGCATCAGAAAAATAGATAAAGAAAGAGGGGAGGGAAGGAGAGAAGGAGTGAGAGGGCTAACCCCAGCCTATCCCCCTCACTGCATTCGCTTTTAAAATAAAACCCATTTATATATAAATCTTGGCCTGATGCCCAGTCTCTGTAGAAAAGCTTTTCTGTATTAAACGCTACAATGAATTAAATTAACCATAATGATTTCTTTGTGAATGGAAACCTCCTCTCTCTCTCTCTCTCTCTCTCTCTCTCTCTGTCTCTCTCTCTCTCCTGTCTCCCCTCCTTTGTGACAGGGTTTTGATCAGGTTTTCCCTTCCTCCTCAACTCCAAACCCTCAGCTTCCCCCAGTCTCCCCTCCCTGCAAGTGACTGGTCCTGTGAGTCCTTCCCAAGGTTAAACTGATGCCTGTGCTGCCTGATGTGGAACAGCAATCGGCCAGCATGGGGAAGGGGGCCGAGGGCTGCCCTGGGAGAGCATGTACCCACCACGGCTTCCATGGAAGCTTTGCTGGCTGCACAGCATGAATCGGAGCCTTACTTTCTTCATCTGTAAACTGGAGTGGGCGGTATTGAGTTCAATGGAGTCATGAAGGGAAAGTGGAGGGAGCTGTTGCTGTGGGGGGTGTGCCCACTGTGCACAGGAGAGAGGTAGTTGGACATGTTGGTGAGTGTGCCTGAGCACACACACACTCACGGGGGCATCTCCAGGTGTGGCTGCCGAGACTTACGTCTGTGCTTGCTTGGTAAGCCTTCTGTGTGTGCACAACAGGAGCCCAAGTGCATGAGGGTACTGACCAGCTGGGAACCTTCCCAGAGGCCATGCTTGGCACAGGCAGAGGAGGATCAGACATAGGCTCTGCCTTCCATATGCTGTGCAAAGAACAATCAGAAGAGTGCTGATGGCAGCCAGTTCGGGGGAAGCAAGGGAGGCTTCCTGAGGGTAGTAACTCAAGGGTCAGAAGGAATGGTCCCAATAATAACAATCTTTCCCATGGACACAGAACTTGACATTTCTAAGGTCCTTTTGTAGACATGATGTCATTTCTCCCATACGCCAAGTCTATAAAGTATACATTACTATTCCCATTGTAGAGATGAAAAGACTGAGGGTTGTGAGCCTCTGGTACCAGTTTATAGACACAGCCCAGCCCCAGCCCCAGCCCATTACACATTCCATCTCTGCCAGGCCAAGCCACAAACAACATGGTGATTCCAGTCCTCCAAGCTTACGCAGCTTTCCCCTGCTCTTTCATCACCACCTCCCAAGGATGTCCATTCCACGCCTCAGTGTCTCCACATGTACCATGTTGGCTGCCCAGAACCCAAGCCACGTCCTTCAAAAATACCAGGGCAGCTCACATGGTAGCGCACACCTGCCGTCCTAGCACTCTGGGAGGCTAAGGCAAGAGGATGGCAAAATCAAGCCCAGCCTGAGCAACTTAGCAACTTAGACTTCCTCAAAAAACAAATTTTTTTTTCAAAAAGGCTAGGGTTGGGGTGGGAGAGAAAAAAAAAAACAAGGCTGTGGTTTTAACTCAGTGCAAAGGCCTGGGGTTCAATCCCCAGTATTCCCCAAACAACAACAAAACACTGGGATATTGGATACTTTGGGTTTTCTTCCCGTGCTGCTGCTTCTGCCTTCTTGTCCACTTCTCAACCCCGCATTTACCTTTCAAGTTTCCCCATACTCCTCGCTACCCCTGTGTCACTGCCTCCTTTGCCTTTCCATCCTGTACTCTGCGAAATCTCCCAGTGTGACCCCCAAGGACACGTGAATAATCTCCAGACATATGAGCAGACAGTGCACCCATGGAGGGCAGGGGTGATCTTGGAGGCATTTCTGTTCCTCCAGGGCCCACCACAGGGAACAGCCACTGAGGTGCCTGTAGAAGAATGGGGGAGTGGTTTTAATGCAGAGTCACAGGAGTATTTGCAGCCTTCATTCTACCAAACACTGCTGCAGCAGATGACCATTTTATGATGGTTCGAGGATACATCAGCTTTGAGAGGTTGAGGTCAAAGCCTGGGCCTGCCATCCATCCGTGGAATGCAAGTTTGAAATAGGAAGGAAAATGTGCTATGGCTGGCGTAGTGATGTTCCATGATGACTCCCAGGGCTAGGAAGCCTTCCTATCAGGCCAAAAGCCTCTGGAAAAATCAGGCCCAAGCGGCCACAAACACAGCAGGCAGATGTTGTAGGCCTGAAAGAACCAGCCCAACAGACAAAGGCAGACTTTTTCATAGGGCCTGGTCCCCCTAGGAGTTTTTTGGGGGGAGGGAGAACAGGAGCCTGAAAGGGGGTGACATCTTGAGTCACACAGACATGAAGGACAGGAACGTAGGAGGGAAGCCTGCCCCTATTCTTTCCCTTTCACTCAACTGCCCTTCAGCTGGTGAACACTGGCTGGATGCTGAGGCTGGCAGGATTGTACCTGGCTCCTGCCTCCCAGGATGCCCAGCTCCAGTGGAGCTCAGAATCCCAAGCAAGGCCGTCCTCCAGCCTCCCATTGCCTTATAATGGAGGGGAAGGGGGGCTGCTGCGGGGTCACGCAGGAAGGAGACCAGGCATAGGGCTGGCCCAGAAGAGTTTGGCAGGAAGCCTGCAGGCCTGCCCTGGCACAGAGATGTGAGCACATGGCCGTTGCAACTGGTCTAATTGCTGTCTCATCAGCTCTCCCAGGGGCTTATTCTAGAGCCAAGCAAAGGGAGGTTTCTGCTGTGAGACTTGAGGGAGCCTGAGTAGAGGTGGAGGGCCCGGCACTTTGAAAGACACTGACAAACCCCAGCATGCCCAGGGCAGAGACCCAAGTCAGGGGGGTTTGGGGAGAGGCAGAGAGCAAAATAGCCAGGAGGGAAGGGACTAACATTCTCATCCGCACTCTTGCCTCCCCCACACACCTGGTGTCGCCCCCTAGCCGCTGCTCTGTCTCTCCTTTTCCCTGGGTTCTTACTGGGCTGTCTCCTGGAGCCCACCTGCCCACGACACCTCAGACCACTGCTGCCAGGCTACTATCCCTACTTCAGCGCTCACCCAGGCGCACAAAGACCGAATTACAAAAGTCAGCCAGCACTCTTCTGGTCTCTCCTGCACATGGCAAGCCTCTGGCCCCTTGGGTAAGTTGGACTATCACCTGCTTTGGGAAAACTTCCTCCACATACACGGGTTTCCTAAGTCTCTCCCTTCTTAGAACATTCTCAGCCTTTTCCCTAGGTCCCCTTCTCTGCATGCCCTTTAAATATTGGGTTTCCCCAACGTGCTATTCTCACACCTCTCCTCTCCAGAGTTGTTCCCTGAGGCTTCTCGGCCACTGCTGAGAGCGAGTGAATTCCGTGTTACCACAGCCTGAACCACTTCCCCCAGCTTCAGCCAGTATAGACGTGTACCCAGTGGTCATCTCCATAGACACCTCAAACCCATTCTGCCCCCAAACCCAACTCATCGTACCCCCAGACCACACTTCTGCTGGCTCCACCTCTCAAGGGGCAGCCACCCCATCTACCCAGGCCCCCAGCGAGAAACTTGCTCCTCCCTCTCCCTCACCCTTCACATCTAATTAGTTAGCAGAACCTGCCAATTTTACCTCCTTAATAGCTCTGGAATCCATCTCAAGCATTCCAGCACCACAAACACTGGCCTACCTCAGGCCTTTATCATTTCTCTGCCACCAGAGTGCGTCCTCCTCTGTCCAGACTCCACACTACAGCCTATGAGGTCCTTTCCACAGGCAGATGGGAGCATGTCCTTCCTTAGTGAGAATCCGTCATGGGCTCCTCATTCCTGAGCCCAGCTCACCTGCCCCCTGCTCACCTGCCCCATCCCTCAGCCCTGGCAGGACTTCTGCTTTTCATGGTTGGCCTCCTCTTCAGTTGGCAAACTTCTACTCACACAGGCAGCTTAGGGTGCGGAGGTCAAGAGTGTGGGCTCAGGAGCTTAGTGGCCTAGGCTGTGTCTCAGTTCTGTAAGTGTAAAATGGGGCTAGAAACAGTTTTTATCTCCTAAGGTTGAATTTCTCTCATGAGGGAGGGAATTAGATAGTACATGTTGTAAAGCACTTACAACAGCGTCTGATGCATATTAAGCACTGTATAGGTGTTAGCTGTTATTAGTTATTATTTCCCCTTCAAGTACCATCTCTGTGAAGCCAGCTTTCCTCTGAGATTAAGATAAGTGCTCCTCTTCTGGGCCCCTAGAGCCCTAACTAACTTTTATCATGACACTTGACACCATTTGCCTACTGCTTGCCCTTCCTCCCCTGCTACTTGTTATCAAGGGTCTACCAGGTCGGGGGCGTAGCTCAGTGCACAGTGCGAGCTTTTAGTGTGTGCAAGACCTTGGGCTCAGTCCTCAGCATTATTAAAAAGCACAGCAAAGAGATAGAAAAGTAGCCAGAGAGTCACTTATTTTCGCACCTTTAGCACCAAGCCCATGATTTTTCTTATGCATCTCAGAGCAGCCTCATGGTACTACTATCCCCTCCATTTTGCAGATAAAAAAACCAAGACTCAGAGAGGTAAAGGGAATTTGCCAAGATCGCACAGTTTAAAAACTGACAAAAAGCTGAGTCAAATCCCAGTCTGCAGGATTCTAGACCACATAAATGGTCCACTTTACCTGACTACCTTGTGGGGGAGGTGGTCTTGAAATCTAGTCCTAGAAGAAAGGATTAGGGGAATGAGGGATCCTCTGCCTAGAGGAGACACAACTCAGGGGCAAGGGGGATCCCCTCTCACCCAGCTGTGTGAAGCCTTCTGGGGCTGATAAGTGTTGCAAACAGTAGTGCCAACGCATGTGTTGGACACATGTGCAGTGAGGTCATGCCAGAATACTAAGGACAAAAGCATTCATCACAGAGCCCCCGCTCACCTCTATATAGTCCTCTGAACTTACAAAATGCTTTCCCATCTTGTTTTGTCATTTGATCAGCCTCACACACCTGAGAGGAAGTAGTCCTGATTCAGACGGGGCAGTGACTTGTGGCCAGTCACCAACTCGGAGGCAAAGCTGGGACTCCACAGAAAGTCTGTGATAAGCCCCATTTCCTCCAGCTGGGAGTCTGAGAAGAATGAGACTGTGACTAGGGAGGTGACTTCCCAAAGATGGACGCATGGGGATACCGAGATTGCTGTGTGGGGTCCACAAAGAGGGCCAGGAGACCAGAGAGAAAGCTTGTGGGACTCAGCGTTCTCCTCTAAGAATGGGAGCAGCACCCCACCAGGCATGGTAGGTGTAAGCGAGGGGTGTGGGCCTCAGAAAAGATGATGTATGTTTCCTAAGCATGCAATAGATACAACAGTGCATCTGAACTCATGCAGAGCTTGTGATAGTGACAAAAGTGTTCAGAGGAAGTAATTCTGCAAGAACCAGGCAGAACCGTGTTATCGCTCTTATTATTGTTATTAATATCATTATTACTGTGTGGTACTGAGGATGGGATTCAAGGCTTTGTGTGTGCTGGGCAAGTACTCTACCATACGCATATCTGCCCCTTACCAACTTAGAGCTTTGAGAATGTCACATAACTCCTCTGAGTCTTTGCGGCCTCATTTATAGGATGGAAGTGATAAAGTCTGCCTAGTACTGTGAACATTAATTGTGAGTACCCATGTAAAATGACTGACACGGCACGCACCTATAAATGGCAGCAATTATGATTCTCTCAGAGTAGACCTTAGAGCACCATGATAAAGACTCTCAGGCTATAATGGGTTCCAAGACCAGTTTCTGTACCTGCTACCTGTGTGACTATTGACAAGTCACTTAACTTCTCTGTGCATCTGTTTCTTCAGCCCAAGGCTGCTTGAAAAAACTAAATGCGCAACTACACATAACATACTGGCATCCAGCATGTGCTCTAAGCGTGTTGGTGAGCACCGTTAGAAGCAAAGGTGTGAGAGGCAGAAACTAGTGTTCCTCTTCTTCCAAGATGCTGCATCATCCCCTTTATGAACAAAGACATGAGCTGAGGCCAATTGGAACTGATTACGGGGTTCCTTTCATTTAGCCACCTGAGGTCATAGCATGACTGCCCTAGACCTGGGGCCTTACCCCTAGGGGCTGCTGTGCGTGAGCCGGACTTCAGCTACACTGCCCCAAGATCTCCCCCAGATTAGGCCAGAACTGGCCAGAGCACTTGCAGAGTTTTGTTGGGTTCCGGGAACTTATTACGTTACATACAATCCCAATTGTCTCCCTGGAGCCCAGAGGTAGGGAATGAATCCACCTTTCACACGCTCAACTCTGGCCCTGTGACTGTGGCTGTTATGGCTTTCTGTGCCCAGTGGCAGCAGGAAGGCGGGGCAGGGTTTAGGGCCAGCAGCTGGGGCCCAGGCCCAGGCCGTGGAGGGCAGGCAATGCCCCCTGACGATCCTGTTCTGGCCCCATTTACAGCAGGCTTCCTGGAGTCACGGTGCATTTTCCCAGGCGCCTGCTCCAGGCTTTCATAAACTTCTCCTGCCACCGGGGCCCGGCTAGACCTGTGCGCAACGGGAAGGAAGCAGGGCCCAAGTCTTGGGCCACTTGAGCCAATCCTTGGGGCTGACTGGGCCCCCAGGCTTTCACACACACACACCCCCAGTGCCGCGTGGAGGGAAATCAGGAGGAGCCGAGGAATTGTTTGTAATTAGTGTGTTTTTAAAGGCTTTTCCGTGAGCCTTTAGCAGATTTCTGGGGAGGGCAGCTTGCCAGGGAGCATTGAAATGGAAATCCTGTGTTCTAGCCGGGACCCTCTTGGAAGAAGATTCTTCCCAGAGAAAAGGCCAGAAGCCCTGCCCCCCTCTTTGGGTCCCCTCCCCTCGCCACTGTGGTCAAGGCCGGCTTGCTGTGGTCACGGCAGGCTCGGTGATCTCGGCGATGTGGGGTGGCTCTGTGGAATGGCATTCCTGCTCACAGGCCTCCGCTCTGCCTCAGGACAGCGCAGTTCCACCCCTACGTGAAAGGCTGCTACAGGGCCCCAACTCCCACTGACCCCCGACCAAGGACGCCCCCATGCCCCTCCCCTCACAGCAAGGCCCCCAGCACAGGCTCCTTTTCCCTAGCTTTTCCCAAACGGGAGCCACTGGCCCTGGAATTGGGCACATCCAGAGTTACCCCTCCCAAGTTAGCCAGAGGTTATGTGTACAAACAGCAGCTCCTCATGCATGAGCAGCATTTTACGGTGTGTGGCGGCTTCGCACAGTTCTCCCTCATGGCAACCCCATGAGGAGTTACTGTCTATTGTCATCAGTTCACAGTGGCACTGGGGGAAGGGACAGACTTGCCCAAGGCTCCTCCGCTAGCCGACTAGCAGAATAAGGGAACTGGGCCTAAACCCCAGATCTCTTGTCTGCCTGCCTCCGGTTCACTCCCAACCCAGGCTGCTGCTCCCACACGCTGGCTGACACGCAGGCGGGACTGTTCTGGTGCAATCCCTGGGCCTTGTGGTCTGGGATCATTTCCTGTGGCCTAAAGTATTATTTGCAAGTTGTAAGGACTGCCCGGTTTCTGGAAGCCTCACTGAATGCTTCCAGCTGGGAATTTAACCTTCTCCGACCCAGCTGTGGATCTTGAGCACTGTCTTAGTTCCCACCCGTTTTCCTAGAACCTCCTGAAGTCTATTAGTTGTGCACGGGTGAGGGACAGTGGCCTGGGATCCTGAAGACCTAGTCTGGGCTTTGTTCTGCCACCCACTTGTTCTGTGACCTTGGGCAAGTCCCTTTGCCTGTCTAACTTGAAATCAAGGCTTAGAAAGTATGTTTCCCTGCCAGAGATTGCAAGCCAGTGCTCTTGTTTTCACTGGAATATGAAGGGAACTGACCTCCCCTTCCACAGCTCCTCCACAGCTCAAGGTCTTGCTTGTGAGGGCCGTGCAATTGTTGCATATGAGCGCTGACTAGATAGGTCCTTGGGGCCAAGGCAAACGGTTCCCGCCTCCACCTCTCCAACATTGTACAGACAGGCAAAGTGACGTATGGGAAAGGGGAGTGACCCCAGGTGGTCCAGGGAAGCAAGTCGCACAGTCAGGATTAAAATTCAACTCAGCAGCGTGGTGTGGGAGATTTCCCAGCCATTCCCAGTAACATTGTAATAAAAATAGGTACATATCTAAAATCCTGTATGAAGTGTGAATAAAAGTATCTTCAGAAAACGTGGTGATTTTTATGTTCTGTAATACACATCTTCCAAGCGCAGTGTTGGGCAGCGCAGCCTCCAGGGATGTCTAACCTTCCACTAGAGTGCTGCTGCCCTTAAGGCCCTCCTAGAGAGAAATCCTCGGGTGACATGCAGGCAAGGGCTCCCTGCTCTCCTCCCAGCAGCCTCCTCTTTGTGTTTGTGAACATGTGGCATCCCTGGGGACTGCAGGGCTGGTGTCCTGGGTTCCCTTCCTT
Organism: Chinchilla lanigera; assembly: GCF_000276665.1. Classification (NCBI taxonomy): domain Eukaryota; kingdom Metazoa; phylum Chordata; class Mammalia; order Rodentia; family Chinchillidae; genus Chinchilla; species Chinchilla lanigera. The sequence goes on from NW_004955475.1 coordinate 8,667,298, forward strand.
AACTAGCAGAGGATTCGCAGCCACAGCCCGCTGCCCCTGCCTCTGCCTCTTTTTTTCAGGTTTTTTTGTTTTTTTTTGTTTTTTTTTTGTTTTTCTTCCGGTACCAGGAATCGAACTCACGACCTTGCACCTGCCAGGCAGGCGCTGTGCTGCTGAGCTAAATCCCCAGCCCACCTTTGCCTTTACATTGACTCTAGTAAGACAGAGGTTCAAGGAGCAGGACTGGGAGTTACAGATGAGAAAGGGAAGTTTCATTCATATTTCAGAAGTGACTTGGCATGCCTTTCCCTGGTATCCTCCTTTTGCAGGGAGGAAGCCTTTCTGAACCTGCCCTAGCACACAGAACATCAAGGAACTACAGCATGCTGGAGCTGCCACATGCTCTTAGAGATCTAAAGTTCAACCCTCACAGGTTACGGTTGGAGAAACTGAGGCCCAGAGTGGGGGACAGTAAGTTAGAACCCTGGCATTAGGGCTTGGACCAGAAACCCCTTGTGCCTCTGCAGCCAACATTTTATCCTAGCCTCCTCAGCCCCTGCTGCCTCCTGTGTACACGTACAGGTTCACCCGCATGTGTGCTAATGCAGGTTGACGGCTGCTGGGAGGGTCACACATGGAGCCACACACTGGCCCATTCACTCTGACACGTACCCCAGCTGGCTGTCCCCCGACACACACTCTCCATCCCCATTCACTGGCCCCTCCTCACCCCCTCCACTGGCCTCGAACAAGTGCCCCCACACTGATTCACAGGTCTCTCCCTGCTGGCTGTCACAGGGTCTCCCTTTGTTGATGTGACTCCCTACAGCTGCACAGAGTAGAGTTCAGAGGTGCTGGGGGGCACTGTGTGTCGCAGAGCTGGGATGTGAGGAGGTGGTGAATATGGGTGGGATCCAAAGGTTCTGACTAGGAGACCTGGGATGCAACCACACCTTGGATAAAAAGAAGCGAGGGGAGGGAGGAAGCTCTAGCGTTTGGGGAGAGGACGGGAGTGCAAAGGAAACCACGGCTGAATAGCCTGAGCAAGATGAGCACCAGAGTGAAGGGCCTGGAGGTTGCTCATCAGAGGTGGTACAGGGTCCTGGGACATCAGGGGCCACTGGACATCAGCCCGGGCTGAAGGAAAGGGAGGGGTGGGAGCACGGAGGGAGAAGCCTCTGTAGAGTATGAGGCTGAAGTTGTTGAGCAGGGAGAGGCCAAGCAGAGGTCTTGAGCAGAGAGGTATGAGGGAGATGAGTCCCTTGGGCTGGATGAGCGCGGACAGTGCCTGACACCCTGTGGGTGCTGGTATATGACAAATGAATGACTGAATAAGCTCTGTGACTCTTTCTCATTGTGATGGAGCCGGGACCTTGGCCCATCTCACAACTAGGGCTAGCGTGACACTGCTCACTGCAGGAAGAAGGGTGGAAAGAAGAACAGCCTCCAGAAAAGCCGCAGAGCCCTAGGGTACTGCAAGTGGTGCTGGGTAGACAGCTGGGCACAGTACACACAGTCAGTGGGGCTTCCACGGTCATCTCATCCACCCCCCCACTATGTATCAGATGGGGAAACTGACACTTGAATCGTGGAATGTATTTTGCATTATCGGGCAGCCCGTCAGTGGCAGGGCACAGCCTGGAGTTGTTTTTTCCTCCTGGCTTGTGCAGCATGCTGTTGCCCCTAGTTGCAACTCTGCTGTCTTTACACCCCCACCCCCAGTCTGCAGGCAGAGACTTGGGAGCCTTGACTCAATGACTCCTGGGCCAGGGACAGACAGAAAGTGTAAAGGGAGAGGAGAGAAGAACTGCCAGCTCACGCAGAGAAGCAGCGCATCTAGGGGGCAGATGTGGGTCACAGAGCCCTCTTCTGCCCACTCTGATGCTGCTGAGGCCAAGGTAGCTGCCCCTCACCCTCCGAAAGTCCACAGAACAAGGTTGGTGTTTCCCACACACCACAGCAAGGGTGCGCGCGCGCGCGCGCGCACACACACACACACACACACACACACACACAGAGAGCCCCAGGGTGTCTGTCCCATTGTGTGACAGCGGTGACGGTTACACAGACAGTCTTCATCCTTCCCCCTCATAGTAGGGCCTGGCATGGCTGCTAGAAGGGAAGTACTGGGTGGCTTGGAGGACAAAGGCCCTTGGATTGCACACACCACCGATGGATATTTTTCTTGTTAACACACAATGCTGCTTGCATAACTGGAACTGGCTAGACACTATGAGAAATGTTTAGGGCTTGAGAAAAAGCAGGGAGAGGAATAAACAGCCACAAAGCCACAGGGTCCCAGGGGCTGCCTTCCCGAGGACGTCCTGCCTCCCTCACCTCCCACATTCCCATGGATGGGGGACTAGAAAAGCTGCCAAGATGGAGAAGCTCCCCTCTCTCCCAGCCCCAAATGGCCCACTGGGTGTGTGCGCTTGCTCTTTGAACATAACCTGAGGTTCTCCATGGCCCACTCCCCTCTGAGCCTGGCTCCTGGTCAGATCCAAGGACCAGGCTCGTTCTGACTGGGAGAGCACTGGTTGGACAATCATCAGGGCCGGAGCCTAAGGGCTGTCTCCACACCCTCTGCTTAGGTCCACGGAGGGGCTTCTGCTCAGCCCTGATCCCGGCCCCAGTCTTAGCCCTAATTCCAGCCACAGAGGGATCTCAGATGATAAGCAGTAGCTTAAGGATTTGGGAAACATGTGGGAAGAAATGATCCAAAAAATTGATTTTATCAGATGATTTGGGAAAACTCCTTTGGCCCAAACTGGCCAACTTTGTCTCCTTTGCTGGCCCCCTCAGCATTTTAGAATTTATAGGTGTTATCTTTAAACAGAGGGCCAGAAGAAAAGGACCAAGGAAAATGCACCAGAATGCTTAACCCCAAGCTTACAAGGAGACACCCCTCAGGATGTGAGGGGAGCTGTGCCAGACCAGCGAGCACAGCAGAGATGGCATGATGCCCTTCCTCAATGGCTGGGACCAAGCTATCTGCAGATTTCTCTCTTTCTTTCTCTTTCTCTCTCTCTCTCTCTCTCTCTCTGTTTCTTTTTTATGTATGGTACTGGGCATTGAGCGCAGAGAGCACTGAGACTCCGTGAAAAGAATCCATCCTAGTCCCTGAGCATCCCTACTCCAAGTCTCCCTCTGCCTTGTCTTCTGGAAAATGGGTAAGGGGGATCTGGTGACTGATCTGGGTCCTTAAATAAGAAGCATGCTTGTTTATAGCCAGATGAAATTCATCCCTCCTCCTGCCCCCTTCCCTGGCCACGGCTGCTTCTGAAATTCCTGCCTCAGCCTCTGCACCAAGCTAGATGGGGAGGTGAAGTCCCCTCCTCTCATTTCTCCCACCCTTCCCATCCTTGGACCCCGAGGGGCGGGGCTGAGGCAGCTGCCACATTCAGCGTGGCAGGGCTGCTAGCTCAGTACAAATCAGAAACACATTGGAGGCAGGCAGGCCGGCGGGAGCAGACAGGCCAGGGCTGGGGCCCATTAAGGCCGGAGCCCGGCCTCTCTGTTTACCGACTCAGCACAAGGTTTCAGGTTTGCCTCCTGATTGTTTGTTTGTTTCAGAGATGAGAAAGGCCAAAGAGGCAGCTGACTAGGACCATGGGGCGTGGGGCAGGGGGTGGTGAGGAGGCCCTGGCTCTCCCAGGTTCTCCCCACCCTGGAACTTATGGAAAGAAGGAGAAGTGAGCCACCTCATTTCCCTACCCCCACCCCAAATTCCAAACAGATGTGCAGTCAGATTCTTCCTCTCCTTGGTTGGGGGAAACAAAAGAAATTTAAAATGGGACCCTAGAGACACTACTTTCAGGAGAATCCAAATATACTGAAGGGATGAAAGGGAGATACAGGAAGGACTTCCGGAGGTGCAGGTGAGATGAGGGGGGGCAGCTCACCCCTTCCCTGAGAGACAAGTTCCTCAAGATTCCTAGTGGGGTTGGGTGGTTAGGGGAGGGGGTACTGCCTGGAAGGATGATTGCTCTGGGAGGTCCCACTGAGTCTCAGATGTGAAGGATTCAAAGATGTCCACAGACATGAATAGAATCTATATATCTTGATTCAGTGAATCCTGACTTAATCAGAGCTGGCAGTAGGGATCCTGGAGCCCCAGGCCCCTCACTGAGAGGCCCAGAGAGGGGTAGACACTGCTCAGAGCAGTGCGGCAGATCAGGCTCCAGAGGAAGCCTCGGACAGTGGCCTCCTGGCTCTGGGTCAGTGTTCTTTTGCTTTTCTCAGCCTTCTGTGTTTGCAGAAAAAGATTCCTGGCCTCCTTCAGTTTCCCCAGAGCTCCCACCTAGGAGCAGGGCATTCTTTTTCATGGGATCTCTGCAAAGGGCTTTCTGGATTGGCTCTGCAACCATGGTTCCCTGTGAGTGGATTTTTACAGTGCCCCACCCAGGCCAGTGTCAAGCTCCCACAGTTTGTTATGGACAGGGTGGTTGAATGGCGAGCGCCTGGGCTAAGGCGACAGGCCACGGACCTTGTTTCTGACAGCAGAATTTCAGCTCCTTTCTCCTCTCAGATCTGTCTGCCTCCCTCTCAAGTCCACTCTAGTCCTGGTCTCCATCCTTGCCCACCAGATGCCAGGCTAGGGGAGCCGAGAGCCTCTGATCCAGCCTGCAGCAGACACCAGGGGTTTCCAGAGGGACTTGGCAGAAGATAGCCTCACAACACAAACATGCATGTGCATACATACTTGTGTGTACACTAACATATCATTTCTAGAAGCATCTGGTAGCAGCACATTAAGACTACCAGCCTGGAAGGAACTGTCTGATGGCCTAGAATCCACTCAAAGCCCTTGTCCCTGGGGCCTCTGCAAACTCGAGTGTTATGTCCATGTCAGCACTGCTAAGGATGGATGCTTAGGGACAGGTCTGGGAAATGGTGGCCAAGGACATTAGATATTCATTCTGTGTGTGTGTGTGTTTGTGTGTGACACACTCTCCCCATTACTCTCCCTCTCTCTCATGCTCTTTTCCCTCTCCACTTCCCTCTCCCCCTCCCTCCCCGGTTTCTCTTTTTCTTGCAGTAAATTCCAAACAGATGGGCAAGTCTTCTCCTCCACTTCTGATGTTGAGAGGGAATATCAGCCATGGGGGAACCAGAAATCACTCCCTTCCTCAGACTGGATCATCCCAGCCTCTCTGGGCCTCCTTTACCAGGGTCCCATGCCTCTCTGGATTAGGGCAGATATTAAAAAGTATTTCCTTGGTCTTTTTTGTTCTGTTTCTACTATTGACACTTGTGCTTTCTTCTCAGCAGGGCCTCAAATATAGCGAGCGGGAGAAAGAGGAGAGAGGGGCCAGGACACACTTTCTAGGGCTCAGCTATCTGAAGGGCCAGGCCCAGGCTGCAACCCCATTATCCTGGGGAAAGAAAAGCTAAACTCCTGGGCATGACTGCGAATATCAATGGAGTGCCCGGGCTGCCTATACAAGCGCGCAAAGCCCGGAGTGCAAACAGAAAAGAAGCGCTGGGAGCAGTCAAGTGCTGCTTCTTGCTTTGTGGCGAGAGTGGGGTCTTGTTATTTGAGCTATAGACAGAGGGATTTATATGTCTCCATGTGATTTTCCCCTCTCAGTGCCAAAGCCTAGAATCCTTATGCATAAGACTGGGACAAAGCCTCTCATATCTAGGGATATTTCCAAAAGAAACAGCAGGGGTCAAGTTGGACTGAGTTGCCTAGTTTCCTGGGCCTGCAGCTTCTTGTGTCCACAGCTGTGACCACAGTGCTATCACCCTGACCTCAAGGGTTGACCACCGCCATCTCAGCTGGAGCTTTACCTGGACCTGTCTTGGTGTCAAAACCACCTGTGACAGGTTTCCTGTCAACTCATGCCTCAGCTTTGTACCTCTGATCCAACAGCCTGCTCTGAGAGAAGCACAATCACTGCTCGCTTCTCTGACGATAATAACTATCACCTTTTGAGTACTTAGTGTGTGTCAGGCACTGTTCCTGGCACTGTACAGGTATCCTATGACATAGGCACTCTTAGCAATACTCCCACTTCTCAGATGAGAAACACAAGGCACCAAGAGGTTAAGCAACTTGTTCAAGGTCACATAGCTGTCAAGTAGTATAGAACTGCAGTGCAGCCAGTGCAGAGATCATGTCCTCGAGCATGTAATCACTGCTTTCCAGGGCTGCTGCCCAGTCTTGCCAGGATTGCAATCGGGCCTCCAAACCCCATGCCCTGTAGCTATGCTTTGATTAGCTGTCACCGCCTGACTCTTGCCCAGCCCCCTGAACTTGGGCTCATTGGCCCTCCTGCTGTCAGATTGTACCTTGGCTTCTTGCCATCTGCCGGGACATTCCTATATTACCTGCCCTGCTCTTTCTAGGGCATCTCTTCAGAGTTAATAATATTGTTATTTCTGTGAGAAAATTAGCACTGTACTGTCCAACAGAAATACAATGTAAGCTGCAGGTAGAATTTTCTAGGAGCTAATTTTTTAAAAGTTCTTTAAAGGTGAAATTAATTTTAATAATATATTTTGTTTCACTCAGCATATCTAAATATTGTCATTTCAATCTGTAATCAGCATAAAAATTATTTTATTCTATTAACAACTTTATGCAGTACCCATGCAAGTGGCAAAAAATGGATGGCTGGGGGATGCAGGGACTTTTCAGGGCCTATGTAAAAACTATCAAAGACATATTTGACTTTCCTCTTTCCACATGAAATCTCTGAAGTCCACTTTATATATTTGTTTCCAGCACACCTCTATTTCATGTCTTTTTTGTTATTGGTGTTTGTGGTGCTGGAGGTGGAACACAATGCCTCTTGCCTGTTAGGCAAGTGCACCGCCAAAGAGCCACACCACACCTAGCTCCTTCCATCCCACTGTGAGGTACTCAATGGCCACAGGTGGTGAGTGGCTATGGTACAGAATGGCTTAGAGCTTGTGGCAGAGCATGGATCTGGAGGAGTCCAGGGTGCAGAGACAACTCAGATAGCATGGGAGTAGAAGTATAGCACCGTGCTGGAGAGGTAGAAAAATATTGACTTGGGAGTTCACAGACCTGGGTTTGCTCTCTGAGTTGATGACAAATCACTAGGGGGTTTCAACAAATCCCTTGCCTTCTCTAGATATGACAATGATATTACAATGCGAGGAAGGACCTAAAGACCCTCCTGGCTGGAACACTGTGGTACCTACTACCCAACTCCTATCTCTCTACATGCCCATGGCATCTACTTAGCACTAACAGCAGAGGAGTTCAGGAAGTGTGGCAGTAGGAAGTGTGGCAGTTCAGGAAGTCTGGCTGTTTACTGTGCTTTACTTAAGCACAGTAAACAGCCAGGTGTGGTGGCACACACCTGTAATCCCAGCTACTTGGGAGGCTGAGGCAGGAAGGTTACAAGTTCAAGCCCAGCCTGGGAACCTAGCTAATGAGACCCTGTCTTTCAAACAAGAGGGGAGGGAAACTGGGACATAGCTCAGCATGAAGGCCCTGGGTTCAACTCCCAGTACCATAAATAAAATTTAAAAGGCCTGGAATATAGCTCAGTGGTACAGCACTTGAATAGCATGCATGAGGCCCTGGGTTTATGAGGCCATAAAATAAATAAATAAGGCTGGGGTTCTGGGCTTGGTGGTAGACACCTATAGTCCCAGCTACTTGGGAGGTTGAGGCAGTAGGACTGTAAGTTCACAGCCAGCCTGGCAATTTAGTGAGAACTTGTCTCAAAATACAAAGATAAAAATAGAGACCTAGAGTTATAGCTAAGTGGTAGAGCATTTATCTAGCATGTGTAAGACCCTGGGTTCCCTCTCCAACATTTCAGGAAGGAAGGAAGGAAGGAAGGAAGGAAGGAAGGAAGGAAGGAAGGAAGGAAGGAAGAAAAGAGGAAGGTAGGGGAGGGATGGGAAGGGAAGGAAGGGAAGGAAGGGAAGGAAGGGAAGGAAGGGAAGGAAGGGAAAGAAGTGAGATGAGCGGCCAGGCTGCGCCCGTTTTAGAGAATCGCACCAGCTCCATGTCTCTCAGTCTTCATTCATGCATCTCAACCTCCATATTCTGTGAATCCCACAACAACCAAAAGGTTTGGATACAAGTTTAACTTTCTGGAGGTTGGACCACAGGGAAAAATAGCTATCTGCTTTTACAAACTACGCATGCCCTTAGGAATTCTGTAACCTCCCACTCCCAGATCCCTACCTCCAAGGCCAACTCAGTCACTATTAGCCTAAGCAGAAAACCTTTTCCACTATAGACATGTTTTTACTAGGGTTCTAACCTGGAGATTTCAAGAGACAAAGAAGTTTTCAAGTGATTTGGGCTAGTTATAATCCAGTCAGAGCAATGCTGGTTTATTAGAATTATTCTTCTAAAGAAACTACAGGCTGCTTAAAGTCATCATTAGAGACAAGTCAAATGTTACAGTAGAATTAAAGTAGGTATTCTTGCTGGATGTGGTACTGCATGCCTGTAACCCTAGCTCCTCAGGAGGCTAAGGCAGGCGGATCACAAGTCTGAGGCAGGTCTAGGCAACTTAGCAAGACCCTGTATCAGAATTAAAATTTTTTAAAGGGCTGGGGATGTGGCTCAGTGATAATACACTAGCCTAGCATGTATAAGATCCAGAGTTCAGTCCTCAGTACTGGAAAAAAAAGACACCTAGATAGATAAAACGGGTATTTGTCATGAAAACTATCATTTTCCTTTGACTTGAAACTTTGTTTATGAAGGTCTGGGCCACTGTACGTTTCTATAGGGGTAAAATCTTGCAAATGTGTCCCAGGATACAGAAAACATACATTGGACATTGTTCTTGACAGCGCTGTTCCAAGACTCGGTCTCAGCTCCTAACTAAAGATCTGTGGGCAAGTTTCTTCCCTTTTTTAGGCCTTGCCATTCCCCTCTGGAAGGTGAGATTCACAGAGCCTGCCCACCAAGCTCGTGTAAACCCTAGACAAAGTTTAATTTTGAGCCCCAGTAAAAAATTATAATTTTGAGATAGGGTCTTGCTAAGTTGCCCATACCAGAGTAGTAGTGATGTAAGTAATATTCAAACAGACTTCTTAGACTTCAAGTGTAAAGCACATGTGAGAGGTTGCCTCCTCGCCCAGAGGAACACAGGGGGTACAGATGTGGAGAGTACATGTCTTAAAGCTGTCCTCTGCACCTTGCCTGCACAGGAAGAGGATCAGAACATGTTTTCTCTACTCGGCTCCAAGGTTGGCCTGGGCCCTGGGAAGCAGCCAACACCCAGGAAGAGTGAGAGTCATTCCTGAGTCAGAGAGGAGGCAAAAAGAGACAAAGGATGCAAAGATTGAGAATGGGATCTTGAAAAGAATGAGTAAGAATCACTTTTAAAACACATAGTCTCAGGCGTCGCACGCCTATAATCCCAGCACTCAGCACTCAGGAGGCTGAGGCAGGAGGATCATTGCAAGTTCGAGGCCAGCCTGGGCTATAAAGTGAACTCAAGGCCAGCCTGAACTGCATAGCGAGACCCTGTCTCAAAAAGACCAAAAAATAAAAAATAAAAAGATATACAGTCTCAGTGGCATTCTACCTTTTGAGAAAATACTTGTGCACATATAAATATGCATAATAACTCTGAGAAGAGAGAACTATTATTATCTTCATTTTACCACTGAGGAAGTTGAGGCCTAGAGAGGTTGTCATTTAGACAAAGCCATCAGCTAGTAAATGGAAGAGCTAGAATTTGAATCGTAGCCTGATGGACAAAACAACTATGCTGTGCTTACACTATACTGGCTGACCCCGGGAGAACTGCAGAAGAACAACAGCAATACTAACCTCATGCACTGTCCAGGTACTGTTCTGCGTCTTTTGTACAAGGTAACTCTCCTGATGCTCATTACCACCCTATCAGATATCACTACCCTCCTCATCTCACAGAGCAAAACACTGAGGCACAGAGAAATGAAGTCACATCTAAAGCCACCCAGCCCGTAAATGGCAAAGCAGGGAAATGAACCCGGGCACCTGGCTCAGGAACCTTTAACCAAGTCCCCTCCCTGCACTGGCACAGCGCTATTTTAGGCCAAGCTGTGTTGCCAGGGCTGTGGCAGGAGGGAGGCATCATCGCTGAGCCCCTTGGTAGGCGGCAGCAGGGATCCCACCCAGGAGCTCCTAGGCCAGCTGGATCTAGTGTGCCTTCCCCAGGAAGATGGAGCCACCGTGCCCACCTTTTAAGAAAGCCCAGCCAAGCAGAAGCAAGCAAGTTCAGCCCGACAGAGGCAAGGTGGGGTAGCGGAAAAAATGTGGCTTCTGGCAGCCGACAAACCAAGGCTGAAATCTTGGCTTTGGAAATTACTCCGCGACCTTGAGCAACTCACCGAACTTCTCTGGCTGTCAGTGTCCCACCACTAAGGGTTGTTGTGAGAAGTAAATGAAATGGCTATATAGAAAAGTGAATTATATACTCTAAAGTGCTCTTGAAGGTTAGTTGTAATTGTTAGTTGTTCTATAGGGCTAAGTTCCCCGCTCAGGCTGGGCCAAAGCGGCGGCCAGGAGACGTGAGCTTTACAAATGCTAATGAACCGCGTGAGTGACAGGCCGAGGACAATGCGGGAGAGCGCTGTGAATGGGGCAGCCGGGG
>NW_004955475.1:8678108-8711479 GCF_000276665.1 Chinchilla lanigera
GGTGTCCTGTGAAGCGGGGGAGCCTCAGACCAGTAGGGCCTCAGACCCGGAGATCCAGAGAAAGGTGGTGGAGAAGCTAAGAAAGATGGCCCTGGGCCTAGGTGACCCGGGGTGGAAACTGAGCAGGGGCTTCTAGCATGGGCGACGCTAGGCCCAAGCCGCCTTTGGAGGGAGGAAAGACGTGATAGCAGCTGCTTTCTAAGCTCAGTAGCTCGGGGCCTGAACCTGTGGGTGGACCTGTGTATCAACCAGCCCAGTGCCAGGACACAGTGAGGCCAGGGGGAGGGGGCAGGACAGAGAGGCAGATGCAGGACTTCACCTTGTCCTCTTGTCCCCCTCTCCTCACCCCAGCTCCTCCCTCTCTTCCTTTTCTCTAAGCCTCTCCCTTTGCACCCCCTCCCCCTTCGCCATGAAGGCTTTTTTGTTCCTCCTCCTGGCGTAGCCCCTGAGGTGTGCAAACAGGAAGGACCTCTCCCCGGGCAGTGAGTAAGGAGGGAAAAATGAGGTGTTGAAAAGATGACAAGTCGCCCTGTCAGAGCTCACCTAGGCAGGGAGCAGGCGGCAGGGGCCGGCGGGTGGTAGGGGGAGGCCTGCGCTGGAAGCCAGCCTACATGTGCCCAGAGCCAGACCAGCAGATCAGCCACAAGCAGGCTCTGTGTACGCGTTTGTTTGGTTTAGAACTGTCTACTCCCTCCCATTCCCACCATCAAAGATTCTTTCCTTTCCTTCCCAGTAGGAAGGGTAAAGGCCGCTGGGACCTGAGGGGGAGGGGAGGTAGGAGGGAGCTGAGCAGTAGCCCCAAATCCCTCTTCTGCCCCTCAGGTATTCCACAGCCTCCTGGACATCCCTTTGCTTGTTTCAAAGGTGCCCTAAACTCCACACATCCTAAACTGGATTCTCTATAGCTGCTCTCCACTCCCCAGCATTCTATCCATTCTATCCCTCCTGTGGGGTTCCTATCAGTAAATGACCTCATCATCCACTCACCCAAGCCACAACCCTGGGAGTTATCCAAGACTTCATACTCGCAAACGGATCAGTCTTCCAAACTGGTCGGTTATCTTTCCAATCTGTGTCATCTCTCTCCATGGCCTGCACCCTATTTTAGTTTGCTTCATTCATTTATTCAGCAAGCGTTTAGTAAGCACCTACCATGTACTTGGCAGTGCACTAGTCACTGAGGAGTCTACTGAGCAAACCCAAGTGGGTTCCTGCTCCCAAGAAGGTTCATGTCAAGCATGGCTGGGCGCAATGCCTTGGGCTCCCCCTCCACACACACAGAGTGGGGAGTAGGACAAGAGTAAGGTATTGCTTAGGAGCAGTGATTATGGAGCCAGCCTACCAGGATTTGGATTCTGGCTCTGCCACTTATAGCTACATGGCCTTGGGCAAGTCACTTAATCCTTCTGTGCCTCACTTTTCTCATGTGGAAAGTGGCGTCACGATAGCACCTAATCTAATCTCTGGCTTGAATGCATTGATTAGCTAGTACAGAGTTCTATCAGTATTGTTTATTTTATTATTTAATATATAAAGTGCCATAGGACCTGGTGATAACCTGAGTTAAGGGCACCCTGAGGAAGGCCCACCTAAGAGGCAGGGGTCAAAGCACAAGATTGTGGCTGCTGGTGCTTCCAGTGGTCTTGTCAAGAAGGTGGCATGGGGAAATCCAGGCCTCTAAGCAACCATGCTCCAAGCTCTGGATTTGATGCCTAGCATCTCAAAAGAAAAGGAAAGCATCTCAAAAGAAAAGGGAAAGGAAAGCTGCTAGCAGGTGCCTCTCATAGGAAGTGCAGGCATGCACAGAACCCAGAAATCTGAAGGACAGAAAGCAAGGGTAGCACAGTAGTTACACACAAGAAGGCTGGAAGAGCAGCCCAGCTCCGTTGCTTTCTACTGGGTGGCCCTGAGCAGGTCATTTTTCCTTCTGGGTGGACCTCTGTTTCCTAAGGATGGCAGTTAAGAAGATTGAGAGCTTAATATGTGTCAGGTATTGTTCTAAGCCCTTGAACTGATCCCTTCAAAAGAAGCTACTTTTTTATTCACAGATGAGAAAACTCAGGCACAGAGAAGTTAAGGTACTTGCCCAAGGTCACACAGCAAGTGAAACTCAGAGCTGGAACATGACAGTAGGTATCTTTGAGACTAGTGATCAGAGGATCTTCCTTGTAGAGCTGTTGTGAAAATTCCATGAGATGATACAGAAGTGGCTGGCAGGCTGGCAGGCTGCCCAGGGAGGACTGCCTCCTGACTGGGTTCCAGATACTGGATGAGGCTACTGAGGTTGGATCAGCAAGAGGAAGCTTGAACCTTAAGCATCATATGGGGCCTGAAGTAGCACTGGAGTCTTTGGGACAGACCAGAATTCTGCTCGTCAGAAGTGGAGCTCAAGGTCAAACCTGAGCTATTAACCAGAGGCAGTTGAGTCCTTGGGACTGAAGGCAGAAAATGTCTTAGTCATTTCAGGATTCCCCACTGCCCTGAAAGGAAGTACTTAATAAATATAGGTAGGAAGTAATCCTCATAGAGTGCCTCTATGGACTGCCACTGCACTAAGCCCTCATGTCCTCTGCACAGCCATCCCACAGTGTTAACACCCCCCATTTTCCTGATGAGAGAACTGAGGCTCAGGATGGTAAGGTGACTCAGGGCCCAGAGCTAGAAAGTAGCCAAGTGGTTCTCTTTGGGCCCAAAGAGAAGTAGAAAAAACAAAGAACCCTTCCCTGTCAGGGGAGGCCTGGAAGGGACATTTTAATACCCAATTAGACACTTGTCTGGTGACCATGGGCCAATGGACAAGCTCTGTCTCTGCAGAGCCAGCATCAGATTGGGATTCAAAGCCCATCAGACCTGCCCATACTGTCCTATGCCTTCACAGACAAGCCCCAGGGAATGGGCCATAGAAGCCCCACCCTTGCTTGCCTGAAAACCTGATGATCTAAGACTTATCCACTTGAGAACAGAGACCATTGAAACTTCCAACTCACACAGCTCCAGGTGAGACCCCAGCCTGGAGAACTTGGGGCAAGCCTCAGTCTCACCAGCCGTGAGAAAGGACTCCCTGAGGCAGCCATGTCTAATCAGGCAGGCCCTATGACACACAAGCTCCTTCATGTAGGCCTGAGAAGGGTCTGACTGGGGCTCTGGGAGGGGCTAGAAGAGACACAGAGCCCATCCAGCCTGGACCAGCCCACATTCTTCAGCGGGCCTGGACAGGGTGGGCATGCTCAACAGGAAGCCAAGCCCTTCACCAAGAGGGGCTCAGCCACCATCTGCGCCTGCAGACAGCAGTGAGCAAAGGGCTTTGGCCAGCAGAGTCAATTGCACAGAAAAAAACAGCAAACATTTTGCTTCGTCCTCCTCCTCTCATCTTGCTGCACTCCACTTCCAAAGGGAATGTTGGACTCCTGCTACGTATTTCTCTCCAGACCAGGACCAGGTATCCGGAGGCAGCCACCACAGGGAGGACGATGGGGTGGGGAGGATTTCTTTTTTCTGAGCCATAGGCCCCTGCTGCTGCAGCCCAGAGAAAAGAGCTGGGAGAAAGGATAATGATAATAAACCTGTTCAGTGCCTATAGCAGCTTCTGTCCATCCGTTATTTCATTTGCTCATTCCAGCCCCCCTATGGGATAGGGATTCTTGTGTCCTGTTTCGTAAATAAGTAAACCAGGACTGAGAGAAGGCATGTGCTTTGCTCAGTGCTCACAAGGTAATTAGCATGAAAGCTATTTCAGACCGAAGTCTCACTCAACATGCCAAGGTCTTTCCACCAGGCAACACTGCCTGAGAACAAAGCAATTGTGAGAAGGACCGGGACAAGGACCAGGAAGGCCAGTGCGGCCTGCTCAGCTTCCCCCAGTAAGATCTTGACTTGTGAGGTTTGAGTCAGTATTCTAGCAACAGTCCAATTTTCTTTTACTTTTTTCTCCCTGCTCACCTGCTGATTGAAGTCAATTTCAGAAATACCCCCAAAATGCAAAAATACATAAAATGATCTGTAATTCCACCACTGAGAGAGAATCACTGTTCACTGACTTGCTGATAAAGTTCCTGACAATCTTTTTGTTGTGTACATATACAATATGGAAACCCGGTGACCCTGCCCTGGATGCTGGCCCATCTTCCAGCCCACTACCTGGTCTATCCAAGGTCAGCTTAGCTAGGTTCCTCTTCCCCGTGAGCCTTGCTTGGGCTGACATTTCTGGTTCCCAGACGGTTTGGCCTTGTACTTGAGAGTGACGACTGCCTTTTTCTCACTTGTATCCTGACAATGGACTCTTCCAGTAACCGTATTACTGGAAGTCACCTGGGAGAGTCTCTGTCCCATAGCATAGGGACTCCCCCCCACACACACACCCCATATTATTTCATACTTTCTAGGCCTTTGTTCATTCGCTCCCTTTTACCTGATAGCTCTGCCCTCCTCTCTTCCTTCTTCCTTCCCTTTCTATCATGCATGCACATGGTCGAAACAAAACAAACAGGCAAACAAAAAACCAGCAAAACCAAAATCAAACTATTAAAACTTCCCAAAGGAAAAGAGCACACAATGCTGCTGGGTATACAGGTCAGTGGTAGCGCACTTGCCCAGCATGTATGAGGTCCTGGGTTCTGTCCCAAGTACTGCAAAAAAAAAAAAAAAAAAAAAAAAAAGCAAACAGCGAAAAGCAAGGCTCCTTCTCCCTTCAACATTGGCTCTTGTTTCTTGTGTATCTTTCCAGGATATTATATGTACACCTCCATATGTATGTATATGTATATTTTGTGAAACACAAATAATAATAAATGGGCCAATGGTTCTATGCCTGGCTTTCATAACTACTTGATTTTGAATACTCTTGCATGGCAGTAAGTAACAGAGGACCTGCTCCATGCTGCATACAGACTGTCTAGACAAGCATCTGCTAGCCGTGCCAAAATTTATTTAGCTGGACACATAGTGACAGGCATTTACATGCTTTCCCATATTTATAACTACAAACAATGCAACATTAAATTTCCTTGTACAAACAACTTTGTGCTTTTGCTCACGTAGGATCAATTCCTAATAGTGGAAATGCTAGATCGGAGTGTGTGCAGATTTTAAATGGTAATATGTTTCACTAAGGAACCCTTCAAACAGATGCTGCCAATTGATACCCACAAGAAGAACACTGAAAGGGCCAATCCTACCCTCCCTCTACCTGGCATTTAGAAGTGAGTGGCCTCATCCCGGATACCTCCAAGGCCCAGCCCCTCTTCCTAGCTTCGTTAGCCCAGCTCTTTGCTCCCAGCTTACCCCACATTTGACCCAACTTTCTATAAAGCATTGCAGTCCTCCTTTTTTTTCTCCCTTGGTTTTTTGAGACAAGAGTTTCACTGTGTAGTTCAGGCTGACCTTGAGCTCACCATGTAGCCCAGGCTGGCCTCAAACTCTCTGCAATCCTCGGGCCTCAGCCTCTAGAATGCTAGGATTACAGGCATGCACCACCACGCCCCGCTGCAATCCTCCTCTTACCAGTCTATCTTCCTCACTAGACTTCGAGCTCTTTGAGGGAAAGACTGAGCATTTTCATCTCTTGCAGACCCTGGTCTAATGTACCACAGACAGAAGCTCAATTAATATTTGTTGAAGTAAACTAGTCAGATCTGAATCTCCAGCTTATTTGCTGAATGCAAGTGTGGTTCTCATCAAGCAGTACCTCGGACTGGGTTCCTGATCGGTCTCTACAAGTTTGTATCCCCAGTCCCTACTTGCCTTCAGGCTAGCTCCCAGGCTTTATGTCAGCCACATGCCTCTGACTCTGTGAACATGCCCCCAGCCCCCAGCACCTTGGCAGGGGGCCTCCTACATATCTGTTTCTCTTCTTCTTCCCACCAAAATGCCTCCTGTCCTTTTGTCTTGGTGCCCTCAGGCTGGTCTACAGGGTCCTGCACATGGCACTTGTGACCAGAAGAACTGGATGGGGCCTAGCTGGGGGTGGCTCAGGCTTTTACACTATCACCACCAACATCCAGATCCCTGCCTGCCCCTCACCACCAGGGACTATAGCTGGTGTGGAAAACACGTTCCTGTTGCCCTCCCCCACGGAGTGGGGGGGTATTTCTGCTGTCCTCAGACCACTCCCTTTCCGAACCCAATCTCTTTGTCACTCACCTTCTGGAAGGAGCCAGTGAAACTGACTAAATGCAAAGGGATCTGGGAAAGTGGAACCAGTGTAAGGGACTGTGAAGCCTCACTGAGCTCACACGCACGCACACATGCACACACATCAGGATAATGAAGGTGGGAAGCAAGAAACAGGAACACGAGAGGCATACAGGGCTTGCAAAGTAGCATTCTACAGACACCAATGGGGCAGTGGAAGAGGTGGCTCAGGGGCCCCCGGATTCGGCTTGCTCCATGTCAGCACTTTGTCCCAGGCTGGGGCTAGGTGGGCCAGTGCCTTATCTACCCTATCAGTCAGAGGTTCCACCTAGCATGCCTTCACATGCCACCTCATTTCTACGGGTCCTAAGCCTGAGGACAGTCTCCAAAACACTTGGGGATTTGGCAGGACACACAGAAAATGGGACAGAAGTTGAGGCCACAAGAGGGTGGGAGGAAGGGAGGGACAGGGATGCCAGGGGCACCAGAAGCAGGGGAGGGGGCTAAGACTGGGCCACTGGAGCCTGGTTGGGCCAGGCTGCCATGATCCTGCTGGCTCTCATAGCACACCCAAGCCCACTTGGGGAGAGGAATCTAGTCACCCTGCCAGCAAGTGTTTCCAAACACTTGTCAAGCATGTATGCCAGGGCTGTAGAAATGACTCAGGCCAAGCTCTTGATCTCAGAAACTTAAGATGGGAGACACAGAGAGGGGAGAAGCTACAGGATATCCAAATAGTTTTTCAAAAGCCAGCATAGGAACCTTTTAAAGTATGAATAGAATTGAGACAGGGCTGGGAAGGCCATTTCAGGGTCCAGAGGCACAGATATGGAAGGGTTTTTGCAGGAACAGAGGGCTATGAGCAGCAGCACCTTAGAGCCCAGTAGAGATCTTAGAAGGGTGCAGCTGTGATGCCAGCTAGGCAGGGCACCTCAGGAAGTTAGCGTGTTGTCTGGTAAGAGGTAGAGGTTTATGCTCCAAATTAGTGACCAAAATTTGGGGTTATTTACCCCATGGCCAGAAAACAATGCCAAAAACAAAAAACAAAGTGTGGTGGTACTTTCAATGAACATACCAAGTAACCTACTTTCAGAAATGACTGTTTTGTGTCTAGAAGCCCCTGAAGCCTGCTGTTCTAGAACCATGGCTCCTGGTGTCAGTAATGAGTCCATTGCATTTTAAACAGCAATTGCCTGACTCTTGACCATGTGGGATACTTCAGATGACAAAGAAAACAGGCACAAATGTGGGTTACAGTGCTAGCATACGTAGCATTTGGGGTTCTTCGTTACAAATGACAGAAAACAGCTCTAGTTAATGTAATCAGAAATATTGTATTGGAAAGCTACGGAGGAGCTTGGGGAGCTGTCAGGGAGGTTGGAAAATCAGAAACTAGCAGGACAAGGGAACTGGGCAGCCAAAGGCGCAGCCATAGCCTGCCACTGCAGCTATGGTCCCAACACCCTGAGGAGGGGCTCCACACCACTGTGGCCTTGTATTGCCACTGCTGCTGCTGCTGCTGCCACCGTCATCACCACCATAGCAGCACAGGTACAAATCCTTTAGAACACCCGTTTCTTGAACTTCCTCCCTCCAGATTTCTGACAGCCTTACCTGGGGCTCCAGGTCCATCTGAGCTGTTCAGGACCCCAAGGGCCCACAACTTGGCCTTCTGAGTCTTCCTGGCAGAGCTGCCCTGCCCCAAGCTCTGCAGTGGCAGGCTTTTCCAACACCAGCAGGAGCCTGTGGATACTGGGTAGGTGCTTACTCTGGATTAAGTAATTTTGACTAACGGGAAAGTAGGGTCACTGCTATGCCATGGGAGTAGGGAGGAAGATGATAAGGACCCAAGGATGCTCCTAAAGTACCTCCTGTGTGGTGCTAGTCAGGGCACACAAAACGGTCATGACAAATCACCACGACCCACCAAAAAGAGCCCTGCAAGGACTGAGATTTGGAGTCTCCATCACTGGCTGAGGTGCTGGCATAAGACCAAGCGGGGGAACGTGGAGTGGCTGGTGAGGAATGAAGTCATAGGATCAGCTTGACCAGTTGCAGAAATAGGACTGTGGCTTCTATCCATGTTTCTGTATGTGTAATGGGAGAAAGCTAACTTTAAAAAAGTTTTTTTTTGTGGTATTGGGGTTTGAACCCAGAGCTGTGTGCATGCCAGGCAAGTGCTGTAAAACTGAGCTATACCCTCAGACCTTTTTATTTTGAGACCAGGTCTGGCTAAGTTGCTTGGGGTGGGATCAAACCTGCAATCTTGTTTTGGCCCCTCAAGTAGCATGCACCACCATACTTGGCTGACAATTTTTAAATTTTGCCTTCAGGCTGACTTCCAGAGCAGCCTTATTTTGTTAATATTTGTGAATATACAGTGACACTCACAAAAAATCAAGAAAATGCATTATTTGCAGTGGAAAATCCAAAGCCCTTCTTCACTCCTTTGCCCCAGTCCTCAATTCTTTCCTGGAGGTATCCTCTACCATCAGGTAGCAGCCTTCCAGATATTTTTATGCATTTCATGTATAGTTTGGTTTTGTAAGGTTCTATTTTACATTAAGACTGTACGTATTTTTCTACACTATGCTCTTTTTTACAAACATTACATCTTGGAGATCTTTTCACATCGGTATTTAACACAGAAATTAATGCTGAATAGCATTAATTCCATACTACCGAAGTATCCAAAATGGGTGAAGGACATGGGCTACTTTACCTATTGACAGCTACTGTCTGAACTGCTCTCTAAAAAAGCTGCTATAATTTACATGCACACCAACTCCTGAAATCTTCTCATTTAGCCCAATCTAGGTGTGATCAGTATGAAAAACTATTGCTTTCTTATGGGTACAGTGTTTCACTGGTGTGTTAATTTATACATCACTGATTCCCAGTGATACTGGATGCTAACACTATCTGGGCTTTTCAGGTATGAGGAAACAGGCCTCATAAAAGGTTGGTAGGGGCATATTAGTGCACCCACTCAGGAAAGCAGTTTGGCAGTGTCCAGCTGAGGGGGAGAGTCTCAAATTCTGGGGCCCAGACCTTTTACTAGTGTGCACTTACCGTTAGAGAAACCCACCAATGTGTGCAAAAGGGCTATCTTTGTAGTACGTTCCCTGCCACAAAATGCTGGTGAGGACCTGAATGTCCACCCATAGGGGAATACAGAAACTCTGCTAATTCATACAACTGAATATTTGTATAGGGCAGTAAAAACTACACACACTAAAATGGCTGTGTCTCGGAAGTGCTGAGTGAAAAAACCAAGTTGCAAAATGACAGCACTTATTCTACCCACTATGCTTTGTTGTGTTTTTTTTTGTTTTTTTTTTTGTTTTTGTTTTTCTCCGGTACCGGGAACCGAACTCACAACCTTGCGCTTGCCAGGCAGGCGCTTTGCCTTCTGAGCTAAATCCCCAGCCCCCTACCCACTATGCTTTAAAACGTATGTACTCTCTTGGTTATGGAGACATATATACTAATATACACAAATACACACATTCCTGTATAAACCTACAGACAACAAATAGAACATTTTCTGGGTAGTGCTTATATCCATGGGAGAGTGATGGTAAATACGGTGGGGTAAGGAACTTCACCTATGCCTGAAAATTCTTATTAGAGAGAAGAGCAATCTAAAGCAAATATGGCCACATGTTAAAACCCGTTCATGCTGTAAGTGGATACCTCTGTTTTCCTGAAGTTCCTGTCTGGCGTATATTCTTCTACCACTATCTATGTCATAGTGTTACGGTATGTAATTGGCATACAGCTTTATTTATTTTTACCCATTCCCTCTTAGAGTTTCAATTTTCTTAAAGGTGATTTTTAACTTATTCATCCCCACAATCAGTTTGAATTTATTCCTACCATCGTTACCATGATATCTCATTGTTTCTTTTTTCCTTCTTTCTCTATTCTACCTTTCCCCTATAGTAGACAATTATGTATTTTATTCCTACTTTAAAAAATCATTACAAAAATAAATAAATAAAAATTACAAAAAATAAAAAGTCATTACAGACACACACTCACCCACACACACATGCATGTTGTTTTTGGGGTCAGCATTTTGAGTGAAAACTAAAGTTATTCTACTGTTGGGAACACTAAAAAAACAACAAAAAAGACACCCCCTCATTTTTTATATGAATACAAGGGACTGACTATAAAGTCACTTTTGGTACCACTACCTCAGATAAAACCAAACAATCCTGTTATACCATGTAAAACCAAAAGACTTTAATAAGCTTTTATAGCACTGCAATTACAGGAACATTAACCTGGAACATGCAACAAAAATGATTTCTTTTGGGACATATTTAACATGTAAAACTTGACATTACAATTAAGAGCAACATATCTACTGAAGAAAATAAATGTGAATTATTTCAACTTTCAGGTTAGAAAATGTCAAGTAGCATTTAGAAAGTTTAGTTGGCCCTTTCTAACCTCTAAATGACAAGTGATTTTTAATGCATTCATACACAGCCATTTCACATTAGAAATAATCACAAGGAATCAACAGGTTTAGTTTAATTGACCAACTGGCTTCATTTTGCATGACTTCTGAGAGGGCTCCCGCAGTAGTGTGTTTCACACGGGGATGATGATGAAACCAGGAATAAAGAGCCCTAGTCGTTACAGTGGGGGAGGGAACATGCAGCGGCACACAGGGCAGGTGCCTGACTTTTGAAGCCAGATGGACACGCACGGCTTGTGGAAGTAGTGATGGCATGGTAACTCAGTTGCCACCTCGCCCTTCACATACTCGCTGCAGCAGATTGGACAGCACACTTCCTGACCCACCGCACCATGATCTTCAGTGACCAGGATCTCAGGAAGAGCGTCAATGCTCTCCTTGCTTGCTGGCGGATTGGCCACTTCGACGTCCACCGCAAGGGACTCCAAGTGCGCAAGGGCAGTTTCCATCGCCTGGGCCAGGCGCTCTTCGAGGGCCATGTAGGTGAGAAACTGAGGATCCACGTAAGAGATGGCTTCAGCCACTCCTAGCCCATCAGCAAAGCCATCAAAGAGGCTCCAATCCACTTCGAGGTCTTCGCTGACACTGGAGTCATCTTCGAGGTTGTTGTTTCCATCCAGCATGAATACCCCAGGCTGCATCAACTCATGACCAGAATCATTATCTCCCTCACTGCTGCTCTCATTGTCGTTGTACTGGAGCCAAGGAATTTCTCCTTCTTCCAGGGATGGCTGTTCCTCTTCTTGAAGGGATGGCTCTTGAACTTCCTCAAGATAGCTACTACCCTTGCTACCAGCACCTGCACTGGCACCAGCACTGGTGCTGGCAACCTCACTGACTTGGGCACCGGGGCCAGAGCTGACACCAGCAGCACTCATGCTCACTCTAGTTTGTGGAGGTTCCTGCTCTTCGTTTTCCAGCAGAGTCTCCCAGCTCTCACCACTGGATGACAGGGGCTGCTCTCGACTTCTATACTTCCAGCGTAGGGCAGCCATCCATTCTTTCTCACTGTCAGAGTCTTCATCAAAGTATCTGTTGTTCTCCTCATTGTATGTCCAGAAGTCAGGGTCAACCACGGTTCGTCGCCACCTGGGCACCTTCTCTGGTTTCACTTGGTCATTCCTGGCTTCCCTCTTGTCTTCAGGGTACTTCAGCTCAGAGTAACCACTTGAACTCTCACCTCTGCCTCTTCTTGCTAGGCCAGCTGAGCGACTTTCATCAGCACTGACAGTGTCCCTCCACCTGGACGTACTGTGTGGCATATCATCATCATCATCATCATCGGTATCAAAAAATATTTTTGGTTTCATGAAGTTTGGACTTGCCACATTTCGGACTTTAGGCCTCACTACTGGTTCCTCTGCATTCTTTGGGGTGTTTTCCCTGCCATCACAGATGTTCACAGGGGCCCTGCTGGCCTGTGCACAGAAATTATGCTCCTGTCTCTCCCTCTCCAAGATGTCTCCACTGTCTTCCACAGATGTCTGAGAAGCCACGCTATGTTGTCTCAGAAACTCTGCTCTGGTAGCAGAGCGTCTTGCCGCAGGGGATGGGTCGAACTTGTCAAACTCCTCTCTCACGTTGTGGTTGAAACTGGCAAAGTGGGGAGGCACCCCTGCCAGAGACTCTGCCCCTTTTTCCAGGTCATACAGCTTATCCTCCTTAAACTTGCCAGTCTTCCCTCTCACTGGCAGTCGCTCAACAGGCCCAGCCCCCTCCTCCTCACTATCATCTGCCCCAAAAGCATCAACATGTCCATAAGTCATTCCTCTTCTGCTCCCAGAAGCCCTGTACTCTCTTGGCAGATACCTGGAATAGTCCTCATTTTCAGCATTCGGGCTGGCACCTGAGCTCTCACAGTCGTCCCAACTATGACGAGTGGTGGAAAATGGCGACCGGCTTCTCTTGGTGGATTGACTGGGGGCTGATCTGTGCATTGGGACTTCGGATGTAGTCTTTCTCTGGCTGGCAATCCTTTCCTGCTGGCTGGTGGATGGCCTGAAACTGACATAAGCATGCCTTCTTCCATACCTCCTGCCTGTATTAGACTGATACCCTCCTGGTTTGGGCCATATAGGCTTACTAGATTCCTGACCCATGGCTCTGACTTAGGAGGGCTTCCAATACAGCAGGGGCTCCTGCTCCCTGTGTACCTTTTTGAGCTGGACAAGTCAAATCAGTTCAGAATAAAGGAGCAGGGAGATCTATTTTCACTTCAGCAGGCAGGTAACTGGGATAAGGGGCCTTTTAAATTAGTTTCACTTTCTTCTAAGGCCTGAAGTTGCATTCCAGTGATTGTCAGGTGTAGACCTGGAACACATTTGTAACGTTGGCAAAATGATTACAAAACTGGGTTTGTAGGAAGGCCAGACTTGGGGGAGAATGTGACTGACAGAAGGTGGAAGGTGACGAGGTACTTGAAATGTGGGTGAAGTACTGTGGAACTGTGCCAAAGTTAGGAAGAGAAAAGTCTGCTGTGGATTTGTTTGTTTGTTTTTATGAGATGTCTGTGTTTTTCTGAGCCTTGCAGATTTAGAGGAGAAATGCAAATTGGAAGAGTGGAAAATATAGATCATTGTGTGTACATGAGTGCCTCTGTCCATCAGGAGACGGACAGGTGGACAGGGAGCCAGCAATCCTGCAATGGAGGGATGTCTATGTGTGTAGGGGAAAGGGCGTAGTGCTAGAATGAACCTATATTCTGAATATAGGTACAAAGATAGCAGGCATGAGTGGGGTGGCTTCAGGAGAGGGGTGTGTATGAGTATGGGAGTCAGAGTAGTTGGAGCTGTATGTGTGGCAGCTGGAATTATGGAAGGAAGCCTGTGTTATGTGTACATCAGAAGTAGGGAAAGCTACGGTGGCAATGGAGAGGAGAGTGAGAGAGTTTGTGCGTGCATGAGTATGTATGTGTTGGTCAAAACGGAAGGCAAAAATGAAGAAATGTCAGTGTAAGCAAATGCAAGAAGGGCAGGGTGGCAGCAATACGAGAGAGAAATGTGTGCATGGGGCAGATGGCACAGAGGCCAGCAATCAGACTGTCCACATATGTGAATACAGCAGGCAGGAAGGGGGCAGTGTCCCCAGAGAAGGATTTCTACCAGTGTGAGGGTGTACCATGGGGACCAGCAAAGGAGGGACGTTTATGCACCTGGTGGGCAGAGCAGGAGCACATCTGAGAAGGGTGTCTGACCCGTGGGGGGGGGTATGTCTTAGTGGCCAGCAACAAAAGGATGTCCTTATGTGTGCATATGGCAGGCAGGGAGAAGGAGGGTGTGTGCGTGTGCATGCATGCTGGAGCATACAAGAGGACCGAAGCCCGTAAGAGGAGGGAGGGGATGGGATCTAGAGGTGTGCATGTGGTAGGTTGTGAGGGATGGGGTAGGGCAGGAGAAGGTCTGAAGTCATGTGTGAATGCTTGCGTGCTGTGTGTCAGGGAAAGGCACGGGAGGGTGTGTGAGAGGGTGCGGGTGTGCATGTTTGCGCATGCGCGGGGGAGGGGACCCAGTGGAACCTCGAGTACGCAGGGGCAGGGAGGGGGCTGCCATGGAAGGTTTCAGTGTGTGTGCATGCACATCGGGTACAACACGGGGGGCGGTGTAAGAAGAGTCAGGAAAATGTTACCAGCTCAAAGGGCAGACTCCCATCATTGTGGCAGGGAACGGGGCAAAAGAAAGGACGTGTGTGAACGTAGTTTTTCCACAAGAATAAATTATTTTTCCTGACAATTCTTCTGAGAAAACTGTTTTTACCTAAAAATGTTAACCGTTTACCATTAGGCAAAACAGCAGCAAAGTAGGGAGTGGGGTGGGATATTCCTCACGGCGGCCGAGGAGGGAGGAAAGAGCGGCGGGTAGAAGTGCCAGAAGGCCGCGACCACCAACCACTCCCCTCTCGGATAGCCATAAAATCTACTCCCTCATGGGCGCTGTGCCGAAGGGTCAGCGAAGGAGGCTGGGCCCCCCTCAGGCCGGAGGACACTGCCTCACTCTGTAGGCAGGTTCCCCTCCGCCCCACCCCTTCCCGAGGGGCGAACCTGGAGAGTCCCCAGATCACCCCCAGCCCCTCGCGCCCGCGCCCCGCGACTCGCCCCACCGCCAGCACAGGGATGAACCACGGACACGATCCGTCTTTCACTCACCCAGTTGGGACAGCCACAGGCTCTTCTAAGGAGCAAAGCTCTTGGACCTCGGATCGCCACGACCGCCAGAGCCGCCGCTCCGGGTCTCGGGCTCCTCCCCCGGCACGGAGCGGAGGGGCTGGCTATGACTGCGGCGGAAGTTACTGTGACGTCACTGGAGCCCGCCCCCTGGATGTGGCGCGCGCGGGGGAGGGGGCTGCTCTCACCAACCCCGGGTGAGCCCGAGAGCACTATTTCATTTTAAATGATGAAATCGTCAAGGATGCAGAAAAGGACAGCAAAAATGTACCAAACAGCCAGCGTTAACAAATGTTAAACATTTAGCCACATTCCTTTCGATTCTGGTTTATTTTTAATAAAACGAAATCTGCAAATCCTTTCTGATTAATTCCAATATGAGAGTAATTATATTACTGTATCACATACGTTATATGGTATGGTTTGTCTGGGAGTATTAAAAATGTGCATCTATTTAGAGTTCCAGTAAGCTTAACTTTTTTTTTTTAAACCTGGTGGTTGAAACAAATTGAAACCGGTGTGGAATTTGTTGCTGTTCGTTGTAAAGTCAAACTTGTTCAAAAGAAAGGATCAATCATGAACGTGAATTTACATTCTGGTTATTGCACCACAATTTAATAAACAGCATAGGTATGCCTTTGGGGTTGATACGGTTTTAAGGTATTTTTTAAATGAAATCAATGTAAAGAGTTTCCATGTTCACAACAGCAGCAAAGTTTTGTTCTTTTTTTTTTTTTTTTTTTTTTTTGGTACCGGGAATCAAACTCAGGACTTTGCACTTATCAGGCAAGGAAGGGCTTATGCCACTGAGCTATATCCCCGGCCCAAAGTTTTGTTTTTACATAAAAGACTGTAAAAAAAAAAAGACTGTAATAGTTCAAAAACGTTTAGGGGAAACATTAGAAGTAGAGTGTACAAATTTCAAACCATTAAAGGAATAACACGTGGAACTAACAAAAGTTCTAATGAAGGGCAAAATATGAGGTAGGGGGTGCAAGAAGAAAAGATATAAAAAGAAAACACAAGAACAACAATAAATCCAAATATATTGATATATGCTGTGGGTTATCATCTCCTATTAAAAAGCAAACTTTTATTTTGGGCTTTCCATTTTAAAAGTTTAGATGAGTTTCACATAAAACAGAAACAAAAATGGAAATATATGCCAGTTAAAGAGTAGCAGAAAACAAAGAAAAGGAAAGATAGAGGTGAAGGAAAGAGCAAAAAGGGAAAAAAGGAAAGAAAGGAGGGGAGAGACTTTTAGCAATAGTACTACAAAAACAAAGAGGTGAAAGTAAAAAGCATCAGAGAGAACAAGTTGTTTCATTCTCCAGAAAAGATATAATCATGGAAATTTATGTGCCAAACAATGCGATTTCAGAATACATGAAGTAAATACTATCAGAAATATTAAAAAAAGATCAGTAAGCCTGCAACTGGGGTGGAAGACTTAACCCACGCTTGTATGGTACACATGGATCAGACAGCAAAATAATAAGAACGTAAGAAGGTCAAACAATATGATGAATAAGCCTGACATAATGTATATTCATTTTTGTACCCGGAGAGAATGCATTTTCTTTTTTAAAAACATTTAAAATATTTCTAACACCAGCATGGTGGTACCCGCCTGTAATCCCTGGACTTCGGAAGCTGAGGAAAGAAGATCACCACAAGTTCAAAGGCAGCCAGGACTACATAGTGAATTCAAGGTCAGCCTGAACTACATACATAGTGAGATCCTGTCTCAAAAAACAAAATCAACAACCCCCCCAAAATTAAATATTTCAAACATACAGAAACTAATAGAATGTAAAACACACATTTGAATCTCTCTCTCTCTTTTTTTTTTTTTTTTTTTGGTACCAGGGATCGAACTCATGACCTCACGCTTGCCAGACAGGCGCTTATGCCACTGAGCTATATCCCCAGCCCCATAAACACACATTTGAATGTGTCTGCCACATAGACTGAACAAACTTTATTCCCTTATGTCCTCAGATCCTTCTATTTTCAGAACAAAAAATTACAGCTGATATCCTGATTCTGTTCATCTTTTTTCCCTCTCTGGTATTGGAGATTGAAATCCTAATATAGTGGTAGGGCTTCACACTGAGCTACATGTCCAGCCTATCATCATCATAATCATCATCATCATTTATTATTTTATTTTGAGACAGGGTCTGGCTCAGTTGCTAATCGCTCAGGCTCAAACTTTCAAGCTTCCTGCCTCAGTTTCCAAAGGTGCTAGGATTACAGTCATGCACCATCATGCTCAGTTTATCTTATTCACCTTAACTATTTTCCTGCAAATAAGTCCCGTTTGGAAGTTGATGTATTTCCTTTTTATCCATGCTGTTTTTATGATTATGGATCTGTATGTTTTAAATTATATAGGCTGTATAATGATAAATACATCCTTTCACAGCTTAAATTTTCACTCAATATTATCTTTGGATAATATTAAATTTTCACTCAATATTATCTTAAATTTTCACTCAATATTATCTTTGGATAATATTATCTAGTGTAATATTACTGTAACATACTCATTGTATAGAATTGCTGCAAAAATTATGCAATTTACTTCTTTCCCTACTGATGGATTTAAATTGTCTTGTACAATTATGAGGAATCAATGGACATCTTACTGCATGGCTCCTTGTGCCTATATGGGAGTTTCTCTAGGGCACAGCTTCTCAATTGGTTTATGGGTGTTTCAGTGGATTGATTCCCACAGCCTTCCAGGAAGATGGGCCTCTCTTCCCCAGCTGCAACCCGTGGGCACAATTATCTCTAGCCCATAACAGACATCTACTTATCCCAGTGAGATGGTACAAGTACAGTGGCACCTCCATTCACAAACTTAATTCTTTCCATGATTCTGGTTGCAAATCAAATTAGACAGGAACTGAATCAAATTTCCCCATAAGGTCAACAGTGAACCTAACCATTGGATTTGATTTGGTTCTCGACCAATCTGATTTTGTGAAGAGAATCGTGGAAAGAATTAAGTTCATAAATCGAGGTACCACTATATTAGGATTTCTAGGATATGTTCTGATGTGTAAAAAGATTAGAAAAACTGCTTCGATTAGTGTTGATATATTGAAGTAGGATTTCCTGGTCAGAAGGTATAGTAGTTATCTACTGCTGCATAACAAATTGTTCCAAATACATAGAAATTAAAATAACAAGCATTTACTGTGTTACAACTTCTTTAGGTCAGATATCCAGGCATGGCTTAGTCAGTTATCTCTGGTTCAAGGTTACACTCAATCTGTCATTGTTACAGTATCATTTGCTTTTTTTTCCCTATGCTGGAGACTGAACCTAGGGTCTTTGCACTGAGCTACATCCCTAGCCCTTTTTTTAAAACCAGTTTTTTGAGGCAGCATCTCAGTAAGTTTCTAAGTCAAGTAGGCTGGGCTCAAACTTGCAATCTTCCTGCCTCAGCCTCCAAGACTACTGGGATTACAGGAATGTGTCACCATATCCCATAAGGTCTGATTCTAAGTTAATTTAGGTGGCTGCTGCCAGGCTTTGATTCTTTGTCATGTGGGTCTATTTACAGACTTTCTGAGTCTCCTCACAACATAGTATTTGATGGGAGGTAGCAGGCCAAGAGATGGTCTTTTACTCTCAGAAGAGATATACCATCACTTTTACCATATCCTATTCTCTAACAGCAAGCCACAGAATTTGTCCCTTTTACCTATCAAATATGTAGCCATAGAGTTGTTCATAATATATCTTTATTATTACAACCCCATGGCATAATTAGCAGTACCTCCTCTTTCTTTTTTATTTTTTCTCCCTCTTTCATTCCTGGTATTAGTAATTTTGTTTACTCTCCTATCTAGAGGCTTATCAGTCTTGTCTATCTTTTCAAAAATTCAGTTTTTGTTTTGTTGATTTTTCTCTAGTGTTGTTTTGTATTAAATTTCATTGATTTCTGCTCTAATTTTTATTATATTTTTTCTGGAGTTTTTGGAGTTAATTTGTTTTTTTTTTCTAGTTTCTAGGGTGAAAGACTGGGTGATTGATTTTAGATCTTTCTCATTTTCTAATGTATGCACTCAGTACTACACATGTCCCTCTAAGCATTGCTTTTGCTGCAACTCACAAATTTTAGTAAGTTGCATTTTTATTTATTTATTTCAAAATATTTTCTTATCTTGAGACTTCTTTAACCTATGTATTATTTAGAAATATTGTTTAATCTCCAAATATTTTGGGATTTTCTAGCTGTTACTGGTTGTTAATTAAATTTTACTGTGGTCTGAGAGCATACTTTGTATGATGTCTGTTGTTGTAAATTTGTTAAGGCATGTTTTGTAGCCTGGGATGTGGTCTATCTTGGTAAATGTTCCACATGAGCTTGGAAAGAATGTGTATTCTGCTGTTGTTGGATGAAGTAGTCTATAAATGTCAATTAGATCCAGTTGATTGATGGTGCTATTCAGTTCAACTATGTTCTTACTGATTTTCTGCCTGCTGGATCTGTCAATTATTGATAGAGGGGTGTTGAAATCTTCAACTATAATAGTGGATTCATATTTTTTCTGCTTGTAGTCCTATCAGTTTTTTCCTCATGTCTTTTGACATTATTGTTAGGAATATACACATTAAAGGTTGTTATATCTTTTTGAAGAATTGACCCTTTTTATCATTATGTAATGGCCCTGTTTATCCCTAGTGGTTTTCCTTGTCCTGAAACCTGCTGTGCCTGAAATTAACATAGCTGTTTTGTTTTTCTTTTGATTGGTGTCAGTATTGTGTATCTTTCTTCATCTATTTGCTTTTAATCTATCTGTGTCTTTATAGTGAAGTCTGTTTCATACAGGCAATATATAGCTGGAGGTTGTTTTTTAGTCTGTTCTAATAGCTCCTATGTACTAATTCCTGCATTCAGACCATTCACATTTAAAGTGGCTATTAACACACATAGTTAGATTATTATCTACCATAGTTGTAGCTGTTCCATATGCACTCCTGTTGCTCTGGTCCTTTTTTTTTTGTCTTCCATTCTTTTTCTCTCTTCTCTGATTTTAATTGAGCATTTTATGTGCTTTCATTTTATTTCCTCACTAAGCATATAAATTATACTTCTTAGTTTTAGTTTCTCTAGTGCTTGCTCTAGAGCTTGCAATATACATTTATAATTAATTCAAGCCAGTTTTCAAATAACACTGTGACATTTCATGAGTAGTGCAGCTACCTTATAGCAGGGTATTTCCAATTCCTCCCTCCTGTTCTCTGTAACATTTCTCTCATTCATTTCACTTGTCCAATATTGTTACTATTATTTTTTAACAAATCATTACATTAGTAAAGAATATTAAAAGCAATTTTTTAAAAATGTCCTTATTACTTCATTCTCAAGAACTTGTTTTTGTTTTCATTCTTATTTTTTTGTGATGCTGAGGATTGAATCTAAGACCTCATACATGCTAGGCCAGTGCTCTACTACTGAGCTATATCCCAATCAATTTTACTTTGAGACAAGTTCTCCCAAAGTTGCTCAAGCTGTTCTTGAAGTTGGAATCCCCCTGCCTCAGCCTTCTGAGTAGCTGAGATTACAAACATGTACCACTATGCCCAGCAAGAACTTGTTTTAACGTTTTATGCAAGACAGAAAGTTACTTCTGTCACATTCTACTTATTGAAAGCGAGTTATTAAGTCTAAGTTACACACAAAGGGAAGGGATTACACAAGGCATGAATTCCAGGAGGTGGCAAGCATGGAGGGGGTATAGGAGTGTTTCAACTTTCAACTTTAATAGACATTGCCAATCTGTTTTTCAAAGTGGTTGTAACAATTTATATTCCCACCTGCAGCTCGTTGCATTGTCTTTAGCACTCTTGATTCTAAAATTTTAAAATTACTACCAACCTTATGAAGATGGAATGCTGCTCTTTGATTTTGCTTTTCCCTACCTTATTAGAGATGTTAGTACCTCTTCATGTTTATTGACCACTTACATTTCTTCTTCTCTGAGTTGTATGTTAATATCTTTTGTTCATTTTTTTGATTGGCATTGTTTATCTTGTTACTATTGATTTCTAGAAATTGTTTATATATTCTAAAACCAGATGTCAGTTATATTTTTATAGTTGTAAATATCTTCTAGTTGGTGTTTTCTTTAAATGTAAATATAAAATTATAACAGTTTATAAAATAAACCCTAGGAGAATGTTTTTCATAATCCTGGAGTGAATAAGACCTTTGTAAGTTTGACAAAATATATAGGAGCAAAAAAGAGGAAAGGTTCAACTACATAAAAATTAAAACTGCTGGAAGACAAAAAATAAATAAATAAACAGTTGTAAGTAAAGCAGCTGACAAGTGAAAACCTGGGGGAAATATTTACTGCTAATTGCACAGATGAAGGGCTCCTTTCCCAATTACATGAAAAGCTCTTACAGATCAATACAAGTCCAATACATCAATTTTAAAATGAGAACAGGATATCAACACACATTTTATGGGAAAAGAAATGCAAACGGGCTTTAAACACATGAGAAGATGCTCAAATTCACTGATAAAAAGAAAATGAGATATCATTCACTTTTCAGACTGATCAATATGCGATAGGTTGACAACATACTGTGTGGTTGAGGGTACGGAGCCACAGACAGCCTCCAACATTATTGGGAGGGGTGGGGAGGGAATAAATTGATAGCACCTTAGTGGTAGGCAAGTTGGCACTACCTATGCTATGGTTTGAATGAGTCCCCAAAAGTTCATAAATTGGAAACTTCATCTTCAAATTCATATGTTAATGATATGTGGAGTTGCGACCTTGGGATTAGAAGAGGTTCTTATAATTTAGATTGAAAATCTCCCTCAAAGCCTCATGCATTCATAGATGAGGCTTTTGGAAGATGATTAGACTACTGAGGCCCGTATAGCTGACTTCCTGTTAGGTGGTGGGGTCTGCTTGGAGAAAGTGGGTAGTTGGGGGCATGGCCTAGAAGAGTGTATCTTCCTTCCCAGCACCTCCCTACACTCTCTCCGCTTCCTGTCTGCCATGCTATAGACTGTTTCTCCTCGGCCATATCCCTCTGCTATGCTGCCCTGCCTTGGAGCCAGCTAACTATGGACTGTGAACTAAATAAAACTTTCCTCTTTTAAGTTGCAATTGTAGGGTAGTGTGCCCCAGAGAGGAAAGTGACTAAGACAGAGGTCATGAGGGTGGGGTCCCACAATGACAGAAAGAGAGAAAGACAGGCTCCAGCTGGCATGCAGGCCATGTCTCAGCATGCAGTGCTTTCCACCATGTTATGATACAGCAAGAAGACCCTCACCAGATGCCTCAGTATCCATCTTGCCTTAGTTTCATGAGTTGCTAAGATCACAGGACTCCACCACAACATCCAACTTCTTTTTAATTTTAATGAATCATGCCAGATTGCTTTCCTAAAAGACTGGAACCTTCCCTTTCCCACTGGCAATGTATGGCCCTTCACCCTGGCTAATTTCCTTGGTTAATTTGATGGATCCTGAGCAGAGATTCCTCTACTAGGAATTTGAAATTCCAAAGGTGATTGAGCAGTGATTGAGCAGATTGAAGCTGAGTCATGTTTGTATCTACCAATTTTGAAAAGCAGCCTGATATCTTGAAAACATAGGCTTTTTGCCCAAGTTAGCGAGAGTTGAACTCTGTTGCTTGCAACTGAATAGAACTTTAAACTCTTGTCACAGATTGACCCCTGAACCTGGTCACAAACCAAACCTTGATCCCAGCTACAAACTCAACTCTGATCAGGTCCACAGACTTAGTCCTCATGAGGACTGTTCCTGGTCCCAGACTTCACTGAGCCCTGCTTGACATTTCTCTGAAGGGTGTTCCTGGTGACAAGAGGGTTCAGGTGAACCAGTGAATTTATTTCAGCTAAGTACCCCCAGAGCCTGGCACCCAAAATGAAGGCTTTTTTTTCTGTAGTGGGGATTGAACCTAGGGTCTTCACACTAGGTCACATTTCCAGGCTTTTTCATTTTTCTTTTAATAGTTTGAGACATGGTCTTGATAGGTTGCCCAAGTGGGGCTTGAACTCATGATAAGGTAAGGCCTCTTTGTGGTAACTACTGATAAAGACTTCTGGACATAGGAGGAAAGTCCTGTGTTTTAAAGAAAAACCAGTAAAGCCTAAGTTTCACCTGTTTGGGGGACATGTAGGTGGCAGGAAATAATAAATGAAAAAGCAATCTGGTTGGGGTGGGCTCAGTGGTTTGGTTGTAGAAGCAGAGAGTAAAGGCAGCGAGCTCTGGGCTTGGCTCAAGGTAATGAGTGGGGACAGAGCAGGAATGTGAAGAAGTTGAGTGTCTAGAGCCAAGTGGGGCCGGACTGAATCCCCTACTGGAGCCAGACAGGATCCTGATGAGACAGAGGTCCTATGCCTTCAGGACAAACTGCAGGAGTCACCATGGAGAGGACCAGGTGGGCTGCAGCCCAGAGGCCTTCTCCTTTTTCTCTCTTGGCCTTCTGGCACTGCCTGGACCAGTGGGATGGGCCTTCACACTGCCAGGCCTGTCACCAAGCTGTCCTGACTTTCTGCGGGCTTGAAACCACCTGCCTCCTCCTCACCCGCCTCCAACCCCAGTCTCTCTCCCTCATCTTTCCCCTGGCATGGCTCCCCATTGCGTGCCTCCTGTTAAGTTTCAGAGATTAGGACTTTCTTCCATGGGACACAGTTCCCTTCTCTTCTCCCCAGAGCCAGTAAGCTCTTGGCAAGATCAGGTCCGAGCCTCACCCCAAGGACTTGGAGGAGTGGCAGAGGCAGGAGCTAGGGTAATGAGAACTTGCTGGGTGTGGGGCGGAAAGGGGAGCCAAGGGGGAGCATTCTAACATGTGTCAAACACCTATAATCTCCCAGTAGGCGGATACTCTACACACCTTGCCTTGTTTGATCACTATAGCAAGCTGGTTGTGATTCTCACGTTCAGATGTGGAGCTGAGGTCCACAAATGTTAAAGGATCTGTCAAGGGCTACTCAGGTAGAGGTGACAGTGCTAGGTTTTGGACCCCATAGTGCTGATGCTGAAGCCAGTTACTTCCATGCCTGAGGTGAGAGAAGTGCAGTGGCCTTAGTTCCTGCCTGAAAGGAAGGCCCTACATGGAAAAAGCACTCTGTGGAGGCTGTGAGCAGCTTCCTGGGTCCAACAGAGCCCCCGATCTGTGCTAGAGAGGTAGCAGAGGGGCCTTCCCCTCACCCCTGCAGCTGTTCTCTGGCCACGCCCACCACCCTCTTCCTGTAAGGTGCCCTGCTGTCCGAAGCACTTCTGTGCTTCCATCCTCTTAGAGTGAAGGGAGCCAGCTGACGGTGCCGGTGCCGGGGAGAGGCTGCGGGCAGGGCTAGGCAGATTTAAAAGGTCAGAACACAATCAACTCCCAGGAAAGAACTTGGCTGCCCCAGAGCCTCACCAATGGCATCTCGGCAATGGAGGGGTTCTATTGGGTGATGGCTGAGACCCATGCCAACTTCTGCCAGTGCGTGCATGGTAGGGCTTGCCTGGGGAAGGGAAGTACTGTGGCCATGTCAGCAGGGAGAGCTTTGCCCACAGAACATGACTTGGGGGAGTGGCAGAGGCAGGAGCCAGGGTAAGCATGAAAGACAATTCAGTCACTGACTCTTGGCCCTGCCTGGGATCCAAGCCCTGCCTCTGGCTGGCCCATTCACAAGAGAAGCATGGAGGGCAAGCAGTGGGAAGGAGGAGTCATGGGAAGTGGACCTTGTTGGAAAGAGAAACACTAGGGGAAGTGAAAGAAGGTGACAAAGATCTGGAACCATTCTGCTAGTTGCTCTGAGAGGGAGAGAAAATGGCACCTCAAAGCAAAGCCTGCTTTGAGACTTCCACAGAAGCTCTAGGCCTGATCATTCTGCTTATAGCGTGACCCTGAACAAGCCATTCTTTCCTCCCTGGGCCAAGGGATTTCCATTGCACAATGACTTTGGACCTAAATGCCTTCCCAAAACTCTGGCAGCTCTCATTTTTCAGAATCTTCTACAAGCCTGCTCTGAACCCAGCCCTTTGAGCTGGGTTGTACCTCAGACACTGACAGCTGTTTTAATGTGCTGATGGGCAACAGGAGTCAGAGTGAAATGGGAATGGGGGCACTAGGGACATCGTATGAGCCCAGCAAACCGTTTATCATGGCCTCGAGGCTTGGGTTCATAGGTGCCCTGCCCCTCTTGCCCTCTCCTACGTCTATTTTCTTTCCTTGCCTGCCGCATACCAGACACCCTCTTTCTCTCACATCTTCACATCATACTTGCTCACCACACTTGTACGGAAGTTTCCCCACATTTTTGCAAGTCAGTTCTCCCTTCTCATCCTAACTGAAATGGCCCCTCTTCCAGGAAGTCTCCCTGGCCCCCTACCACAGGCCAGCTCTTCTCTCAAGCATGCTAATTCTGCCATTATGTTCACCACAACTGTAATTACTTGTACCGTGTCATTATTTTTGTATCTGTTCCCCCTCTCCAATTTCTATCTGCCCCATGAGGACAAGGACTTTGTTTATCTTGCTCATAGCTCTACCTCTGGTGTCCAGCAACCAGGAAACTCAACCAACAATTTCTTGAAAAGCAGATTCCTAGTAGCTATCATAGGAGGCAGATAGACTTCCTGGGAGGGAGACAACGAAATACAGCATCTTGCTTCCCCTTTCTGATTTTTTAGATGTGGAAATGGAGGGGCAAGGAGGTGACAGGCTTTGTCCTGCCGGGATATCTTTGTCCTGGACTAGTGCAGAGTCAGGCCTGGCAGCAGGTCTGCCTGCTTCGTGCCTCCTTTTTTTTGCTTGCCACCACTCTTTGGAGAGGAGCAGCAGCTGTGGCCTCTCCTCGTGTTCCCATAGCAACCAGTGCTTACCTCCAGCTCCCACTGGTTCCTAATTGCCTGATTACACATCTTCTCCCCTGCCAGCTCGGAGCTTCTTGAGAGCAGAGTCCATGGCAGGCTTTGCTCACCATTGCATGGCTCCGGGCTTGGTGAGTATTAGTTAAATGAACAAAAATGAATGCATGACCATCCATGCACATGGGTTTTTAAAAGCTTTCATCACAAACAAGGCACCTGGCAGGCTGTAGTGGTTGGGGGAGGGGAGCCTTAAGGACGTGGTGCTCCTCAGCTCACCTCTGTTGAGTGGTGTGAGTAGCTGGCCCCCTCCTTTCTCTCCCCTGCTGCCTGGAGAAGCTCTTTAGAAAGCAGGCAAGGCAGCCTGCACGGCTACTAGCAGGAGGGGGATACTAGAGATGGTGGGACAGCCTCCCCTACCGATCCCCCATGCTCACATGTACACACACACACACACACACACACACACACACACACTTCCCCACTACCTCCTTCTGATGGAAGTCATCTCAGATGGCCAGCTTTGACTTTGAGTATTACCAGGAACAAGTGTGTTTCCTATTCAGTTCTAACAGTCAGCTCACAAGCTTGAAAGTTGTTGGCCCCTTCCCTTCTCCATTCCCACTGCAACCACCTTCATCCAGCTCTCCACCATCTTCCATTGGAGCTGTTCCTAAGTTACTGCCTGCCCCTACTCCTCTCCATTTCCCTCCCTCTCCTTCCCCATATTTCATGACATAGATACAATGAAGGTCCTGAACAGAAATTACCCCATGTTATTATTCCACCTGACT
Organism: Chinchilla lanigera; assembly: GCF_000276665.1. Classification (NCBI taxonomy): domain Eukaryota; kingdom Metazoa; phylum Chordata; class Mammalia; order Rodentia; family Chinchillidae; genus Chinchilla; species Chinchilla lanigera. The sequence continues at coordinate 8,704,547 of NW_004955475.1, forward strand.
CACAATAGAGACCAGTTCTGACATCATTTTTGTGGTGTGACAGTGAAGTCACTGAAGCCCTTCACAGGGAACAGGCAGACCCACCAATTCATTCATTGATTCCTTAACTACTGGTTGCCTTGCATGTTTGACTGTGAACCAGGCACTGAAAGAGTGGGCCCAGAGCTCACAGGGATGGGGCTATGATGAGCATCACCCTAGTGGAAGGGACAGGACCCATACACACACACACACACACGATCACCGCTCGCATGCATAGTCTGTGCTGTGGGAATACACAGCAATATGCTCGTGCAGAACCGGCATAGGAGTGCTTCACAGAGGAAGGTGTGAGCTGGGGTTTCTATCAGAAATCATTCACTGCACGCAACAGAAACCATCCCCTTGTAACTTGAGAGAGAAAGGAATAGTGGGGTTAAAGTGCTAGGCTCCAGGGAACTCACAGCATCCAGGGAAAGCTAGAGAGCCAGCTATGAAAACAGACCTAAACCAAAGCCACTCTGGGGGGAAGACTGGGGAAGGGCTATGAAGCACGAGAGGTTGGATCAGGATGCTGCTGCCGATCTGGAGGGAGTCTGTTTCCTCTATTCCTGCACTTGCTCCAGATTCAAAGTCCAGAGGGAGTGTCCTGTGACCAAGCTCAGGCCCAGGCCTGCTTCCTGGCTAGACTGGGCTGGGGACAAGAAGGCAATGTCCCTTCAATGTTTATGGTGGGAGGCACACATGGCTTGACTGTTTCACCAGCCTTACCCCTACTGAGCAGAGACAATGCTCTTCAGTGAAGCAGGTGTTAAAAGAAGGGGAACGAATGAATGAGGGAGAGTCACTAGTAAGCAATCCTGCTTGGTGGCAGGAAGAGAAGGGGATGGGGACACAGCGGCCAGAAGGAAGCAAGTGAGCAAAGAGCTGAGCCTGCTGTGCCCCAGGCAAGGGGACAGTACTGTGCGACTAGAGGGTAAGAGGAGGGAAGGTGAAGGCTACAGATGAGACAGGAGCAGGAGAACTCACATCACAGCAGGTCCTGTGTGATGGGCTGCAGGGGCAGCCTCTGGAGGACACAAGAATGGATTGACACGGCCAAACTGGAAATGAGACCAGCAAGGAACTTTTCCAGACAGGAGATGGTGAGGCCTGAATTCCAGCATCCATCATGAATAGAAAGGCAAGGATGATTTTCTTTTGGCAAGGATGATGTGTGAGCAATTTAGGATCCGGGGCTGAGGAAGTACAAGGGAGGATGAAGAGCAAGAGGTGACTATGGTGATGTTCAAGAGGGCCGAGCAAGTTTGGGAGAAAGAGGTTGTGCTTTCCTCCCGGGCCCGTGCTCTTTCAACACCCATTTGTTCCATAATAAATGTCAGCCTAGCCCTAGCACATGGCAGGCACAGGAGAATGATCTGGAAATGTTCCACTGTTTGAAATATGGCTACCACGGCAAGTTGATTTACAGGAACTTATCCTAAAGAAATAATTTCACTAGCCAAGCAAGGTGGTGCATGCCTGTCATCCCAGCACTCTGGGAGGCTGAGGTATGAGGGTCAAAAGTTTAAGCCCAGCCTAGGCAAATTAACAACTTTGTGAGGCCTTGTCTCAAAGGAGGGGGGACTGGGATTATATCTCAGTGGTAAGGAAGTGGTAATGAAGACCCTGAGTTCAATCCCAAGTAGCACAAAAAGTATGTATGTGGGATATAGCTCAGTGTGAAGCCCTTGGGTTCAGTCCTCAGTACAGAGACAGACAGACACAGAGAGAGAGACAGAGAGAGAGAGACACAGAGAGACGGAGACAGAGACACACACAAAGAGAGAACTAGACAGAGAGAGAGAGACACAGAGAGACGGAGACAGAGACACACACAAAGAGAGAACTAATTTCAAAACTTTGTGCAGGTAGACACATATACAAGGGTGTCACAACATCATCCAAGTGAAAACTGTTAGGGAACTGGCTTAATACATCTCGGTACCCGCATACTGCACTCGCTCTGCCACCAGTAGGGCAGGTCAAAAGATAAGACACTGACCACAGTACTGGCCACCTGTTTCCCAACCCAATAGGCCCCCAGGGAGGACAGGGGAAAGGATCACTTTTAGCTAAGTTTGGGGTTTTGTCTGTTACACAGGGCCAGACACATTAATTCCTGAATGTAGTTGAAGGATTTTATTTAATTCTCTCAAACGGTCTAAAAAGGTTGTAGCTCATAAGATTAGAACCAAGAAGCAGTGGAGAAAGAGGTCCCTGAGAGAGTATAGGAAAAAACAAGAGGGAGAATGTAAGTTATTTTCTGCTTGCAGAGCTCAGCTGGTTCACTAACTGTTACAACCTGTTCCCTGAATGTTACAGTAACCACGAGTTCTGGCCGGTTCCAGAGGAGGGAGGCTTGGCTTTTGCTTAATACTTTCAACACATCTCCACTGTCCGAATGCTATACAAAGTGCACAAATCACAGAAATCAAAGTACACTGAAACACTGGAGACACTTGCCTACGCAGGGAGGGTGGGGACAATGATAAGCTGTGCGACACTGTGGGGCTTCTGTAGCAGAATTTCCCAACTTGGGCCAAATACTTCTTGGTCCCCAGGTCTTCCCTGTGCATTGCTGGGGGAATGGTAGGGAGTGTTTAGCAGCATTCCCGGCCTTTAACTATTAGGTGTAGAAGCACATTCTTCACCAGCCAAATGTTTCCGGATATTGCCAAACGTTGCCCAGCAGGCAAAATACCCCTCTGTGGAGAAAAACTGCTCCTGAGGGATTTTCAGACTACTCAGGTATCTCGCCAGTCCCTGGGCCTGGTGGCTCCATTAAGCCCCTCTGTGATCCTACAGGGCTCTAGGCCAGCACCTCTCAAGCCTCCATTGGTCTGAGAGTCAGGAGCTGTGGCTTCTCGTTTTGGTTCTGCTTCCTACTAGTTCTGATCATGGGCTTTCCTGACCGTCACTCTCCTCAACCCTAAAATGGGATCAACAAAGATAATGCGCCTCAAGGTCAGTCAGGCTTACTTCTCCAACTAGGTCTTTCCCAGTGACAGCTTTCAATTAACTGTCTCATGTTGAAGCCAAAAAGCCAACCACCTTTCTGGACACCGCTTCCTTCTCCAGCTGCTGGCCCACCTCTCTCTTTTCAATTCCCAGCCACACCATCAAAGCACCATCTCAGGCACACAGCATTTCACATTCAACCTGTCCTAAACCAATCAAACATCTCCTGCCCCAAACAAGCTGTCTTCTTCTGTCCCTTATCATGGCAAAGGCCCCTCTTACATGTGTTTACACAAGCCACAAGCCTTAGGGAGCGATTCTCAGCAGCTCCCGCATTACCAACCTCATAGGCCAGCCTGCTCATTTTACTTCCTAACTAACTTTGCCCTTGAAAATGATTGCTTCTGGGATCAGGGTGTAGCTCAGTGGTAAAGCTCTTCCAATATGCGCAGCGCCCTAGGTTCCATTCCCAGCACTTCAAGAAATTATTTATTTTTAAATAGGCAGTACACTAAAAAATCAAAACTGTATAATAGGGTTTAGTGAGGAATCTTACTCTATCTCCATTAATTTCCACCCCTCCCTCTCTCTCTGTCTGTCTCCCTCCCTCTCTCTCTCTCTCTCTCTCTCTCTCTCTCTCTCTCTCTCTCTCACACACACACACACACACACACACACACACACATATTTGGTCCTGGGGACTGAACCCACGGCCATTGCACTGACCTATACCCCCAGTCCTTCTAATTTTCTTAATTTTTATTTTCAACAGGGTCTCTGTAAGTCACCAAGTTGCCCCAGCTGGGCTCAAACTTTCAGCCCTCTTGCCTCAATCTCCCAGAGTGCTAGGATTACAGGCAGGAGCCACCACATTCAGCTAACTCAATGTATATATATATTTTTTTTTCTGTCTTTTTGAGACAGGGTCTCACTATGCAGTTCAGGCTGGCCTTGAGCTCACTTTGTAGCCCAGCCTGGTCTCAAACTCACAACGATCCTCCTGCTTCAGCCTCCCGAGTGCTGGGATTACAGGCATGCATCACCACACCCGGCTATCACAATATATATTCTTATTTCTCCCTTTCTTCCACAAAACGTGATACTGAGTTCACTCGTATCCTTGCATTTTCCCCCTAACAGTGTATCTTGTCAATCTCTCTGCTCAGTATTTAGAAGCCTTCCTCTCTGTTTTTATACAGAATATCTTCCTGGGTGCACCTGCTATAATTTATTTTACCAGTCCCTTACTTATAAACACAGTTTATAGGGACCCTTTTGCTGTTTTAAACAATACCTGAACAGTTTCTAATCTACCCACTTTTTGCCCTCTCTAGTATAATCTACTGCTGCCTTTTACTGAACTCAGCCAATGAGCTGCCTAAACCATCGCTTGCCCTCTTCACTCAGTAGGCAGAGAGGTGTTTCCAAATCACAGCTGGGACCATGACACTTCCCTTTTCTCAGCCCTTCTGTGGCCTTTCCCTGCTTTTAGGGCCTGAGGAAGCTCCTTGTTATGGGTCATAGCTGAAGAAGCCTCACCTAGCTTCACTCCCTGCTTCCTGCTACCCTGACCTACTCCACTTCTCCCCTTCCCCATTCTGCTCCTGCTGCTGCTGCTACTACTGCCTTTTAATTCTTCTTTTGCCTGTGTTATTCTTTTTGCATAAAACACTCTGCCCTGCTGAGGCCTCCTTGTTCATTTTTATGTGTCCTTCTGATCTCAAGTTCCTTGTCCACTTCCAAGGAAGACCCCTGACCCCCCTGAGCCAAAGCCTTCAGTTACAGGTTCTCAGGAGCACCATATGCCTCTCTAACATCCTCCCAGCCCCAAGCTATAACTTCACATTTATATAAGGAATACTTTGATTAATGTCTGGCTCCTCTCCCCCAAGTAGACTGTGAGATCATGAGGTCAGGAGCCTTACCTGTCTGTTTTTACCATGAAGGTTGTTACAGCTTGTGCCTGGATGTCCCCCTAAAACCTCATGCCATCATAGTTGGGGCTTTTCAGAGGTGGCTGGATCTAGGGTGTGTGATGCTGGGATTAAGGGTGCGTGATTACTGAATTAGTCCACTGGTTAGGCATAGTTCTGGGTGTGGATAATGGGAATGATGACCCTGGGTGTGGGTGGCACCACCCAAGGGGCAGTTAGCCTAGATGGATATAAAGGGACAGGAAGAGAGCAGGTTTGCTTTGGCTGCTGCTGCTGCTTTGCTATTTCCCTGCTTTGCTGTCTTCTACCCACCATGAACTATTTTTGTTCCTCTCAATGCCACTTTGCCATGCCATCCTGCCCTGGAGCCAGCCAACTATAAATTGAAACCTCTACAAACTAAGAGCTACAATAAATCTTTCCTCCTTTAACTTTGGTTGTCAGCAATGAGAAAAGTAACTAAGATAAAGGCCATGCATCTAATTAATTCATTGACTGAGTTAATGTATAATGAGGCATCTAGGGACCCCAAACGATGACCTGAAGCATAGCAGTTGCTCAACAAATCTTGCTTTCCTTTACTGCATTCATTGTCTGCTCTTTGGTCTACAGCCCATGGCCAGTTGCCTGCCATGTGCACCACTGTCTCTCACTATTAAACCTACAGCCTCTGCTTGGGCCTTTCATTCTCTGATGTGACTCATTTGGTGGTTGATCATTCCTTATTCTTGGAAATCCTCTCTCTTTTCATGGGTTGATGCCCCAGAGGCCCCAAGTCCTTCCTCTGCCCTCTCACCCTCTGCCCACCCTGAGATATTGGAACTCTTCAAGTTCCATCCCAAACTCATTTGCTTCACACTCTGTCCACTCTCTCTTTGACCACATCATCTCTATACCAGTGGCTTCTGTCACCACCTGTGTGCAAACTTTGCATCTCCTGCACAGGTTACTGTAGTCCGCCTCAGGCCCCCATGTTAAATGGCAACTTTTCCTTGTAGAATGTAAGCAGAGCCAGGGAACAGAGATTATGTCTGCATGTGCTTAGTGCAGTCCCCAGCTTCCACAGCAGTGCTTGGCACATTGTAGTCACCTGATACATTGAGTCAAGAGCACAAATGGAGGAGACCCATGGTAAGAGGACGCTAGCTGCCTCCTTCAGGTGAAGCCTTCCGACTTGGTTACTTTTCTCTCGTTGGGGAGACAAAATACCCACCGCCCAAAATGAAGGAAGGAAGGAAAGGTTTATTTAGCTTACAGTTTGTGGAGGTTTCAGTCCATACTTGGCTGGCTTCGAGGCAGAAGATAGCAAAGCAACAAGAGCAAAGGGGGGAATGGCAGCCGAACAGCAAAGCATCCAGAGCAAAAGGGCAGAATGGGGCCAAGCAGCTTCTTTCCCTGCCTTACATTGTAAACAGGCTACGCCCACCTGAGGGGCATGTAGCTCTCACATAATTTCCATGCCCTCCTCTTCCACAGGCTCAGGATGTATACAAGGTAAGCTCCCTGGCTTCCTGCTAAGTGACTTAGCCAAACCTGTAGACTCCCCAAGTTGACACAATTTATCAACCATAACACTCCACCCCTTGTCAATTTGGCAACCAGATACATTTCTTTAAACCAGTTTCCAGACACAAAGACATTATATTCTACTACAGCCATAACATTTCACCCCCTAAAGACTCATGCACATCCCTTTATGCAAAAGGCATTCTGCCACCATTCTGGAACATGGTGCTCCGAGGCTTCCTTCTCAAGGCAAAGTCTGTCACCTTTGCAGTTTTGAGGCTGCAAAGAGTGGAGACTTACTGCTTCTTGTGATGCCCTCAGGCCATCTGTTCTATTCTCCTGTTCCTTCTCAGCAATAGAGATCTCCTCAGCCTTATCTTTGCAGTCCACAGCATTACTGGAGCTTCCTTTCTGGCCAAACTCACATTTTAAATCATCCTGCTGGGCTCTTTGTTCTTGATTCTCAATATAAATCTGGCTAAAAGCCCCCAACAATAGCCATGCCACTTCCCCA
>NW_004955475.1:8712763-8764099 GCF_000276665.1 Chinchilla lanigera
AAATAAAATAAAATAAAATAAAATGAATAAAATAGCATATGCCTGTAATCCCAGCACTCAGGAGGCTGAGGCAGGAGGATCGTTGTGAGTTTGAGGCCAGTCTGGGCTACAAAGTGAGCTCAAGGCCAGCCTGAACTGCATAGTAAGACCCTGTCTCAAAAAGACAAAAAAAAAAATTAATAAAATAAAAATAAACTGGAGGCATATCTCAGTGGTAGAGTACTCCTCAATTCCATCTCCAGTACCACAGATTAATAATAATAATAATAAAGTGAGAGTATGATAATAATAGTAGCATTTACTCTGCTTTGAGCACTTACTGTATGTTGATCGCTGTTCCAAACACATGCATATGTCAGTATATTGTGTCCTCACAATGTGCCTAAGAGGTGGGTGCTATTTTATGCCTACTTTATAGATGAGAAAACAGAGGCTCTGAGTTGTTGCAGCACTGACCCAAAGTCACAAAGCTAACGAGCAACTGAGTCTAGCTCTGACCTTAGGACTTTGTTTTATGGCCAGGTGCAGATTGTAGTAGTTTGGACTAAGACTACTGTCTGGAGGCAGAGAACACATGAGGCAAACCCTTGGGTTCTCAGCTGTGGTTGTAAAGGCTACACTACCCAGAGGCAGTTGAAAGTGAGGTCCAACATGGCAGTGAACCCGCGGGTAGGACTTTACTTGGGCACACCAAAGGGGTGATGTACTTTATCTCACCCACTCTAGTGCAGCAGCTCCTCCCTCCCTCCCTCCCTCCCTCCCTCTCTCCCACTCAGAGCTGGAAACCAGGCCCAGCCCAGCAGGGAAGAACAGACCTGCAGGGAGACAGATCCAGTGTAAGTCTTGCTTCCCCCACTTCCTACCTCATAGAGGAAGACCAACCTCCTTGAGCCCAGTGACATCCTCCTTAAAGCAGGGATAGTCTAGCCACCCCATAGGGCTGTTGGGGACCAAATGAAGTCATTTAGGGGAGGGGTTTGAGTACCAGGCAAGCTGAGATCAGGGAGAGGTAGTCAGAATAGTCCTTGTGACAGCTTACCCTGCACATATCCATTCACTTCTAGGCTCCCTTTCCTTCTAGAATAGTAGAGCTATTATACCGGCTTCACTGATGAGAAAATTGGGACTTGGAAATCACTTGCCAACCAGGGACATATAGTGAGGAAGTCTCGAGGCAGGGATTTCAAACTGGACGGGTGTGGTCTCCAAGTATGCGGGGAGGGCCCTTCCTCCCAGGGCCACATGCCTCTGCCCTCATTCATCAGATCTGGGGTGACAGCGGTGCTCCACTAAAGGGCTGCTCTTCCTGATCACCTCTTCTAATGCGAGGCTCAGCGGTTACATGCAGACTTGCCCTGAGGCCACAGCCTACTGAGGAGCCACCCCCAACCCCTCGCTCCGCAGTGACAGCAACGAAGAAGAGAAAATGGCTTGTCTGCCTCAGAAGAAGCAGATGACTATAGTCACAGCAAAGAGTGGGAAGGGAACAGAGGTGTGAAGGATATGTGAGCGGCGGAGTAGCTCCCAGTTCTGAAAACCATGTTTTTGGATCTTTAGCCATGGCTCGTGGGACAAGGTGCAACAGTACCCTCCCCTATCATCAAGGCACAGCAGCCACAGCCCCCACCCCCACCCCCACCCCCGCATGGCTCTGCCTGGTGCTGGTCACTTATTTCTTTGTACAGAACAAGTCTCTTCTCTGCTGTACCTTTTGATCAGCTGCTAGTGTTACACAAAGTATCAAAGTATAGACTTATTTTTATTTGTTCCGCTTTGTCCTTGGAGTATCCTTCCTCCCTGAGAACGCCAATCTTTCAGTTCTCAGTGACTGCTTTCTTTCCATCCTCCCCATCGCCTTTATCTGTTTGGAACTTGTGTTAGACTTCAGCGGGCACCTCTCAGCGCCAAACTTCGTGCCTTGTCACTGCTCTTCCAAAGTTTGTCTCTATGCTGCTGCTGTGAATTCCCTCAATACTGGCTTCCAATTCACTAACTGAACTTCAATTCACTTTCTATGAATGTCTCCAGGCAAAAGCTATCCCATTTATTGAACTTACCTTTCCTTTCCTTTCCTTTCCTTTCCTTTCCTTTCCTTTCCTTTCCTTTCCTTTCCTTCCTTTCCTTGCCTTTTTTCTCTCCACCCCCCTCTCTCTCTGCAATGCTAGGGATGGAACCAGGGCCTTGTGCATGCTAAGCAAACAGTCTACCACTGACTGAGCTACAACCCCAACCGAAAGTTTTCCTTTTATTTCCTTCAATGACCATATTTTTAACTTCCAAGATTTTGAATTGATCTTCTTTTCATATTTCTCTTCTTGCCTTTGGGCAATCACATCTTGTTTATTTAAGGAATATCATTCCTTCATTAACTCTGTGCACCTCCTAGACATGCTTACTTTCAAAATCTATCATGTTGAATGAATTTATAGGCTGATGGTAGGTTTATTGGGTCTCCTGGGCATTAGATTTCTTTATGTGTTTTGGAATTTGGGTTTGGAGTAGGAGAGCTGGTGGTATTTTGATTGTATTTTATTGTCTGTTTTCTCTTCCTCTCTCCACCAGACCCCTCTCTGTCTGGTGGTCTTGTGGTAGCCTCCACTGGCCCCCCAACACCTTTCAACCCAGGATTAGGTCTTACAAGGGCAGTTCAGTACTCCTTTCCTGGGGAGAAGGATGCCAAGGGCTTTCTATTGCTCCAGCATGGAGCCTTGGGCTTGGGTTACTTTCTGGTCATGGGGTCTTGGAGTTGGAACTATCAACAGTAGCTGGGAGATGTCTTCTCCAGCTCTTAAAAGAACCCTCTCTTTCCTCCTACCTGGCTTTAAACTGAGAGCCTGGCTTTGCTTTTCACCCTGCAATGGGTCTTAGGTAGTTCTACTGAGTTCTGACCCAGGGGCTACAGCTCCTGGGCTTTCTTCATTGCAGTACATTTCTGTGCAAGCAGTGCATCTCATTTTTGAGCCCAACTCTATCTTTCAGCCTTTCTCTCTCTCTTCCTCGCTCCCTTCCTCCCTCCCTCCTCCCCTTACTAGGGATTGAACTCCAGGCCTTTGCACTGAGTTACATCCCCGGAATTTTCTTAACTTTTTAGTTTGAGACTGAGTCTCACTAAGTCACTAAATTGCCCTGGCTGGGCTCAAATTTGCAATAGTCCTGCCTCAGCCTCCCAGAGTGCTGAGATCATAGGCAGGTGTCACTACTCCAGGCAGGCTTTTTTTGCAGGCTCTTTTTACAGTGTATCTATCAGTCTGTTTGATCAGAAGAGCTCTGTTACTATGGTTTCTTTCCAGTACCTGGAATTGAACTCATGACCCTGCGCTTGCCAGGCAGGCACTGTGTCGCTGAGCTAAATGTGCAGCCCTTACTACGTTAGATGGAAATGTATTCTACTTCTATTGGATATAGTCTAGTACTATAACCAGAAAATATGTAACCAATCCTCTATTGTTTAACTTTTAGGTTGTTTTCCGTTTGGGGCTAATACAAACAAGAAAGCAATAACATCCTTAATGCACTTGTCTAATTCCTAATGCGAAATTGCTGGGTCAAAGAGTGCAGCTGTGTATAAATGTGACACATGTTGCATTTCATAAATATCAAACTGTCACCATCACCACCACTACTACCACATCATCGCCAGCATCTGGTTTGTTGAACAAGGGAAGACCTGGAATAAATGTGACTCTGTTCTTGTAAACTTTAACTTAGTGTCCGTAGACTTGGCATTCTTGGGTCATTTTGTCCCTGTTCCCCGTTCTGTATCTCCAGCTTCTTTCCATGAGTTACATCAGTGAATCTCCCTAACATCCCCACAGAGTTGGGTGATATTAGCCTCATTTTGCAGAGGAGCAGAGCAATGGTCAGAGAGGTAAGATGACCACCTAGGAGTCATCCGCATGAAGCTGGGGAGGAAAACTGGGTGCTCCCCAGTTCACTGAGTTGCAGAAGGAAGGCTATCTGGTCTTCTCCAATCTGTGTGTTTAAGAACTTGACCCTACCCCACAGTGCTATGGTATGCAGAGGGTGTGGGCAGCACTTCAATGTCCGGATTTAGGCACTATGGGGCCACCTCTACTCTGTGTAAGATAAGCGCTGACTTTACCACTCCAGGTAGTGACACCACAGTGGGTCTTCCTCAGCCTCTGGTTTCTCAACAGGACGTGGCTGGGGACAGTGAGATCACAGAAGCTCTGTATTCAGCCACACCTCTGCCACTTGCCTGCTGCTAGACCATGGGCAAGCCACTTCACCTCTTTCAGTTTCCACATCCGCAAAGTGGAGATGATGAGATCTCCCTCAGAGAGGCATGGTTAAGATGAAAGAAAAGTTGGTGCACCTGGCATGTAGAAGAGATTCAGATAAAACCTGTTTCCAACCACAGAGGTGAAAGGTCACTTATCTGAGCCTGCCCAGTCAATCAGCAAGGGTGACACTTTGTCCTGACTCTATGTTCTAAGTTCTTCCTAATGGGAATATCCCAGGCTCCCTCGGTCACTGGTTTCTCTGCCCACTATGTTCCCTCCTGCCAAAAAGAAAGAGCGAATCCAAGGAGCTGGAAGCTCTGGCTTCTGTATGTCCCCTTAGCCCTGCTGCTTGGGAAGGCCTCTTCAGAGGTGGCCTGGTTGGGCTGTCTGGCACAAATATAGGCTGGAAAAGCTCCACATGTGTCCCGGAACCCCATTACAGATGTAAGCCTGGGAGCCTCGTTCCTCAAGATGCTGCTTGCTGGGAGAGTGGGAAGGACAGGCGCACTACGAGCTTGAGGCTGCGGCTGGGACTCCAGCCTACCAGCTGGATGCTAAAGACTGTGGTCTGCAGGAGGTCTCCCTGCTCTCTCACCACACTGCTGGGGGCTGTTCGAAGTCTGCAAAAAGCAAGAACTGGCTTTTCCTCCCCTGGCAGAGCCTGTCTGGCCTCTGGAGGCAGGTAAGGCCTAGGCCTGCTTGGGAATTATTGAGGGTACCCCAGACACTTCAAGGTCACGGGTTCATCCATCCCTCTTCCCCCAGGGGGGAGAAGACCAGGGGAGCATGTCACAAACTCCACAGACATGGTGCTGACTAGACCAGTCTCAGGCTCATGGTAGCCTAAAATCAAAGCCCTGGCCTGGTGGAACTTTCCTTTGCTCAGTGCTGTGGTCCACATAGAGGTTTAATTGTGGATTAATGGTAGTGAATGGGGTGCTGGTGAGCAGAGATGAGGCAGGGACACACACCCCAAATGCCTGCAGCTATCATGGCTTAAAATCTGTTTTTTGGTTTTTGTTTTTTCTCCAGTACTGGGAATGGAACTCATGACCTTGCACTTGCCAGGCAGGCGCTGTACCGCTGAGCTAAATCCCCAGCCCCCCATGGCTTAAAATCTGGGGCTCAGCTGGGTACAGTGGTGGATGCCTGTAGCTCCACCTATTCAAAAAGCTGAGATAGGAGGATGGCCAGTTCAAGGCCAGCCTGAGCTACTTGGCAAGACACTGTCTCATAAAACAAAGCAACCTGCAGCTCAAAACAACCCAAAGGTCTCTGTCACAGGAAGGTAGACACTGGAAACTAGTAAGACGAGAACTGCAGAGCACTGGCACACTCCTGACAGATTCGTTTGCCGATTCCTGGCAGGTCGCTGCTCTCAAGCTCTTTGCCCTTGTCTTCTCACTCTCACATGCTTCCTGTGTGACCTCACCCACCTTATAGATCCCAGCCACCATCCCTGTGCTGATGACATCACGAGGAACTAAAGTGAGCAGGGTATAGTTGGTGGCACATGCCTATAGTCTCAGCTACTTGTGAAGCTGAGGCAAGAGGATTACAACTTCCAGGCCAGATGGCAATTTAGTGGGACCTTGTCTCAAAATATAAAATAAAAAAGGTCGGATGTGTATAGCTCAGTTAAATAAACTGCGGTCTGAGAGGTTCAGGATCTTGCCCCTGGTTGCTTAGCTAGGAGGTTGTTGATTACTCTCTTTAAAGATGGTTTTCCTCCTCATCTCTTTTCCCTCTACTGCTATGGCACATTATTAGAGTGTTCTATAAATTCCTCAAACCCACCATGGCCCAAAGTGCAGGTCATTTCCCTGTCCCCACACCCCACTCACACCTCCTCCTCCTCCCAATGTGTCAGCACCATTGTCTGCTCTACCCTACACTCACTTTGGCCTGGTAAGCCTCCTGGCTGTCTTCTCTCTGTATTCTGGAGTCAGTGTCCCACCTACCCCGACCCTACTCCACACCCTTGGAATATTCGCCTCCTTCCCATCCCCCATCCTATAGGCCACCTTCTCTCCGAAGCCTTCCTGTCCTCTCCTGTTGGAAGTGGTCTTCACTGTCTGTAGCCTGCACATAGGCCATAGGAGCCAAGAGGCTCCTAGAGTTTCTGTAGGGGTCAGGAAGCCCCCAGAGTTTTGGAGACAATACCAGCTCTGCCTCCTGACTGCACCATGGAACATCTGGCAAGGCCTTTTCACACCTCGGTGCCTCGGTGCTCTTACTTGTAAAATGCAACCATGAACACCCTTCCTCTGGGTTGCTGTGAGTGCAGAATAAGAGATGGTACACAGTAGACAGGCCACATGAAAACCACTGTCCTCTCCTGGTGGCGCTCTGGGCCCAGAGCCCTCTGATCCATAGTACACTGCCCGGGACTGTTCGACTGCTCCTTAAAGCGGGGAGTCTGGGCAGAGAAACCCCTTGCTGAGCTGCCTCGATCTGGGGCCCAATGATCCACATTTTCCCCGCTCTTACCAAGGAAGGCCCGTATTATTATACTGTACAGGTGAAGGTGGTATTCCTGTCTCCCTGGGCAATGGAGACTCCAGGAGCAATGTGCGAGTCTGTCCTCTGTTGCCTGGGGTACTCACAAGGTTTGGCCTTCTCCCCCAAGAAAGGGATTGCACCTGAGTGGCCAGAGCACAGGGAATGGGGTATGAGCTCTGGACACAGAAAACTTGTTCTTAAACCTGGACACTTTGTCCCTGGAGTTACTAAGCATCAGGTTTCTTGGCTTTGTCCAAGGACAGATGGAGCATTTCTGGGTTTGACTACACAATCTGTACTTGCCTCTATCCTGCTCTCCCAGCCTGATCTACATCGCCCTTGGATTTTACTTCCCCTGCTTTGGTCACCCTGGATTTGGAAGCACAGCCATGGGGGCTAGAGTGCCAGGACTACCCGAGTGAACACAGGACAAAGTATCTGCAGCCCTTAGATGTGAACAGTCAGCATCCATCACAAATCATGTTCCCCTTGCAGAGACTCACAGAGCAGTAGCTCTAGGACGTTACACCAGGGCTTTCTACACCAGTCCCTCCGCATCATAGCTGAGCAGACCGAGGCCCAGAGAAGTCAAGGGACTGCTTCAAGATCTGCAAGAGAGCAGCAGAGTCCAGCCCTCCAGACCCGCAGCTTAGGGCCCTTTCTGAGGAAGAGACAGAAAGCCATGAGAGAAGATGGGAGTGAGGGCTGCAAGAGACAGGGACTGGAGAGGAGGAATGTGGGACTGAAAGTAGTTGGAAAGCAAAACCCCAGTGCTGAGTGGTGGCCCACGCTGGAGACATCGGCTGAGCTATCACACTGCTCCCAGTGCTGCAGATTCGCACAAACATCCCCCAGCTGCAGCCCTTCCTGCTGCCCAGCTGCATAGGCCTTGGGTGGCATGCCCCAGATGCAGGAGGCCCCAGGCTGAAGGCTGGCCTTTCTCTCTAATGACGTTGTGTGCTCCCTCAACATCCAGGGGCCATGGGCCAGCCTCTGGCTCATCTCTGCTGTCAGACCCAGTGAAGGACAGTCAACACTCCTGGCTGATCAAAGGCACTCCCACCCTCTGGTCCCAGGAGTGTTGGGGCTGAAGGGGAGTAGGGAAAGCTCAGATGCCATCCTGCCATGCTTTGAAGTCCTAATGCATCCTGGGAAGGGACCGGCTCTGGAATGGGACCTCTGGAACACAAACTTAACAACAGCTCCTGACATGTGGTTTGATGGAGGCAAGAGAGCTGAGTGCTGCCGCCTCTGGCTGGTCCTTTCACTTTTCTGAGACTTGGCCTCTTCAACTGGGTCAGGAAGGCACTGGACTTGGCAAAGGGGCAGGCCAGCTCTGCCATGTCATGACTCTATGGCTCCCTCCTCCTTCTCCCAGGGGCCAGGTGGGTGGGCAGCCCCAGGACAGGCTGGTGGTCAGGGGTGGGAGTTGTCCGGCACTGATAACAGGGTAGGTGGGTGGGATAGCTGGGAGTGGGGACAATTCACTCATTCACTCAGGCACTCATCTCTTCATGGGGCACCCCCTGCATTCCTTAGCCTGTGGAATTGGAAGCAAGATACCATAATGTAGCGCCCCACTCCCCAAGGGACCTATATTCTGAGATGGCCAACCCCTCACTGTGCACTGACTGTTCTAGAGCTAGGGTAAGCAGGCTAGTTTCTAATTTTCAGCCAGCAGAAGCCATATCCAGCAGGGCTTTGGCTGAATCTGACGCCAGCTAAGTTAAACCAGAAAGGATTTACTAAAAAGCTTTGGGATGGCTCAGAGTCTTGTCCGGGAAGGTAGAGAACCAACTCAGGGAAAAGGACAGGTATGCAGCAAGGCAAGGAAGCATGTCACAGAACCTAGGAACAGTTAGGTTGGTGCACAACTTCCGGTACCCGTACCTGCCACCACCAGCTTATAGAGAATAATTTTCTTCCTTCTTTTATTTTTTTCCTTGCAGTGCTGGGGATGGCACTGAGGGCCTTGCACATGCTAGGGAAGCTCTCTGCCCCTGTGAGCTACACCCCCAGTGCTGGGAATCATTTCATAAATCTATCCGTACCTGGGGAGCAACTGGTGGGCTGTTAGGGGGCTGGGGGAGAGAACTCTGTGAGCTGCCAGCCTTCTCCCCTCTCAGAGACCTTCCTTTCCCCTTGCATCTCCTCCAGCTACTATAGCCTGGGCCCAGGTTGCTATAGCTTTCCAATGGCCAAGCCCTTGGGCCTCTCCAGATGGCCCAACAACAATGTCCAAGACCTTCTGGAACTTATATGTTGTCTTCAAACAACACCCTTTCATGTCTCACAACTGGAGGGGCTCGTGTAGCCATCTCCCTCACTGGTCCTGACCACCTCATGCTTGTCCCTGGCCTAATTCAAAGCCTGGGAACCAGCCGGTGACCTTACTTCAGGATCAGTTTCTTCAGCAGAATCAGTCAGAGGGGACTCATGGGCTCACAGCTGATGTGAAGGAGCCAGGTTGTGCAAGGGCCCAGGCAGCACAGGGGGCCAGGTAGGCTGGGCGTGAGAACCATGCTAGGGATCTGCGGGCACTGACCCCTCTTGCAGCCAATTCGAGTCTTCCTGTCAGACACAAAGAGGCTCTCTTATCCTCCACAAGGCCCACTGAGATGGCATTGTCCTACCCAGGTGGGGGAAGTCTGAGAAAAGCAGAGCTGCCCTGGGGACATCAAGGACATTCCGTGACTTGTACAGAACATGGTGGTTCTGTGGATGATAATGAGCAGAAGTGGAACTCGGAGGTCCTTAGTTGGAAACAAAGTGCTCCAGTGAAGACCACATTGTACTCACTCCCCCAGACAGCTCTCAGGCCTCCCTCTCCTCCTTGGCTCCTGCCTTGGGCGGGCCCAAACTCCCTCGGCTCAAGCCACAGTGTGTGTGATGGAGAGACCCGAGGTCAGCAGTCAGCCTCCCTTAACGCGCACACACATGCGCATGCACGTACATGCACACACACACGTGTGAAGGCAAGGCTTGAGGAGTTGCACAAGTAAGTGCATGGGTCTAGAAGGCAGATCTTTGGTACAGGCTTGGCTGCATTCCTGTGATCTCCTCTGTGACTGGCCATAGTAGCTGTTACCACCTGCTTCCCTCTTCCTGGGCCTCAAGCTCTGTGTATCTCTATTCAGGGTCAGCCTCCTGCCGGAGAAGCCCCTCCCTTTGCCTGAGCACAGAGCACACTTAGATCGGCTGCTGCCCCCACAGCTACCCCCAGTGGAGGAGCCAGCTAACTTCAGAGCTGCATTCTCTCTCTCTCTCTCTCTCTCTCTCTCTCTCCTTCCCTCCCTCTTTCTCTTTCTCGGAGATGCTTAAGAGATCATCTGTGCCAAACTCTTCATATTATAGTTGGAAAAGGGAGGTCTGCAAAGAAAGAGAGACTGGCCCCAAGGCTGCAAAACAAGTCAGGGGACACAGCCAAGACCAGGAGCCATGGTGTGCTTCACAGGACATTTAGCAACACTTCTGGCATCTTCTCACTCAATGCAGGTAAAGAGCTAGAATTGAGGGCTCTAGTGCAAAACTATCTCCAGCCAGGCAGAGCTGGGGGAACATCTGCTGACCCATTAGGGATGCCTGGAGAATCCCAGGGCTCAGTTGAGGTGACCTGAAAAGGCCTAAAGCTAGAGCCTTGGAGCTGGGCATAGACTAGCCCAAGTGAAGCCAAATTTGCTGAGGTCAGGAATCTCCCAAACCAGAAGGAGGAATCTACTGTGGTCCAAGAACCCGCAGGGATGCATGGGCGTCCCTGCCTGGCAGCAGACCCCAGCAGACACCTCCCACAAGAGATCCTGCTGCTTGTCTTTCTCAGGAGGAGGAACCTGCGGTGACGGCAGCTTTCTCATCCTCCTCGGGAACACAGATGGGGAGCTCACAACAGAGGAGCCAGGCTCTGTGCTAAGTGTTCGCATGAGCTGTCTAATTTAACCCTGTGACAACCCTACGAGGTAGGGCCCGTTATTCGCTGCCTTTTAAAGATGAGAAGACTGAAGCACCTGGGGGTTAAGTGACTTGATTGAGGTGGCACAGGGGATTTGAACACAGAGAGTCTGATTCTAGGGTCTGTGCACTTAACCACTACACTATAATAGCATTAATGACAGCTATCATAATGAGCTAATGTCTATTGAGTATAGTCATCCTTCAGTGTCCTCCAGGGATCATTTCCAGGACCCCCAGTGGATTGCAGATTCTACAGATGTTCACGTCCCTTATACAAAATGGCATATATTTGCATATAACCTACACATACCCTCTCGTATGTTTTAAATCATCTTTAGATGACTTATAATACTTAATACAATATAAATGCTATGTAAATAGTTCTGATAGTATATTGTTTAGGGAATATTGACGTGGAGGAAAAAGACTGCACGTGTTCCGTACAGACGCAATTTTCCTCCAAATCTTCTTGATCTGCGGTTCGCTGAGTTCTCAGGTGCAGAACCCGCCCATGCAGGGGGCTGACTGGATTTGCACCGAGCCAACCACTGTCCAAAATGTTTCATAGGGAATAGCTTGGTTAGTCTTCCCAACAATTTATGGGGTAGATACTCTTGTCACCTCCAGCTTAGAGATGAGAAAGCCAAGACACTGAGAGGTGAAGTAAGGGCTAGTATTGCTTCTACTAAGCCTCCCCAATTAGAGAAAGAAGTCAAGCATGGTGGCACTCACCTGTCCTTACAGCATTCTGGGAGGCTGAGACAGGAGAATTGGAGGTTGGAGTCCAGGCTGGGCAACTTAATGAAACCCCATTTTAAAATAAAAAATGAGGAGCAGGGGATATAGCTCAGTGGCACAGCGCCTGTCTGGCAAGTGCAAGGTCCTGAGTTCGATCCCCAGTAGCAAAATAAATAAATAAAAGAAAAAATGAACCAAAAAAAGGGATGGGGATGTAACTAAGTGTGAACTTCCTGGGTTCAATCCCCAGTTCTACAAGACAAACAAAAATAAAAAGAGTGAGCGAGCGAGAGAGAGACTTTCCCAGGCAGGGGGAACACCATGGGCACAATGAGCATGGGAGGCCTGGGGAGTGACAGTCACAGGAGGGGATGCAAGGACGGAGGTATGGGGAGAGGCAGGGGTGGCCCTGGAGGTTGCCCACTGCCCACCAAGGGAGTATTTTGCAATGGCCTCTGTGAGAGGAAATGATGAGTTCCTCTCGTTGACAAGGGCTTAGGACTGGTCTGCTGAGAAGTCACCCTCAGAACCCTACCTGCCTCAACAGGTCCTGCAGGGCCAGAGCAGTCAGAGGTAGAGGGAACAAAGTGTACAGGAGTTCAGCCATGGCCCCGAAGGGAAAGCAAGGCCAGGGGATGTCACCATAGGAGTTCTCGTTCCTCTTCCCCAGGAGCAGGGCAAACCTGGGCAGCCAGGTCATCTGAGACCTAGAGAATGTCAGGGTCATGAGAAAGGTTCCCAGGACGACTCCAGGCCCCACACTCGCCAGGCAGCAATGGAAAAGCTGAGGCTCAGCCCAGTGGAGGGGCGCATCCTACGTCACCAGCTATGAAACGATGGAGATGTGGCACAACTTGCAGTCTCCAGAGTTCCTTCCACACCCCAGTCTGCCTCCTTCTGAGCAGCACCTTGAAGCTGGAAGACACTAAGTGTGAGTAGTAGTGGGTTTCGCGCCATGGAGGCCAGAAGAAAGTGTCTCAATATATATATATATTTAATGCCAGAAAAACAGGAATATTAGTGCACACCTGTCATCCCAGCACTCGAGAAGATGAGGCAGGAGGAACGCCAATGAGATCAAGGCCAGCCTGGGCCAGCTTGAACTACATGGTGAGACCCTGTCTCAAAAAAAACAGAAAAAAGTCCCCCCAAAAGAACCATTGACTCAGAATTCAATATCCAGTCAAAATATCACTCAATAATGTAGTAACAGCAAAGAGATTCTCAGATGAAGAATGATGAAGATAATTTGCTGCCAGCAGATCTGCTTAAAAGGAAAAGTTAAAGAAAGGCCTTCAGATAAGAAAGAGCAAGGAGGGAAACCCGGGACAAGTGTGGATTTGGCCTCTTTCGGTCAGGTTGGCCCTAAGCACTCTCCCTCATCTCCAACCTTGTCCTATTATAGTCCCTCCTGACTTGGACACCCTAGGCCCTCAGAGATCCAGGAGCCCTGGGCCTGGGTCTATCATAAAGGCAGAAGTCCAAGGGGAATGTGAGTGGGATGTGGAATCCTGGATTGCAGATTGTCACCTCACACCACCACCAACTTGCTGGGCAACCTCAGGGAGCTTCCTTGTTCTCTCTGAGCCTGCATCTGGTCAAGAGGGATAATTCCCAAGCTATTTGTGTGGCTGAGACAAGAGGAGGGGTGGAAAGCCAGTTAGTGGTGTGTGAAAGGGCATCCAGATGGGAGGGATGGTTATTATCATTCCTCAGCAAGCCCGCCTCCTCTCCAGCCAGCCAGGCAGCTGCAGGGGGCTGGGGGCAGGCCACTTAGCAAGTCGGCTTCCTTTTACTTCCTCCCTGGGGCCTTTGTAGTTTTGGATTCCAGGGCTTTGATGGAAGAGGTTAGCTGAAGCCTGGGCTGCTGGGCCGGAGCCCACTTCTCCCCTTGGAATCTTTCTGGTACTACAGCTTCTTCCTCACACAAGCTACAGAAAGAGAAAGAAGTGGCTAGGGTTGGTGGCTCTTGCCTGTGATCCCAGTGCTCTAGGAAGCTGAGGCAGGAAGACTGCAAATTTAAACCCAGCCTGTGCAGTTTAGTAAACCCCAATCTCAAAATAAAAAATAAAAAGGGCTAGAGTTGTAGCTCAGTGGTAGAGCGCCCCTGGATTCCATCCCCAGTACTGCAAAAGAAGAAAAGACCATGAAAGAGAGAGGGAGAGCATGCGCGAGCTGAGGGAGAGACACAAAAGAGAGAGAGAGGGAAGGAGAGAGAGAGAGAGAGAGAGAGAGAGAGAGAGAGAGAGAGAGAGAGAGAGAGAGAGAGGCAGAGAGAACAGGAAGCCAAATGCCACCGGCCAGCCTTTGCCGTCCTTGGCTGCCTAGCACCCTGACCTTTGTGCTTAGGGCTTGAAGGCAGTGCCTAGCTGCTGCCTTCGGACCGGACCAGGAGTGTTCCTGGTTTATTTTGGTCCTCGCGGTGGGAAGGTTGGAGGCTCTTATTCAGCATTCCCAGCACAGGGCTGGCCACCCCTGCACAGCAAAACCACAGACCGCGCAGGCTCCTCAGTCCCTTGTGGTAGCAGCGACCATGGAGGCAGCTACTGCTGGTGCTATGTGGCTCAGCAGGATGGGGCGACACTAGAAAGGCACAAACAGTCCCCTTGTGCCCTTGTACACAGCAGGACCACATGGGCGGTCCCCACAGGCTTAGTACAGCCTGAGAAGAAGTGGGACTGTGGAGACCACGGCGCAGGGCCTGCGGGGCCACTGGACTGTGAGGGAAGGGCCAGCTGTTTTCCATCTTCACTGAGAGCCCAGGGAGAGGAAACAGGCAGGAAAAACAGCCAGAAGGGCTGAGGTTTCAAAAGTCCAGCCTCTACATTCAGCACGCTGTGCAGAAGTGACTGGACTTCTAGCTATCCCCCTTCAGACAGCCTTTCCCGCTGCCACCAGAGGCACCTTGCCAGCAAAGACTTGATTAGATTATTTCTTTAATTCAAACATTTCAATGGCTCCCTATTGCCTACAGGGGAAAAATCCAGCCCTCCATTCAAGAGGCCAAGGCCTTCTACAATGTGGTCCCCTACCTTTCTGCACCCTCCCCATGCCTCTCCCACACCAGACACCCTATAATAGGCCACTCTGGCTGCTGTGTTGGCCCCAGATCTCCTATGCTCTTTCACACCTCTGCCCGGGAAATCCTTTCTCTCTTGTCAGAGTGGCAAAGTCTTCCTTACCATTGGTGCCCCCGCTCAAATGTTCCGATTCTGATAAAAATTGTTTCTTCTTTTGTGTTTCCACTGTGTTACCTTCAGAACTTTATTCATTCAGTCAGCATTTATTGAGCTCCTGCTATATACTGACCCCTATGCTAGGCACCAGGGATACACTGCTAAAATCAAAAAGCCACCGGCCCTGCCATCATGAAGTTTCATGCAGGTGGGACACACTGCAAAGAAGTAAACAAGCAAGACATGGTGGCACATTCCTGTAATCCTATCACTCTGGGAGGCTGAGTTAGGAGAATCACAAGTTTGAGCCTAGCCTGGGCAATGTAACAACTTACCAAGACCTTGTCTCAAAATTTAAAAATGAAAAGAGGGCTAGGAATGTAGCTCAGTGTCAAGGTTCTGGGTTCAATCTCCAAGACAGTACAAACAAACAAACAAATAAACAAACATCTAAGATCATTTCAAATAGTGATGTAGACAGGGTGGGCTGGCGAACAGTTAGCCACTGGCTCTGGAGCAGGGGCTTCTGCAACATCTACTGATTTATGTAGTGGAAATAGTCCCATCTTGGCTGAGCTCAAGCCACCAGTGTGAGGTCACTGCATAAGAGTATGGGGGGAAACCCACGAGCACCAGCTCCAGCACACTGGTACCCACTGAAGCCAAAACAGCAGACTAAGGAGTAACTGGGGTACAGAGAAGGGAGCTTACTAAGTTAAATGAGTGAAGGAACAAGGAAAGTTCACTTTGACGGGGGGTGGGGAAAGGCCTCTTTGAAGAGGTGACATTTAGGGGGTGACTGGAATGCCAAGGGGCCAGTCATGTACAGATCTGTCAGAAGCTCTTGACACTTTGGGGTTTAAAAACACTTTTTCTAGCTGAGCATGTGCATAGTCTGGGAGGCTGAGGCAGGCAGGATAGCAAATTCAAGCTCAGCCTGGGAAAATTAATGAGACTCTGTCTCAAGATAAAAATTGTAAGAAGGGATGAGGATGTAGCTCAATATGAGGCCCTGGGTTCAACCCCCAGTAATGCAAAAATAAACAAATAAATAACTTAAAATTTAAAAATAACACCTTTTCTATGGGGAGTCTAATTTACATTACAGTCAAGAGCCCTGGTCTGAATGCACAGCTCCATGAATTTCTTCATGTGTGTCAGCTTGTGCAAGCACCACCTAGATGGAGATAGCAGGCATTCCCGGAACCCCAGAGGACTCCCGTGTGCTTTTCCTGACCAGCAACTCCATCCGGGGGTAACTTCCACTCTGGCTCCCGTCTCCATGGATCTGTTCTACCTGCTCTTAAAGTTCATCTACATGGAACGTGAATAGAGCATGCCAGAGTAATGAGGCACCTGCAAGAAGGTGTTCCCTTCTCTGAATAAGGCATTCCCTTCTTTTTGTTTTCCAGTGCTGGCATTTGAACCCATGGCCTGTGAACTGAGCTACATCCCCAGTCTTTGCCTTTTTTTTTTCTTTTTCTTTCTTTCTTTCTTTCTTTCTTTCTTTCTTTCTTTCTTTCTTTCTTTCTTTCTTTCTTTCTTTTTTCTTTTTTTTTTAAACAAGGTCTCACTGAGTTGCCCAGGCGGGCCTTGAACTTGCTATTTTGCTGCCTCAACTTCCAGAATAGGATCACAGGTGTGAGCCACCACACCAAATTCCCTCCATGCACAGTTGGGGAGACATCAGCCAGCAGATTCTGAGTGGGGCTCTGCTTGCTTTGGGTGCCTCGCCTTCCTTAGCCAGTTCATCTGCAGAGCAGGAAGAGAGGGTGGGGCGCATGCCTGTGTGTGGAGACAGTGACTTACCACGTAGCTGTGTTCCTGGTCATTAGAAGGAGGCTGAGATTGTTTTGGGAGTGGCTGTGGTGAGGGAGAGTTTTGAGCGGCCAGAGCCACTCCCACTGCAGAGGGTACCTGACATTGTAGCTGCCATGAAAGCATGTTGAGTGGCTCCCCTCCTAGGCTGGGCCAGAGGTACACAGGACAGAAAGAGGCAAGGGATTCTTGACCCCGGCACTGCCCACATGAAGGCAGGAGCACAGAGCATTACTGGTGGGGTCTCTGCTCCCCCTGCACTTTGCTTTGGGGGAGGCACATCAGGGTCACGTGCTCTGATGTATAGCTGTGGGAACCCAGGCGCAGAGGAGTAAGTTGCTGAAGGCCTCACAGCATAGTAAGTCCTATGGGACAGATTCAAACCTAGGGGTGTTCCAATCAAAGCCAGTGAACGGATTACAGGCACCTTGGGAGACCTGCTTGGGTTGTCCCTGCCTCAGAGAGGCAGAGTAGCTGGCCAAGCACACTGGAGATCTACCCTGGAAGAAGGCTTTGGGTCTGCCGCAACCACCACTGTGGAGGGGGCTGGCTGGGGAGCTCCTGCCAAACATGCCCATGTACTGGCTTCTTCCAGACATCGCATTTTCTTTCTTCTCCCTCTGTCCCCGCCCCCAGGGGAGGCTAATGGGAAACATGTGTCTTCGACATTCCTGCTGAGCTTCCTGCCCGCCTGCTCCCTTGCCCCTACCCCCTACTGCCTCACCAGCTCCTGCCACAAGGGACCTTGTCCTTGACCTTGGTGCTGCCACCTCTGACCCTCTACCACCTCCATTGTGACCCCAGAGCCCTAGAAGGCTCTTATCCTTCATTTACTCGTTACCTCTGTCTTGCCCTGGTCCTTGGATATCCCCAACCAGGAAGGGAGACCAAGGGGTGAGAGCACAAGAATGTGCAGTTCTCAGTCCTGGTTCTGTCACAGGTTCCCTGAGTGTCATTCGGTCTGTCCTTTCTCCTTTCTGAGCACTTTCCCTATCTGTCCAATGGGGTGATCTCTCAGGGCCTTATTGGCTCTGGGTTCTTTGGAAGGGGGCAGAGGACCACTGCCCAAACAGAGAAGCAGGGCTGACTCCAGCTCAGGGTCAGGAGCAGACACCTTGAAGGACAGCGGGGGCCGGTTGGGATCTGTTTGAAACTGAGGACTGACAAGGTATCAGGGCCTAAGGGCGGGACCTGGTCGCCTGGACCTTTTTCCTGTGGCTGTTCATTTCATCTTCATCCTATAAATCATCATGGTTCAGTAGCTAGGGACCAGGCCAGAGTTCGGTGTCCAGGATACACCCGTGCGCAAGATGGACATGATCCCTACCCATTAGAAATTGCAGCAGTGCCCTCATTCCTCCAGTTAGGCCCTAAAATTCCATCCATACATTTGCCTTCTTCTCTGCAAACTTGGAGATATTTGGGGTCTGAATTCTAAGGCTACAAGGAGGGGTAAAAGCTAAGACAGGGCTCAAAGGTGAATCTCTTGACTACCACCCCTGCCCCAGATCTTCTCCCTAGAACCCTAGACTCACCATCTGATCTGGAAGACGCTTTCATCATGCCTAGGAGTCTAGTGATTGGCAAAGGAAGCTGAAACTAGGAATGACCCGGCTTGCTAGGAAGCTGCCGCTCCCAGATGCCAACAAGCCAGACTCGTGGCTCCCTTCCTCTGCACCCTTGTGGCATTTTGCTTGCTCAAGCAGGCACAGTGGCGGCCTCAGCCCCCCAGTCAACACTTACTGATGTGCCTATCTCTGCGCTAGGGGTTCCTTGAGGGCACAGCTGGTGTCTTCTCCACCTCTGTATCTCCTGAGTCTGGGCCAGGCAGACCTGGAGAAGTGACTGGAGCCCGTGGCATGAGATTGCCTGTGTTGCTCACTACAGGCGCTTTCTTCCAATGTGACTTGAGTTCACACTGGGCTACTGCCTCTCGGCAACACCAGCTTCGAGCTTATGGCTTCATCTTCCCACACCCTGCCTCCCTATTGACAAAACAGCAGTAAGTGGAGTCCTGACTTCCCGCGTTGCTGTGATGTGCCCTGAACAGTGTCTCATACACAGTAAGGGATCCATATGCAGGAACGCTGCTGCTATTATTACTGCTGTCACCCCTCTGCACTACTGCTGCTGCCATCTTAGTTAAGGTTGTTTGGGGATAGGCTTCCAGAAGTGGATGCTTCTCAGTCAGCCCCACCTGTCCTCAGGTTCTGCGTTTGGGCTTCTGCATGTGCAGATCAGAACTATTCAAAAGAAAATTATGTGCATACTAAACACACACTGACGGGTTTTTTGTCACAATTTCTTAAACAACACAGTGTAACAACTATTTACATAGCATTTGTATTGTCTTAGGTATAAATAAATCTAAAAATGATTTATATGGGAGGACGTGTGTAAGTTATATGCAAATGATATGGTGTTTTTTTATAAAGGACTTGAGCATCAGCGGATTTCATCTTGAACAGTAGGACCTGATGTGCCAATCTGAAGGCTGGTCATTAAAAGAGCTCTTTTCAAACTTTATCATGCATAGGATCTTATTAAAATGCAAGTTCTGATCCACAGATTTGGTGTAGACTGCAGACAAGCTCCCAGGTGAGGGACCCACACTTTGAGTAGCTCTTGCCAGTATTACCAACCAATAGTAGCTACTGGGCTGGGGGTATAGCTCAGTGGCACAAGCACCTGCCTGGCGAGAGCAAGGTCCTGAGTTAAATTCCTGGAACCAAAAATAAAAGTAGCTACTATCTCTAGAAAAGGTAATATCAGGCCCCATACCAGCTGTTCCAAAGGCATTATCTTCCTAGGGCCTTGCAACAGCCCTAAGGGCCGCACATACTGCTCTCCCTGTTTTATAGATGAGAAAACAGAGACTCAGAGAAATCAAGTGACTTTCCCAAGGTTGCTTAACTTACCAGTGGCACAGGCAGGATTTGAAATCAGACTAGGCTGATGCCCAACCCTCATCCTTCCCGATTCTGGCAAATAGGCTTCCTATGACCTGGTATCTCCCAGGGAACATCTGCTCCAGTGAGAGAAGACTGCAGCACAGCGTTGAAAGTGATAACAAAAGCCAATCCCCGGGCAGTATTGGGAGTTAAACCCAGGGACTTACACAAGCGAGGCAAGTGCTCTACCACTGAGCTACACCCCTCAGCTCTTTTTATTTTTATTTTCTTTTGAGGGTCTCACTAAGTTGCATAGATTTGGGCTTGAATTTGCTATTTTCCTGTCTCAGTCTCCCATATAGCTGGGATGGGCATAGTCCTTTATCATGTTCAAAGTACTTGCCTACTCACCACTGGCCTGGGGAGCAGGCAGGGCAGGCACTTAGATACCTGACGAAGCTGGTGAGGTCTCAGCTAGCTGTTGAGGTATGGGGAGGGGGCACTGGCTAGAGGGCAGAGGATAACCCACTGGCTACGTAGGCTTGGTTTCCCAAGGGGTGGCCCCAGGAGCTTTTCCTCTTCCCAGCAGGCACAGGACTACTAGGTGCCACTGGCCCAAAGCCCAAGATGCTGAGATCTCAAGCAGATGGCTCATTTACACTTGGGGTGGCATGGCAAGCCATCAAGGCCCCTCTGTGTTCTCATTGGCTCTTTACTATCAGGTCAACCCACAGCTAAGGTACTTCTGCTAGCTCTATGGTTCAGGGTCATTCCTGTTCCTGACCCAGCTTATGGCTACCCGTGGCAACAAACATGCACTAACCTTTGGATGTCTGGCTCTGGATCTTTCTTAGGTCTCCTAACTTGGGACCACAGATCTTGAGGGATAGATTTCTGGGATCTGAGAAACCCCTAGCAGTGTAGGCCAAACTTTGTGTGCATGTGACATTTTGTGGGCTGGCTAGCCAGAGCTTTTACTATTCTTTCACTCATTTAGCAAATGATTGAACGTCTATTCTTTGCAGGACTCTGAGCCAGACACTAGGAGTACAGGGATGAGTGAAACAGAAACTCCTGCTTCCATGGAGCTTCTGGTCCAAGGGGGAGTCCGTGAGTGAGTAAGCCAACCAATAATATCCACACACAAGGACAGACAGTGATGCTGGGACTCCGGGCTCTGTCTAGTCCCTTGTCACTGACTCCATACACAGGCGTGGATAACACTTTTGAAGGGATGCTTGAGTGAAGCCCAGAGGTCTCCCCAGTGATGCAGAGAATCAGGATCCGAACAGAAACAGAGGCCCCGGCTGCAGAGTTCCCAGTGTGGGACACTGACCACCAGCGCACCAAATGCTTAAATGGACATGGAGCCAATCCAAGGAGCTGCAGAGGAGAATGATGTTTTGGGCCTTGGATCTCAGGACCGGGCATGGTTTGCGAGAGCCAGAAAAGCCAGCCCCACCTCTATCCCAATTTTTAGTTCATCCGTTTCCAACCCAGATTGCCTATGGGGGAACCTTACCCCACATCCTTCTCACCCAACAGGCAGCTGTTCTCCTTCTAGCCTGCTGGGTGGGCTCTGGACCTTCCTGAGGCCTCTCTCCCTGAGAAGGTCCAGCTGGCAGGCCCAGCTGGGGGTTTAAAAGAGGATGGGGCCCATCTGGAGGGGGACTGAAGTAAGCCAGAGGGGCCAGCAGGGAGGGAGAGCCCCTTGGGAAATGAAGCCTGAGCTGAGGGAACTCAGAATGGTGCAAAGAAGAAAAGGAAAAGCCAGGCATTTGAGTTGGCATCCGCAAGAGCCTTCAGAGGCCTTAGAGAACTTCGAGAGGTCACTTCCACTCTCCCCACCTCCACCCAGGATGCATTTCGACCAGTTTTGAATTCGTGTGAACCTGCAGTTTCTAAAGGCTCTGGGCTGGCCACTGGACAGCCTCCCTGCCCACCACTCCTCAGCACCCTTCTCTTTCTTCTCCAGTGGCTACTAGGGCCAGGTTAGGGCAAGAAGGGTGAAGAAGAGTAGATCCCCAGCTGGAGAAGTCTTCTCTTTGCTCTGAAGTCCTGTGCTTTCCTAGAGGGAGGGGTTGGGGCAAACCTAAATAATTTAATAATTTGCTCCAATACAGTGTTGGTTCAACACAGTGTGGGCAGCGCTTGAATGTTTTGTTTGGTTTGGTTTGGTTTGGTTTGGTTTGTACTGGGGATGGAATCTCCAGCAGCGGAACTACAGCCCCAGCCCTTTTTATTTTTTATTTTAAGTCAAGGACTTGCTAAGTTGCCGAGGCTGGCCTCAAACTTTCAATCCTCCCTCCTCAGCCTTCTCCTAGCAGCTGGGATTGTAGGTGTGCAGTGCCGTACCCTGCTGCTTTGGGCTTTTGAGGAGGAACAGAATAGGTCTGTAGGGGGTGGCAGAGGACAAGGCAAGGGAGTCAGGGAAGGACTCCCAGAGGAGGCACGGAGATGAGGAAAAAGGGAAGAAAGCCTTTCTTGGCTTTTAGGGGGCTGGGCTGGGCAAATCCCTTCTCAAGTCCCTTCTACCATGTTTCAGCCAAGTGTTTCACCAGCCTTCTTCCTATTTCCTCAGGCATTGGCCTCATTTTCTCTCAAGAGAAAGATCATCTCAGGATCGCATGATTCTTCCTGGAATTGGGCTGAACCTTGACTCTGTGCGTCTTCTACTGCAAGGCCCAGAGCTGCATCTGAGAACCACTCAGATTCTGACTTCTCCCCCATTCTGTTCAACACTATCCTTTGGAGGTCAGAAGCATGACCATCATCATCACTATCACCCTTAGTGTTCTCCAAGCCACATGGTCAGGTACCTTCCCCTCTTCCTCACGTGACTGGGGTTCCCGGGCCTCCCCAGTCTGCTTTTGTCTCCCTGGTCACGCTCCAGTGTGACTGTGGCACCCTTAATATGTGTGGCTCAGAGCTGATACCATATTCCAGGGCAGCTTGTCACCATCTTGTTCTAGGAACTTCCACTTTTATACTCTGCAGATCCAGCCTAAGAATTTGGCTTGTTTGGTCAGAGCACACAAAGCACATGGCCACTCTCCTGTCTCCCCATTGCCAGCCTACATTTGGAAACTGGGTTTTAGGCTCTGAGAGGAAGACCTAAGATTTCTCTCTGCCATGTTTACATTGTAAGCTTCTGGCCCTCATTCTAGTCTTTCAGGAATATTCTGGAAGTGACATTCATTCCTTAGAGCTGGGCGTGGTGGCACACACTTGTAATCCCAGCACTCGGGAGGCTGAGGCAGGAAGATTGCCATGAATTCAAGGCCAGCCTGGGCTACATAGTGAGTTCAGGACCAGCCTGAACTGCATAGCAAGACCTTGTCTCATAAAAAAAAAGATTGGCTCCTCAGGTCTACAGTTTGATCAGTGAGCAGCCAAGACTACACATGTGCCATGAGTTACTTGTCTCTGCCAGTTCATCCTAAAAGACCTTGTTAACATGGTGGGAGGTCAGAAGTCAGCTTCCTCCATGCTACATGGGACCCCAAGGTTCTAAAGGAAGCTCCGAGTATGTCCAGGGGTTTGTGGTTGGTCCACTGGGAAGAGGGACAAAATGCAAATTACACAGTCAACCAGCCTTTCCCAAAGCACACTGCAGGCTCTGAGTGAAACGAGGGTGCTGCAGGGAATATTTGGCGACATCAGCCATGGCCTCTGCCTTTCGGGAGCTTTTGATTTTTCAGAGAGGAGGAGGCTTCTCTGGGTAATATAGGAGGCTGAAGATATCCCCCCAAAGGCATCAGGTCCTCATCCTTGGAACCCAGAAATGTTACCTCACTTGAAAAAGAGTCTTTGTAGATGTGATGAAATATGGGTTCTGAGATGAGGAAATTGTCCTGAAATTTACCTGGGTGGGCCCTAAGTTTGATTTCATAAGAAGCAGGTATCCTCATGACAGGGAGGGAGGCCAAGGGAGACTTGACATTGAGAGAGAAACAGAAGGTCATGTGACTGTGGTGGCAGAGCTGGAAGAAGCAGGGTCAGAATGATCTCCTGGAGCCTCCAGAGAGCACCTGGCCCAGCAGACAGCGTGGCCTCTCATAAGTGATACTGAATGGGGACTTCTAGCCTCCAGGTCTGTGAGAGGCTCAGTTTCTCCTTCTTTGAGGCACCAAGTCTAGTTGGATTCAGCAGTCACAGGAAACTGACACGGGACATGAGAGAGGTGAGCAGGTAGGCGAGAGGCCCAGCCCAGCCCAAGCAAGGCTGGGAAACTGACAGCTGCCAACTTCAGGAAGAGCTAGACCTGAGTTGGGGCCACAGTGCGGAGGGAGGAGGCGACCGGGCAGAGGAAGAGGCAAGGTTCTCTGGGCTGTGGAAACTAGGCACATCCTGCCAAGTTGCGACTTCATCTTGTTCCCAGGGGAGGAAATGAGCAGCACCTTGTACCATTAGGGCGTGGCCCTTTGCCATGCTGCAAAAGGCTGGGATGTGGGGTCAGGCAGACTGGCTAGGCCCAGCACCACCACGTACCAGTGCCTGCTCCCTCCTTGAGCCTCGGTCTCCGGGTTTGTAGAATGAAGACACTTGGTACTGCGGTAGCTTCCCAGGACATACTGTCATTTGGCAGCTTTCACGTGTGGCCTCATTTCATTTATAGATGCTCATAGGCAGGAACAGGCTGCTTCTCTTCAGTAAATGGGTGTGAGGGGAGTGGAAATGCAGGACCCATCCATGGAGTGGGGGGGGCTGGGCCGGAAGAAAGCAGGCTGCCGTGATGCTGTGCAGATGCCCCATCCTGGCCAGAGGGCTGCTCTCCCTCCACAGCTCCTTCCTCCTGACCCCTGCCAGCCCAGCTCCTGCAGCGGAGTGAGGGAAAAAGTGGAGGAGAGCCGGGCTCAGCTATTTATAACATGGGATGTGATAAATACTTCCAAGAGATATTTCCCCATGGACACAATTCGACAGAGATTACATAAGCAATTAGATCTCAGCGCTTTCTGCCTATCTTTGCTCACTGAGGTCACCAAAAGCATGTACGAGCAAGTCTTGCTTTATAGTCAGACGTTTATGCTTACAAGGACATCACTGAAATGTTTCAGATGGGCAACCTGCCCCCCGCTGCCTCCCTTCCGGATCTACAATCCATGGACTCCCTCTAGCCCCAGCATGTTAGGTTGGGGACTTTCGGTGCCTCATCATCTCAGCCAATTGTGGGTTCCCAAGTGAGCTCCTGCCACTCTCTGGACAAACATGGGACTAAATAAGCTGGCCTCTGGAAGGATGGTGAGAGATTGGAGGACTCCTGTGCCAGGAGCGTAAGCCTGGACTGGAGACTTACTGTCCTGTCGCTTTGCTGAGTGACATCAGGCAAGTCTCCTTGCCCTCTCTGTGCCCTGGTTTCCTTCTTAAGGAAAAACACTACTCCAATAAAGTTAATGTGTTTTTTTTTTTTTTTTTTTTTTTTTAATGATATGGGGGTTGAACCCAGGGTCTTTACACTGACCTACATCCCCAAACTTTTTTTGTAAATTTTGAAACAAGGTCTTGCTAAGTTGCTGAATTGCCCAGGTTGGTCTTGAACTTGCAATCCTCCTGCCTTAGCCTCCCAGAGTGCCAGGACCGAAGGCTTGAGCCACTAGGCCTAGCTTTGGTTGCCTTTTGTTTAAGGAGCAGAACAAAAGCTAGCCCTCAGCACTGCCCAGAGAATTCTGCGAGAAGCTGTACTGAAAGCTGCCAGCACGACCTATGGCGGCTACTCCAGACATATTTGATCCCATGGTCCTTTCCCCTCACTGGTCTCCAGTGGGCGGAGAAGAGGGTCAGGAAGGAGTTTGGCCCAGGTTCACACATCCCGCTCTTCCTCAGCCCCCCTCCCTGAATACTGCCTGCTTTCCCCAAATGCTAGCGCTTGATTCCCCAGTCATCAGGCTGCTACTGGGCTGATCGGTGTAACTATCTCTTGCCACTGGTGAAAGCAGCCAGCCCTCCCCGGGTTTATGCTTCTCCCCTCTTCCTGTCCTCTTGCCACTCCCTGTACCAGGACTCAAGTTGATCATCATGGTAGGATCTTCTGCCTGTCCAAACACCCAAGATAACTCTCCCAGAGCTGTAGAGGCGGTGGTTCCTGGAGCCCCGTGCTCACCATGCTGCCTGTCGGAACCAGCATTCGGCAGCCCATCAGACTGGCCTGCCCACTTTGATGGGGAGGGACTAAGAGGCACAGATGCTGACTGCAGTTGGAGGGGGCTCAGAGCCCCCATTGTCCTCTGCCTTCTCAATTCCTGCCACACTTAGTGGCTTACTCGGCTTTTCTTGCTGTCAGGACTTTGCTTGTGCTATCCCTTTGCCCTCTGCTCAGGCTCCATGTCATGAGTCACCATGCACTGTTCAGGAACCAGTCCAAGCGTAGACCCCTCTGCACAGGAAATTCTGCACAAGGCCTGTACTCATAGGCTTGGAGTGCATCCCCCTTCCTGGGGTGCAAGAGAGCTGGGGATCTGTGCTCTTGTTTTATGGTGCCTGTGGCTAGCCTGCAGTCCTGGGAAGTTTCAGCTCACTAAATGAAAAGGAACATAACACCAGAGTGGTCAGTATGGGGGCCAGTGAGGTAGGTAGAGCTCCTTCCCCAGGGCCAGACAAGAACTGACCAGAAAGAATGTGTTCACAGGGAGCAAGCAGAGGAGGTAGCCAGGAGGCAACTGGAAGGGCGCTGTGATGAGAGTGTCTCCCAAGGTTGGGGCTGTAGCTCAGCGCTTCCGCATTTGCTGAGCACACGCAAGGCCCCAGGTTTTGTTTCCAGCATCACAACAGAAACAAACCGACAAAGGAGTGTGTGTGTCACTTAGAACCCATGTGTTGTCCTCAATGTAGCAGCGCCAGGAGAGGGGCCTAGTGGGAGGTGTGAGGGTGTGGGGGCTCCACCCTTACACGTGGATTAATGCTGTCATGTGGGAGTGAGTCAGGAGACTGGATTAATTACTGAGGAACCAGCTGTAATGAAGCAGGGCTGCCCCTCGGGGTTTTGCCCCTTTCTCGTGCATGTTCATCTGCCTTTCCACTTTACGCTGTGAGCTGAAGCACACAAGGCCCTCACCAGAAGCTAAGCAGATGCCAGCACTATGTTCTTACACTTCCAAGCCTCCAGAATTATGAGCCAAAATAAACCTTTTCCTTATAAATTCCCTACTCTCGGGTATTTTATTATAGCAACAGAGAATGGACTAAGACAAAGAGTATTCAGCAAGCACTCAAAGAGATTTAGGGTGGGTCCCCTATGAATGCTTCTGCTGTGCATATGGCAGGGGATCTATTTTAATGTGGGGGATAGAAAGTAGGTTCTGGAATCAGAAGACCACCATGCAACCAGCTACGTGATCTTGGCCAGGTTATCTGTTCTCTTTGAGCCTCAGGTTCTTTGTCTGTACAATGGGAACAGGAATCCCCTCTCTCATGGGGTTGCTGTGGGAAGCAAATGATATAATGTGAAGATTAAGTGACAGTGTATGTGTGCAAGTGCTTGGTCCTTAGGCACCCAAATAAACTACTTTTTGCTTTCCTTCTGGGGTCTCCCAGGGAGCTCTTAATCTGGGGGCACTCTCCTATAGAGCCTAAGTGGATTCCTGAATACTGAGGGTGTTGAAATTGAACAATGAGTTCTTAAAGGGATATTTCAAGGAATGAGGCTAAGTGACTGCAACAGAGCTATGGCTAGACACCAGGAAGAATTCACAGATGATGAGGACATGGAACCAGGAAAGCTTGAGATCGGAAGGATGCCCTGAGGCATTAACATCTGTGCAGAGACCTGTGTGATGTGAAGGAAGTGACCATAAGAAGAATTAGCAGAACTGTGTTCTAGGCAGAGGAGAAACTAAATGTAAAGGGCCTAAGGTAGGAACTCATTTGTGGGCTCAAGGGACAGATGAAGACAGTTAGAACAGAGCAAGGGAGAAAAGAGCAATCCTAGATGAAGCCAGAAAGTCAGCAGAGCCTAGACAGTGGACAGCCTTGTAAGGTCAGTTTACTCTGAGGAATACGGGAAGCCCTCAGCAGTGCAGTGATATGACAGAAGGTCCTAACACATTGGCCCTTTTTTACTTGATTAGTAGTTGGTTTTTTTGTTGTTGTTGTTTTTTTTCCCGGTACCAGGAATCGAACTCATGACCTTGTGCTTGCCAGGCAGGCGCCATGCCGCTGAGCTAAATCCCCAGCCCCCTTGACTAGCAGTTGGAAGGGGACATGCCTGGAAGCAGTGTCTGCTGACCTAGGCAGGAATAAGAGAGGCTCGGACTAGGCTAGTAGCCATGCAGATGTGGGGAGGTAGTGGAATCTGGGATTTATTTACAGATGAAGACTGTGGGACTGGTTAATGCACTGCAGTGAGAAAGATCGCTTATTGGCCTCTATCATATACACACCCATCATCTCATCCAATCTTCTTGACCGCCCTCTGAGATCAAGTTCATTTATTTCCATTGCACCGAGGAGGAAACCTAGGCTGAGAGGGGCAAGCAGCTTGCCCACAGTCACACCGCAAGGAAGTGGCTGACTAGAACCAAAAGCCAGATCTGTGTGGTCCAAAGCTTATGCGTGTTTTCCTTGACACTGTTAGCTGTACCATGAGCTAGGTCAGGTCTCTGGGATCCATTTTGCCAAAGATCAGTTCTCTCAAGAGGAGAATCCCGCCACTTTTATGTCCTAAAACCAGCCTTGCCCCTGCCCTGACAGCCTCATTCTTGTACCTCTCTCCTGAGACCAGCTACCCTGAAGCCTTAGTGTATTCCCCTGTAAAATGCAGGAATGGCCCATTGCTGGCACAGTGACGGCGAGCGTGAGGACTGAATGAGACAGTGAGACCAGGTCTCCCAAGCTCCCTGCCCACACTCGCTCCCCTCTTCCCTCCTAGCTGCAGGAGCCACCTGAGGCCCACATGTCCGGCAGGCTGCCCTCAGCCAGCCGCCCTGGAGCTCCCAGCAGCCCCAGATAGGGGCCAGTCAGGCTGGCTCCCTCTTCTACTCCTGCTGTCCCTTCCTCGGGGCTCAGGCAGATGGGATGTGTCCTGTCATGCAAGAAAGATGCAGGAGAAAGAAGAAAAGCTCATTTCCTCTGGCATGATGTTTTTTATTCCCACCCAAAACAAACACAACTGACAGTCATGGGGAGGGGGGCTGCTAGCACCTCTAGGGAGGCAGAGAGGGAGCCAAGTGTCCATCCCCTCCTCCCCACTCCCCGCATCCCAAGCCGCCAGGTCCCTGCCCACAAGGCTCAGAAGTGCTCCAAACCACAAGGAGGCCTGGGCTCCCTCTTGCAGAGCACACTCTGCTGTGGGGAGGGGGGATGCGGCTGAGGCTCAGGGAGAAGGGACTTGGCCAAGGGCTCACAGAGATGAGATTCTGGTCTTCGTGCCCAGAAGCGTGCCTTTGCTGCTAGGAGTGACTACACCGCAGCCGGCTCGCACATGGCACGTGAGTGCTTGTGCCCCCCACCAAGCTCCACAGCTTTAGGCAAGGGCCCAGGCTAGGAGGCTTGGCAGGATTTGTGCTCAGAATCTCTCGCCAGCCCCTCACCCACGCTCCCTGTTTCCAGGACACCGTAGGGCACTCCAAATGAAGGGCTCATTCCCCACACTGCATGGGCCTAGGGCCCAGGAATGCACACCACCTGGTCCTCTTGCCTTGACCACTCCCCAGTCTCTGGAGACTGGCTTTGGCCTGGGTTACTGGGCACCCATTCTGCCCCCTCCTGCCAGCATCATCTTTGACCTCAACCCAGGCCCCCTCCCACTGCAGCCAGGAAAAGCAGAGGGCACGCAGAGGCCACGAAGGAACTCGTGCTGAGCCAGCCCTTAGGGACCTCACATTGGTGAGCAAGAAAGGGGCCATGGCCTCTGGGGGTGAGGGAGCCAGCTCGGGATTATGGGCTCCTCGCTTGGAAATGATTGGTCGTGACAAGCTCACTGCAGGAACAAAGCCATGTGAAATTGACCTCATCACCAGCCATCAGATCAGATTGTTTAGTGTGAGGGGAATGTGAGGGGGATGTTCAGCTGGGCGATGACCTAGTTAGGGCCTTAAAGAGGCAGAGCAGCTGCCTCACTTGGGGAAGGAGGAGGCAGCAGCCTCCCAGAGGAGGCCCCTGCAGAGCTGCAGGTGGAGGAAGCATCCCCAGAGGTCATCTGAGCTCCAGGGAGTAGGCTCCGGCCTCAGGGGACCGAAGATAGTGCTAGAGGGGGCCAGGGCAGGAACCAGGAAGAGTTCCGCACCTGACTAGGGTGAACAATGAGGCAGAACCAAAATGGAAACTTGGAGGATAGGAGTTGGCTGGGGAGACTCTAGGGGCCAGGAGCTGAATTTGGTTAATGACGTCGAGCTATTTATTTACTCTGGCACTTCTCTGCATACTTTACACAGTAAGTCAGACAGCCCTGCAAAAGACCAATGAAGTAGACACTATTGTGATACCCATTTCACAGACAGAACAAACTGAGACTCACTAAGCTGCTGGGTGGCCTAGCCCAGGCCATCTGGCTCTGGAGTCTGTATTGGTAATGGCAGCTCGCTACTGCTTCCCCTCTGTTGACAAGGTTGACCAAATGTAGCAGGCCAAATAAAGACACAACTAGGAGGAGGGGGCCAGTGCCTTTGGGGCCTTTCTTTCCCATCAGGCCCCAGGGCCACCAAGGGGCCCAGGGGCTAGAGCAGGAAAGAGGGGCTGTCAGGGACTTCAGGAACAGGTGCTGCTTCCCCCCTGGGTCCTGTTTCCTGACACTTGCATGAGGAATGGAGAAGAGAGGGGGAAGGGACATGTGGCCAGCTGGGCAGAGCAGGCCCCTTTCTGCCAAGTGCTGCCTTGGGGAATACGACTTCTGCTGCCTGAGGGGTACAGGGGGATGCCAGAAAGGAGGCAGGCCTAACGGTGAGGCACATGGTGTTAACTCTTTCATCAGCAATGTGTATGCAAGCAGCTGAGCCCACAGCCTGGCATGGAGGAGGAAGGCGCTTTCGAAATGTGCAGCAAACAGCAAAATCCACCGAGGTTAGGGTCAGAGCAACAGCTGCAGCATGAAAGATCCTGGTTGACTTCTGGGAATCATTCCAGGGAAGCCTGTAATCTCTCCTTGAGGACTTGAAGCATAGAAGAGATTCCCCTGTCACCCTAAGAAGTTGGGGGATATGTGAGGCCAGGACAGGGTGGTGAGGGCACAGGCGCACCAGCTCCAACAGAAGCTGAGGGGCAGATGCAGGCCAGGCTGGGCCGGGCCAGGGCTTTTCCTAGTTCAGTCGGGCCGAGGAGCCTAGGCTGGCACGATGTCAAGACCTCATGCCCACTTCCCAAGGGGGGTGAGGCTGACGTGAAACCTTGCCGCTCCCAGGCTGAGGGCCTGACTGAATGCTTTATGCTTCTTTCTAGAAGGCAGCCTGTCTTGAATGTACTCCCAGGCCAGCTTCTCTGTCGTCTGGCTCCTCTCTGTTCTCTAGGCACCTGGGTCTCATGTCAAAGGTTCGGGTCTGGCCCACTTTCCAGCTTCCTTCGCTGTTTCCTCCGGTTTGGCCCGTTTCCCTCCCCAAACTGTATTAGACTGAGCTGCACAGACACGAGCCGGTAACTAGTGGTCTCTTCATGGAGTATCTCTGATGCTCCATCCCATTTTGGTTTGGGCACTGCAATCATTCCAAGCGATTCTCTCCTGACAGCCCGCATAGAGGAAATGCAGCCAGAAAAGGACTGTACTTCTTTGGGGAGACCTCTGAAGGACTGTCAAAAGGCAGACGGAGCTGGAATGACCTGGGTGACCCCAAGGACCACAGTTAGGACCTGGAGGTGGAAGCCACAGGGATAGAAATCTTCTCCAGTTCACTTCCGGGTAAGGCTTCCTATTGGGCTGAGCTGTCCTGCAATGCACAGCCGTCTCAGGGAAGAGTGAGGCCCTGTGCCCAGAAGTGTGCAGACAGAGACCAGGTGGACAGCCACGAGTGACGCTGGGAGCAAGCCAAGGAAAGAGGGGCGGGCTATTGCGCTTCTCTGTGTTTATCTCTTAGTTGCAGTCACAAAAGCCCCACAGGATGTTTGTCCTCTGGTCAGCTTCCCTTCCAAGAACATCTATGCAAGTTCTCATAGCTAAAGACAGAAACACAAAGGCCAAGAGAAAATCCAAAACATAGTTATAAGCAGGAGAGAGACAGGGAGAAAAGAAAAGAGGGAGACAGAGACAGAGATAGGGAGTGAAGAACAACGAAAGACAAAGAAAGGGAGAGACAGATAAACAGAAAACTAAGAAACAGGAAGAACAGGGATACAGAAAGAGAGACAAAGGCAAGCGAAAGGAGGTGGGTAGACAAAAGAGAGTCAGAGATGAGCAAGAGACAGGGAGAAAGCTGGAGACTCCAATTTCCTGCCTCTGTCTCTGCCCCAGCAGCTTGGGCTTTCTGGGGAGCCCTCCTCCCTAGCTAACCCTAACCCTACTCATTGCTTCAAAGAAGACAAGGGACTGGTCCCCAAGGGCAACCATGCCAGATGCATGGGTGAGGGTCTTGCACAAACCTCAGGCCAGAGGAGCCCAGCCCAGGCCTCCAGGCCTCCCCTCTAGGCAGAGAGAGGCGACCCATCCCCCGCCGGGCCACTGAGGCACCAGGGCAGGAAGAGCTGGAAGAAGACTTTGGGGAAGGTGGTTTCTGCCTTCACACCTCTAAAGGCCTGTCAGTGGTATAGGAAGATGCCCGGGGTCCAAAACCCACCCCCTCAGGGGCAGCTATTCAAGGAAGAACTTGATAGTGGGCAGAGCCTCCCTACAGAGGGCCTGGTGGCTGGAGGCGGGAGACAGGAGCTGAGCATCTGTGGGTGGCGGAGGGACACCAGCGTCACGTGGGAGTGAAACCTGAGGCAGCTACAGGGCCTGGCAGAGGAGCTGCTTCTCATTCCTGGGTCCTCAGTGACACATCTTTCCAGCCCAAAGGGGAAAATCCTGCTGTGGTGCTTTAAATAACCATGCTTTCTAACAAGGCTTTGATTCACACTTTTACATCAGACTTTTTTCTATCTGAAGAATTTTTATGAATCTATGTGGTAATCTCTATGGCTCTGGAGCTATAAACCTACGGATTTATGGATCCATATGTACCTATCCATGCATCTCTGTACCTCTATATTTAAGTAAACTGTTCTTTGGGCTGGGGGTACAGCTTAGTGGTAAGCACTTGCTTGCTTAGCATGCACAAGGCCCTGGGTTCCACGCCAGCACTGCACATACATGTTCGTGAGCATGCGCGCGCGCACACACACACACACACACACACACACACAAAGGCTAAGTAAGTGTACATCTATGTATTTATGTGTCTCTCCACTGTGCACTGCACGTATCTAGCTCTGCATCTGCATCTTTGTTTCTCTCTCTCCTTACAAGTGTGGCTGATGGAGATCATAGGGGTTGTAGCTCCCTGCTTCCCAAGCTGCTCCTCTGCATGACCACGCTTGCCTCCATGCCAGTTCTCTGGTACTTGCACTCCCAGCCCCCTTCCCCACAGGACGGTGGCCACCCTGGGTTTGGGCCAAGGAGTTACCAGGAAGATCCTGGCCAGAATCTGGAAGGCCACTCTGTAAGCCAGAAGCAGCTGCTCTGCCTGCATCTGTGGGGGCGAAGAAGACAAGAAAGCAGGAAGAGCACTGGGGGTGGGGGGCAGGTAGCAGAGGGGAGAGGCAGAAGACAGGGATGAGAGAACAACTGAGAAGTTGTGAATTTTAATTATATGAGGATTAGTAGCCCAGCACTGCAATTCACCTGCTGTGTGATCTAGGACAAAATCCTGCCCTCTCTGGCCTTGTGTTCCCACCTACACCATGAGGTCTTTGAGAGTCCTTTCAAAGCTGATGCCCTTACAAGACAACAGTAGCCAAACTTTATAACATGGACTCATCACTAGAGCATTCTGAGCATACCAACCCAATATACTCACAGAGATTTCCTCACACGGAATGCAGTGATTCTGAACACCGGCTCTGGAGCCAGCCTGGGTGAGTTTGCCTCCTGGCTTTTCCACTGGGCAGGTGACTTACCTGTGCTTAGATGGCACCTATAGACTGTGGAGGAAGTGGTGCTCCTTACTGCCGTAAGGTGATGTGTACATCTGGTGAGTTCATTTGGGTGGTGTCTGGGACAGAGTGCGCGTTTCTTTGTTGGCTGATCATGTACATCAGAAAAGATATGCTGAAGCCAGGCATGATGGTTGCCCAGCCTGCGCAACTTAGGGAGGTCCTATCTAAAAAAAAAAAAAAAATTAAATTTTAAAAGGGCTAGGGACGCAGCTCAGTGCAAAGGCCCTGGGTTTCATTCTCTGTACAAAGGAAAAAAATTCGAATGACATTACTAAAGGGGGAAGTAAAGATGGGTAAAATAAAACAGACATTGTAATACTTTCTTCTCCCTCGCCAGATGGGTTGCTTAGTGCCCTTAGAGTTGCGGGTGAGGACCAGAGTTTGGACGGGACTCTTTCTCTGGCCCTTGCCTCTACCAGAGAGACTCTAGTTTGAGGCTGAGTGGCCCTAAGCCAAGCAGGATGCTCCCCACCGAGCAACCACTAACAGCAGCAACCCCCTAGGCGTACCCCCCACAAAACCAGAGGGAGCCTCACTCCCCAGATTCTGAGGGCCAGGAGGCTCTGATGCCCAGGCCCCAAGCCTCGGGTTTCTTCTTAGACCAGAGCCTGGGGTCCAGGTGGAGCCCCTCCTTCCTCCCATCTGTGAGGGCAGCCACCTCACAGAGTGGGACATGAACCTTGCAGCCCTGAGCCCAGAGCTCGCAGGCGACTCGGTCACACCCATTGGAAACAAAGATTAAGAGGCCACCACTGTGGAGCTTTTCTCTTGCACCTGCCTCAGCACCTACCTGTTGCTGTCTGGGGTGGGGGT
Organism: Chinchilla lanigera; assembly: GCF_000276665.1. Classification (NCBI taxonomy): domain Eukaryota; kingdom Metazoa; phylum Chordata; class Mammalia; order Rodentia; family Chinchillidae; genus Chinchilla; species Chinchilla lanigera. The sequence continues at coordinate 8,746,946 of NW_004955475.1, forward strand.
TTGATTATTTGTTTTTTTGTTCGTTTTTTTGTGCTGCAGATGGGACTCGGGGCTGCCCGCTCGCTCCGCACATGCTTCACCATGAACCTCACCCGCTACGCCTTGCGCGTCCTCTCTGAACCTTCCGGACCCGGGCAGCTGACGCTCTCAGTCCCACTGGGCCAGTACTCGCCAGCACTTTGCTAAGGAGGGAGGGAGCCAGACAGCGAACTTCCAGCAGTGTGACTAGGGCCAGCCCCTTCACCCTCTTGTGATATGCAGTGAGCTTCTCTTTACACTGTCCCAAGGCACCTGCTGTGCTTCCATAGTTCTGGGCTTACTCTGACCCTCAGCCAACCCCTGAGCTTCCCTAGCGTCAAGGATCTCCGCGTCTGCGGCTCCTCCCTCCCGCGCCGGACACCCCTCCACGGAGCCCGCCCCGTCTCCCGCCCCCGCAGGTAGCCCCGCCCCGCCCCGCCCCGCCCCGCCCCCTGCAAGCGCTCGGGCTGGGATCCCCGAGCCGAGCAGAGCTGGGCGCGCGGAGACGCCTGGCCGCTCCCCTCCCGCTCCCCTCCCGTTCCCTCGCGCCCTGCCCCCCTCGGCTCCCACGTGGGGAGCCCGGCTCCCAGGCCCCGGCTGCCCCATTCACAGCGCTCTCCCGCATTGTCCTCGGCCTGTCACTCACGCGGTCCATTAGCATTTGTAAAGCTCACTTCTCCGAGCTGCCGCTTTGGCCCAGCCAGAAAGGGGCTCCTTTGAACCCTAAGTTTTGGGAAGGGGTGCTTCCTAGGCCGCTAGGACAACTTAGCTTTAGGCCCTTAACGCTCCAAGCCTGAGGCTCAGTATGTTCGCTGTTGAGCAGGAGAGAATGGTTCTCTTTTACCTCTAGACAACTCTTTTACTCGGGATACCTGGAGCATCTTAGCCCTAAGAGAGGTGGAGAAAAGGGGTCCCCCTGGGGCCCCCATAAAACTGCCTCGTCCTCCTACTGGGTCTCTTGAGCCCTGCAAGTCTGAACCCTCCATTTCCCACCCACGTGCCAGAGGAGACAAAAACTGGTTCTCCCTGCCCTAGCCTAAGAGGCTTTTTGTTAAGGCCCTGGCAGGATGGGGCATGAAAGGGGGTGACTTCTTTGCCCTGGCATCTGAAACCCTCCTGAACGACTTGGGTGGAGAGACAGCGCCACCCAGTGGCTGCCTGGGCTCTATGCCAGTATTCCCTGGGGTGGGTCCAAGCCCTACCTGGTTTGTGGGCCCTCAGTGGAGCCCTCACACCAGAGAAACTCTCCATCTGTGGAATTTCATTCCATTAGTTTGGCCGCTTCAGATCAAAAGTGAGATAAAGAGCTGGTGGGTTGAGTCCCAACCGGTTCCACTCAGCTTGCTCCCTCCCTTTCGCCCCTCCCCTCACTCCCTCGGCAGGGCTCCCTCCATGGGGCTGGAAGTGGCTCTTGCTGCCAGGTTCTCTTGCCACTGGCCAGGACTTTCCCCCTCTCTAGGCCTCATTTTTCTCAATCTGGAACATGGCGGAATATTCTTCAGTCACCCCCTACCCCTCGTGGCGGGCTGGGGAGATGAGAAATAGCTCTTTGTGGGCTGGAAGGAGGTACAGGTTTGGGGGCCAGTCACTTGATTCCTTGGCCGCTGAGACTACCAGGCTCTGGCCCCGTCTGTCCACTGAAGAATCCGTCCCTAGCCTTCAGCCACAGCCTGGACACCCAGAAGCCTCAGCCCGGCCCCTGCGAATACCAAGGGAACGGGCCCGCCCCTCCCCCACGCCGCTTGCTTTGGTTTCTCGCCCTTGCTTCTCCGTTCTTCCCACCTCCTACCTTCTCCCTTTGCTTGTTTAGTGTGCGCTCCAAGCTGCCTGCCTTTCTCTTCAAGCTGGGTAGGGAGCAAGTGAGATACGCATAACCCCTGTCTCTAATTATAGTCCCTTTTCCCCAGTGCTCCCCTCTGGGGCCCCTTCCCAACCTGCTCTGGCTGAAGCAAGCAAGAAGAGAGAGGGAAGCAGCAGTCAGCCCCAGGAATCCGGAGGGCTCAGCCTACACGCTCTGCAACCTCCCGGCCTCCCTCCTCTTCCCTCCCCAGGTGGGTCCTCCCTCTGCGGAGGAGGAGGCAAAATGGCTCTGAGCTCCCTTGGCTTGGGGAGAGAGGGGAGGCAACTGGGCCTGGAGTCTCTTCTGTCTGGGGTCTGCTTAGATCTTCAGAAATCCTGGAGCGCTGGAGAAAACAGGGGAGAGGAGGAGGCTTGGACCGGGGAGGCGGGAGCGGAGGGTGCTCAGCTGTCCAGGTCCTACCAGAAAGGGCGAAAACGGGGACAGCAACTTGCACTGGCAGCACCAAGGGCAGGGCGCTGCTGAGAGCGCTGGGGATGGGGGTGGGACACTGTGTGCAGGGGGACGCCCCCACCCCACAACAGCTCTGTCTGTTCTGTTGTTTTTATGAGAGTGCTACATGAGATTTTGCCCAGAGAAAATATTCTGCCACTAAAACGGTGAAGCTGAAAAGGCACTGATTTAACCCATGTATGCATTTTACAGACGGGGAAGGTGAAGCCCAGGAAGGTAATTCAAGGTGGCCTGGCAGCTCACATTGGACTCCACACCCACAAAGTCTCCAACAAACACCTGTAAAAAGAGTAATTGGCATTTTGGGAAGCTGAGGCAGAGGATTGCAAGTTTAAGCCCAACAACTTAGTAAGATCCTGTCTCAAAAGTTTCAAAGAGGGCTAGGGATATAGCACAGTGGCATAAGTGCCTGCCTGGCAAGCGCAAGGTCAATCTCCAATTCCAAAAAAGCAAAGCAATTGAAATACATGAAATTTTCACATAACCTTATAACTTCATAAATTGAATTCACCATCAGTTTATTATGACCATCTACAAAACCTGCTGCCTTCTTAAGTTATCTAAGATGTCACACCAGCAAGGACAAAGAAAGTTGGAGTTTGATGTTAGGAATTACCTAAAAGCATAGTGAGCTCTCATAATTGAGGTATAAGCAAAGGAGTTCATAAAATCAGCTGATTGTCTTTGCCTGCTGTCTAACCCAGGATGTATGTATTTTTGTGTGTAAGTTTTGGTTAATTTCCACCATGGATCCAATATTAGCATGACTAATGTTTAACATGAAGAAGCAAAACAAAAACAACAAAAAAGGAAGTCTTCTATTGTTTTCCAGGTGAAATGTGCATGATGCAGTTATGAACACAAAGGTCCATTCATGTCTGTTTGTTTGTTTGTTTTTTGTTTTTTCTCCGGTACCGGAAACCGAACTCACGACCTTGCGCTTGCCAGGCAGGCGCTTTTTGCCGCTGAGCTAAATCCCCAGCCCCTCCATTCATGTCTGAGGAGGGTGATTCGGTGCGCTGGTTTCCTCATCGTCCGCGGACTCCTCGCAGGCGCTCCATGTGTGGATGCAGTCTGGCGGGGGTTCTTGTTCTTCCTCAACTAGAGAAAGGACAATGCTGGGCTACCTTCTCTCCCAACGTTGATGGTCTGCTGGGACAATCATCTAATGTTCGGAACAGCTCAAATAGGACATAATGATCAAAAGAAGTCATCTACCAAAACTAGGATCACACATTGCAAAGGCAATAGAAATAATTGGTGAGCCAGGCTCTGGTTTGAATTATCCATGCCCGCTGCTTTGCCCCACCCGCCCAGTCCACCTCCCTATCCCCCTCGTATGGATGAGTGGAAAGCTTTCTGCTACTGACTCACACTGAATGTGGCTTCAGGCAAACCCCTTTCCTCTCAAGTCTCGTTTTCTTCATCTATAAAAAGGGGGCTTACGAATGAACGATAGCCTGGTGTAGTGGTTGGTGTGCGCCTGTAACCCTAGTGACTCTGAAGGCAGGAGGGTCACAAGTTTGAGGCCAGCCTGGACAACATAGGGAGACCCTGTCCCAAAATAAAATTACCAAGCAAAAAATAAAAAGGGCTAGAGATACAATCACTAGTACAGTGCCCCTGGGCTCCACCTCCAGTATCTGGGGTGAGGGGAAGGTGAATGGAAGGTCAAGAAAGCGGACAAGTCACAGAATGGGAGAAAACATCTGCCAGTCATATATTTGATAAGGGCCTAGTGTGCAGAAGGTATAATATGCTTACTTTTTTTCCTTGTGGTACTGAGGAGGGAACCCAGGGCCTTTGCACACTGAGCTCATCTCCAGGCCTTTTATAAACTTTTGGAACAGGGCCTCACTACATCACTCAGTTGCCCAGGCTAGGCTTGAACTTGCGATCCTCCTGCTTCAGCCTCCCAGAATGTTGGGGTTACACTCTTACAACTCAAGAATAAAAAGACAAAACTAAGCCTGTAATCCCAGCACTGTGGCAGGCTGAGGGGAAAGTAGTAAATTTGAGCCCAACCTGGGTGATTTAGCAATTCAGTGAGACTTTGTTTCTAAGTCTAAAAAATGAAAATAAAAGGGGGCTAAGATGTAGCTCAGTGTGCAGGTCCTGGGTCAAATCCCTAATACTTTTTCAAAAAAAAAAAAAAAGAATAAAAAGACAAATAGCTCCACTTATAAAAATGAGCAAGAGAAATTTAGAGAAATAGACATTTTGGCACAGAAGATATGCAAATTTCCATTAACACATGAAAAGATGCTCAGCCTCATAGTCATTAAGGAAATGCAAATCAAAACCACAATGAGATACCACCTCACACCCACTGCAATGGCTAGAATTTAAAAAAATAAAACAGAAAATAACAAGTGCGGGCGGCAGACTTGGAGAAAACATAGAACACCTACCATATGATCCAACAATCCCGCTGCTAGGTATGTGCCCAAGAGAAATGAAAGCATACAGGTATGTGCCCAAGAGAAATGAAACCATGTCAAAACGTGTATGTGATAACATAAAAATTAAAGAAAAAAAATTTAAGTGTATGGGAAGGTTTGTGGAAACCTTTTTTATAACGGCCAAAAGGTACAAATGACCGAGAAGTCTCATCAACACAATATTGTATATCTATACAATGGAATACTACTTGGCAATAAAAAGGAATGAAGTAAGAATCCAGGCTATCACATCGATAAACTGTGAAACCGGATATAAAAGGGTACATATTATATGACTCCATTTATATGAGGTGTCTAGAATATGTAAATCTGTAAAGACAGAAAACAGATTATTAGTTAGTGGGGGCTGAGGGCAAAATGAATGGAATTTCTCTTGGGGGTAATAAAGATGCCCTGAAATTAGATAGCGATAATGGTTGCACCTACTAAGAATCATAGAACTGAATACTTTTTAAATTTTTTGGTGGTACTGAGGATCAAATCCTAGGCCTTTGCACTGAGCTACATCCCCAGCCCTTTTTTTTATTTTAATTTTGTATTGTTGAGACAGGGTCTTGTTAAATTGCTAAATTGCTTGAATTTGTGGGCTTGAATTTGTGACTGTCCTGCCTCAGCTTCCCAGAAGGCTGGGATTACAGGCATGTGCCGCCACATCCAGCTGGAACTGTACATTTTTAAAGGGTAGATTTTGGGCTGAGCATGGTGGTGCACACCTATAATCCCAGCACTCCTGAGGCTGAGGCAGGAGGATCTGAAGTTTGAGGCCAGCCTGAGCTGCAAAGCTAGACCTTGTCTCAAAAAACCAAATATCAATCAATCGATCCATAAAGTGTAAATTTTATTATGTGTGAATCATATCTCAATTTTTTCTAAAAGAGTGAACTGTGGCAACAGTTTACAAGTTTGGAAGAATCACAACTCCTCCAGAACTACCCCTCCCTCTGCCTGGTGACTCTGGGCCTGTAAGTCTATATCTTTTACATGCCTCTGGGGGGGATTCAGATGCAGCCAGGTTTGGGAACCCCATCCAGCTCTACCATTCATTCTAGGGCTCTGCTTGTGTCTCTAATGAGAGGCTCCTGTAAACAGTCGCACACAGCCCCCTTCTCTGTGGGAGCCGGCCCCTCTTAGGCTCTGTGTGCCCTCAAACAGCCAGACCTCACACCCCAAGAAGGACCTGTTGCATTTGCCGCAGAAACAGACCCCTCTTGTGCTCCTGGGGCCGTGGGGGGTTTCCAGTCTCTGAAGGGCCTGCTGATGTTGGCCTTCCCAGATGTGGGGGCCTCCTCGCCCCTCCCCCGCCTCCTTCCTCCCTCAGCACAGCCTGAGCTCCATCGTCATTGCTGGCTGCTCCTGTGCCAGGCATGCCTAGTGGGCCATGTGGTGGAGGAACTCAAACCCCCCTGGGAATCTGGCAGGGGCGCAGTCCAGAGGATGATGCTCAGGTGCCTGGGAAAGTCCACGCCTGGGCAGCCCGGGCCTGGTGCCTGGTCCAGACTCTGAGGAGGCAGCTCTTGGAGAAGCAAGCCAGGCTTGGCCCTCAGCACAAGCCAGTGAGGCCCACCCGCCCAAGCAGAAGAGTGCTTCCTGTCCGCTGAAGTGGGTGTGAGCCCCAGCCTCTCAAAGCCCCAAGCCTTGCTCCTTAGCTCCAGCCATAGAGCTGGCTCGGGGGAGAACTTGGCAGCTTTGCACATCTGAGGTTTGCATCACCCTCTTCCCTCAGAACAGGTTCAGTAATAATAATGCCCCCACCATGGACTCGGCCTCAGCTATTTGTCGGGCTCTATGGGACATGCTTGGAGATAAACTTCACTTAATCATCACAGTGGCTTGTTTTGTTTTGACAGGGTCATGCTATGTAGTCCAGACAAGCTCTGAACTCACTATGTAGCCTGAACTGGCTTCAAACTCAAGATCTTCCTGAGTAGCTGGGATTATAGGTGTGTACCACCATGCCCAGCCATTAATTAATAGGTATTGAGCACTTATGCACCAGGTATTCTGCTAGGAACTGAGACTACAGAACTGAGTGAGGTTCAGCCCCTCCTGGAGATAGCGTTCTATCTCCTAACAGAGAAGGAACTTTCTAGAAAGAGGCTGGGCTGGAATAGCAAGCTAAGTCCACTTGAGTTCACAAGTCCTCCTCCTCCTCCCTCAGCTGTTTCACCCCCACCATATGTACAGATCCCCTCCAAGAAAGGCTCTCACAGCCTGGTGTGGTGGCACATCTCTGTAATCCTGGGACTCTGGGAGGCTGAGTTGGGAGGATCACACACCAAAGGCCAGCCTGGACTACTTGGTGAGACCTTGTCTCAAAATAAAAAATAAAAAAAAGACTGGTGATGTTGGTCAGTGCAAAGGTCCCGTGTTCAATCTCTAGGAGTACAAAAACAGAAGAGAATGAAGGAAGGAAGGAAGGAGGGAGGGTGATGGGAAGGGAGGGGAGGGGAGGAAGGGGAAGAGGAAAGGAAGGGAAGGGAAGGCACTAGGGGTCTCCAGGATTGGAAAAAGAGTACAGAGCTCTGCCCACATGGTAGTTGTTCACATCCCAATCTCAGGGCTTTCACCAGTCTTCTTATCCTTGTGTCATAATGTAGCTGCTGTTTTATCTTTAAATAAGCTAACTTTTAGGGGAGAAAAAGCCTTTAATACTTACTTTAGTGTCACACTAAGCAATGAAATCATTTGGGGTGTGCTGGTTCCATTTTTTTCCTAATAAACCTAAAACAAATGTCACTATTAACTTATAAATTGTCATTTATGTACCACTTAAAATTCTCTCAACAGCAGCATTCTGAGTATCATATTTTGGGGATGGTTGGGATAGAAAGACAATATGGCTCCCTTAGCTGCTTAAAGAGAACTGTGTGGCATCACCTTCTCCCTTTGTCTAGGAGTGGTTTTGGTAACTGGCTCTGGACTAGGTTCTTGAAGCCTTGTGTGCAGTTCCAGGGAGGCTAGGAGGAAGGAAGGAGGCAGAGCAAGGGACCAGACGGTGGAAGAATACTTCATACTTCTGCGTGAACCCTTCTCCTGACCCCACCCCCGCAACCATCAGTCAGTCATTCCCCTCACAGAAGTCTTAAGGATCTCTGGGCAGACTGAGAAGGAAAATTTCAGGCAACAAAGAGTGCATGTTACAGAAACTGGGTCTTATGGTTTGTGTGTATATGTGCCCCCAAAGCCTCATGCAGTCATGGGGTGAGCTTCTAGAGTTTACGACTGATTCATGGTCTAATGCTGGGATTACGGGTGTGAGTGCTACACTGGCCCTAGGGCCGATAGCCTGCGTACAGTGTAAGGGAGGGAAGAGGCTTGTTCTCTGTGTGCTGTCTCTCCCTTTGTGCTCTTGCTGCTTTTGCTGTCTTCCACCAGCACGAAATGCTACCCTGTGCCATGTGCCACTCAGCCTTGCAGCCAGCCACGAATGGACTGAAAACTCCACAAACTGTGAGCTAAATAAACCTTTCCTTCCTTAATTCTGGGTGTCAGGTATTTTGTCTCAACAATGGGAGAAAAGTAGCCCCCACACTGGGGAATCCTTAGTGTTCTGTCAAGGTTCAGGCCAAATCTATCCATGTTTGGTAAGGGGAAGGATCCTGGATCACAATGGCTGCATGACCCTACTCAAATGACCATATTGTGCCTCAGTTTCCCCTTTGTCAAATGAAGGGAGAAGAGGGCCTCCCTCCTACAGTGGTTATCAGGATTCACCAAGACAAAATACGTATGGAGTTTGGTAAAGGCTCATCCAAATATTATGACTATTCAACAAATTCGGTAAACATTCTTTGGCTCCTTTGGTGCATGGGGCAGTATTCCAGGCACTGAGGTGCAGGGGCGGGGAGGCGGAGAGAGTGGAGGGAGTGCAGAGATGAGTACAATACAGCCCTTCCAGTCTAGGAGCAGAAGCAGACAGACAATTTGGGCTGAACCGTATGAAATTGTCAATGTTCAAACATCTTTGGCCCACAACCCAGAACCACTCTGACATCAAGCACAGTGAAGTAAACACAAGATAAAACTGGAGTAGGGGATTATTTTCTCCAACTGGAAGAATTAGAGGCTTTATTGCAGAAGTTTGGGAAGATGGCTTGGACTGCACTGGGCTGGAAACTAGCAAGGGAGGCCTTTCAGGCTGGAAGGCGTGAGCAGTGTGCTGCTAAAGGCATGTGGTGCCTAGGGGATGCACTGCAGAGATAGGGTGCAAGGTGGTGACAGGCCTCAGAGGCTGATGCTGGAATTGACCCTTGGGAGTTGGCAGCTGCCCTTCAGCAAACAGAAGCTGCTGTTATTCCTCCCTGCTAGAGGGCCAAGGAATGACTCCGCCACAGCCTTCCCGTTTGGCCACAAAAGGCTGAAATGACAGCAGGAGAAAGAACTTTCTGGTAGCGAGCTGAGGGAACGTGCTCTAGAATGATGAGGGAAGGCTGAGGAATCTCTTCCCCTGGAGACCTTGAAAGCAGGGAAGAGTCTCATCTGTCTGGTTCCAGAACACTTCTGCCCAGAGGCAGGGGGCTGGGTGCAATGACCTATTTGGGTTCTTTCCAGTCTGCGGCCTTGATGATCTCATTGTTCTCTCTTCCTCTGGATGGGGCAGCCTCACCCACCCAGCTCAGACTCATTGGGATTATTTCTGTTGTTAGAGATCCCAGGCCCCTACAGCCACGGCTCTTCCGGTTGGTGATTCACAATTTGGTCAGCAAAATCACCCTGGCGTCTAGCCTCCATCCTCCTTGCTGTTGGCTTGAGTAAGCTCGGCCTTCTCATTCTGGCTTCCCTTGGAGATGGGAAGGCAAAGGCTGCTACCTTTATATAAATGAGCCCCCTCCGGGTCTGCCATACCACTGAAGAGAGAGGGGACTTTACTGGCAAAATGGGTTTTTGAGTCAAAGGGCCAGGGGTTGAGTTCTGACAAGTTGGCCAACCTTGCACAAATCATTTCCAGGCAGGGATTTAGTGAACAGACATGTGTGGAGCACTTACTAGGCCTTCAGCGGCAACTTGTTGAATACATCCAACATAGACATTCTCATTTGATGGAGAGGAAAAGTGAGTGAGACTGCAGAGGCTGAGCCCCTTGCTTGCATCTGACTAGAAGTAACAGAGCCAGGACTGGAACTCAGGACTGGAACTCAGGACTGACAGATTCCAAAGGCAGCGCTTTCTCTGGCTGATGGTGTGACCTGCTCCTTCACTGTCCCACCTCGGTTTCTGCCATCTGTAGAATGGGGCTACAGATCTCTGGCCCAGAGGTAGTGGGATGATGAGCCACATAAATGCTGTGTGTGAAAGTGATGTGTAAGTCAAAAAGTGCTGGGCACACCCTACGATTCATAACCTCCGGAGCGTTTGTCAGTGCTCTGGGCTTCTGGCCACATCCTTGAGAAGCTATCTAGGAGGGCAGCAGGCCAAGTGGACCTGTCGCTTCTTTCCTCCAGACTTCTCTTGCACCCCGGCTCTCATTGCCCTGCATTGCGGTTCTTTCTTTAGCATGTTTCCCTCCCGAATTCAGCTGGGAGCGTCTCCAGGGCCCAGAGCCAGCCACATGGTAGCATTCAGGAGCACTGCTCGTATGAATGAATGACGCAGCAACTCTCCTTCACAGTCCTGCTCCTTCTCTGTCAGAGTTCCCAGCAGCCTCCAGATTTCTCCCCTGTCCCCAGACCAGCTTTTTACAAGGGTTACCCACTGCTACCCTCCTGTGCGGCCCTTCCCATGGTCACACAACAACCTCAGCCAACTGGCTATTAGTCCTAAGCATCTGGCCCCACCCTGCTGATCCGGGTCCTCCGCTACTCTACTGCCCTCACACGGCCAGGGTGCCAGCCAAATGGCATGCCTCGGGTTCCCAAACATGCTGTATACTTCCTACTTTTGTACCTCTGCTCTCAGCATTTCTCGGACAGAAATGTCTTTCTCCACCTAATGTCCGCTTGACAGAGCCCATCTTTCCTCCTCTGTGAAGTTTTTCCTGACCACTTCCCCACCCTGAAGTTAAAGGCGGTCTAATCTTCCCCTAAGTCACCACTGCATGCAGTGGGTGCCCTTTCAGGGGTGCCTTAATATCTCAGGGAGTTGTTTGCACCCTCTTCTGTAATCCTGGGCAACCCCCTACCTCTGTCTCCAAGCGGCATGGATGTCCAAGGCTCTCCCAGCACTGCTGTCCTCTGACGTGGCTTCTCTGAGGGCCAGGAGGGACAGGACACTGAAGAGCGACAAGTGGGCCCTTCAAATCTGTACAGCGTGTGCTCAGTGCCCAGGCCGGAAAAACAGCCTCTCTGATACTTCATGCAAATTTGCTTGCTTAATAAAGGGATAAATATATATCTACTTAACATGGCTACTGTCCGAGGCCTGAGCTATAAAGCCTTTCCATCCTTGGGGTTTTAATTCAAGAGAAGCTAATTAGCTCTAATTAGGCACCCCAGGTGCTTAAGACAGAGAGTGATCGGGGAGGAGGTGACAAGGAGCAGAAGACAGGTGGGGAAGAGGCAGGGAAGGTGCTCGCTTCTTCACTCCCCTCTCTCAGATGCTGACCTCCAGGACTGGCCTTGGTATGTCTCAGGAATCTCAAGCTCAGACACACTTCAACCACTGGGCTTTAACTCCTCAGCCATCAGGGGTGGCAGAAGGAAGCACCTGGAGAAGCTACTGTGCGCCAGATACTGTGCTGAGCATGTCCTCCGAGTGGTCTCATGGGGCTCTGGTGAGGACCTTCACAGATAGGAGCTATTCACTGCTCCATTTCGCAGGTAGGGAAACTGAGATGCACAGAAGTCTAGCATTTGTCTGAGCTCCTGTCAAGGGGTAGCAGAAGAGCTGAGTTGGTCTGACTCCAAGGCCAGGGCTGTGGTCTTTGGCCTTGGCTGATCCTCATAGAACAGGCTTAGGGATTCTGTGCTGCTCAGAAAGGGGCTTGGGAAGGCGGTGGCTTCTCTTTGTTGTGGTGAAGCTTAGGGCTACCCAGCCAAGAGGGCTTCCAGTGTAAACCAAACAGGACACAGCCAAGCTGCCACAGTGGCTGGGAAGGGACTCCTCCCCCATGAGTCAAGGCTCCAGGCTAGAAATCGGGGATGACTCAGACCCCTGCCATCGAGGAGCTCATGTTCCCATGGAAATCTGTGGACATTTGAGTAGCCAATTGTTTAAGAGCTAAATGTATATAAAACATATGTCATAGTTACTTTTCTTGTTGCTAAGACAAAATACTTGACACCTAAAGTGAAAGCGGGAAAGGTTTCTTTAACTCACAGTTTGTAGAGCTTTCAGTCCGTAATCTGCTGGCTCCAAGGCAGGACAGCAGGGCAGATGGGCATCGCAGAGGAAAAACAGTTCACGGCAAGCAAAAGCAAGCAAGGCCAAGTGACAACAGAGCTTTCGCTGCTCTTTTTATATTCTATCTAGGCTACCTGGCTTATGGCGGATACCAAACCAGTCAGTGTACTAATTTAGTAATCACGCACCCTTAATCCCAGCATCACACACTCTAGATGCAGCCCCCTCTAAAAAAGCCCCATGTATAACAGAATAAGGTCTTGAGGGAACATATAGGCACAGTCCATAACAATATACTTCCTTCTTCCACTGTGTCATACTCTGCTTAGAAAATTTTCCTAGATTTTGACATCTTAAATTAGCAAATTCAGATTTCTTTCCATGAGACTGTTTGGGACATAGGAAGGAATATGCACTGGAATCCAGGTTCTGCCGTTTATTCATTGTGTAATCTAGGGCATGTCCTTCTTTCCCTCTTGCTGTCTTGACCACCACCGTTCTGGACGTCACAAATCTTACCTGGACACGCAATCTCTTAACTGGCTTCACTAGCTGCTGCCTTGCTCCTCTGTAATCCACTCTTCCCACGACAGTCAGAACAAGTTGGGTAAACATGAGACAGCACATGTGACAATCTCACTCTACAACCCTCAGAGTCCTCACCCCAGAGGCCTGAGCTACAGAGCCTGTCCACCAAGGCTGGTGCAATGGTACCTCCGTTCGCCCCTCTGACCTCATGTTAAGGCATATTCTCTCACTCCCCAAGTTCTAACATGTTGACCTCCTTAGTGTTGCTTGAAACAAATAGATTGTATTTCTGCCTCAGGGCCTTTGTACCGTTGTTTCTACAATTTCAGCGCTGTTCTCACAATTTCAGTGCTCTGACTCCAGCCATTTTTATTGCTGGCTTCTTCTCCTTATTAAATATCACCTCCTCAGAGGCATATTTCCAGGCCACCCGATTTAAACAGCAGTATCCCTTTGTTCTCAACTCAGTACTTGTTTGGTTGCCTTCCAGATACCACAGTTAGTAATTATTTTTCATTCCTTTGAAAAATGTGTTTGTTGTCTGTTTTCTTCACCTCAAATAAGACCACCATGAGAGTAGTGGCTCAGCTTGCATCACAACTGAGCCTCAGACTGGCACATAGTAGGTCCTCAGTACAGTCTTATTAGGTGGATAGATGGATGATGCATGGGTGGGTGGACTGTTGGAACAGTGAGTGAATGCGTACTTCTTGGAGCTATTGTGAGGATTAAATGAGCTAATATATATGAAATGTCTGGCATGGAACACAACTCAATAGCTAATAGTTGAATCTGCATGTAACCCACTGGGTGGCACCTAGCTGCTCCCTGAGAGCACGTCACCCTGCCCTCCTGCATCCTGACATCCTGCTCCCATCCTGATGACCAGCTCCTACTGCCCTGGAAACAATCTGTTCTCACCCACAGGCCATGGGGCGCTGGAGCTGAGAGAAATTTTACAAGGTTGTTATACTGTCAGTACATTAAGAGTAGCTATGGTGGGAGTGTTTACACCACAGAAATTGGCAAATGATACAAATCAGGGCTTTCTACCTCCCTGCCCCACAAAAAGCCATTTTACCAGTGCACCACCACTAGGATTTACCCTTGCTGTCTACCTCCCAAGTGTCCTACCCTGTGCTCTCTGTTTGCATCCAGCCTTGAAGTTCCAGATCCAGCACTGAGTCCCTAGAATGCCACACAGGCCTCCCTGAGCTCAGTCCTGTTGAGGTATCTGTGAACCAGGCGAGTCCCTAAGCCATCACTTCTATATACTGGGTTTTGTTGTTGTTGTCGTCATTTGTTTGCTTGCTTTTGTCTTTTACAGTACTGGGGATTGAACCCAAGGCTTTTCCACTGAGCTATATCCCCAGCCCATTTTTTACTTTTAAATTTTGAAGTAGGGTCTCACTAAGTTAATAAATTGCCCAGTCTTGCTCCATCTTGTTATTCTCCTACCTCGGCCTCTCAGCATGCTAGAATTATGGGTGTGTACCACCACACCTGGCTATACATTGATTTTTGTTGTTGTTGTTGTATAGTTCAGCCTGACCTTTGAACTCACTATGTAGCCCAGGCTGGCCTGGAACTAGCAGCAGTCCATCTGTCTTAGCCTCCTAAGTGCTGGGATTACAGATGTGTGCCACCACGCCCAGTTTATATATTGATTTTGGTCTTTTTCTCCAAGGGAATTTGATAATCTTGTATGTTAAATTGTTTTAAAACTTTGAAGGCACACGCCTGTAATCCCAGCACTGGGCAGGCTGAGGCCGGAGAATTGCTTCAAGTTCCAGGCCAGTCTGGGCTACAAAGTGGGTTCAAGGTGAGCCTGAACTGCATAGCATGACCTGTGTATGTACAGGCACACATTGCCTTAAATTACCTCCTCTGATCCTCTCATTTCATAGAAGTGGAAATGTGCTGAGGGTAATGACTTCCTTAAAGTCATATAATCAAGAGAGGGTAGAAATGGAATTTGCCCCCATGACTTCTTGCTGTTTTTCTTTAAACATTTTAAAATTTTAGAACAGATTTAAATTTATAGAAAAATTGAAACGAGTACAGGTAGTCCTCCCTTATTTATACAGGATACATTCCAAGACCCCCATGGAAGTAAAAAAACCCAACAGTATTAAACCCTATGTATACATTCAAAATTTTTCGCCTTTTCCTTTAAACAACGCACTTAGTCACTTCTCTTTGGCACACACAAATTGTCAGCATGGCTACTCTTACACTTTGGGGCCATTGGTTAGTAAAATAAGAGTGACTTGAACACAAGCATGATGATACCAATCTAATAATTGAGGCAGCCACTAAGTGGATAATGGGAGGGTAGTGTATGAAGCATGGATACACAGGACAAAGGGTAGGTTAACGTGCCATGTGGAACAGAGCAGAACAGCTCAAGAGCTTATCATGCTCCTCAGAAGAGTGCACGGTTTAAAACTTATGAATTGTTTATTCTAAAAATTTTCCATTTAATATTTTCATGCCAGGGATGACTGTAGGTACCTGAAAGCTGAGAAAATGAAACCTTGGATATGGTGGGGCTGTGTAGAGGGTTCAGATATGCCTTACACAAAATTAATTTCTTTCTTTCTTTCTTTCTTTCTTTCTTTCTTTCTTTCTTTCTTTCGTCTTTCTTTCTTTCTCTTCCTTTTCTTTTCCTTCTTTTCTTTCTTTCTTTCTTTCTTTCTTTCTTTCTTTCTTTCTTTCTTTCTTTCTTTCTTTCTTTCTTTCTTTGAGACAGGGTCTCACTATATAGGTCAGCCTGGCTTTAAACTCAGTGTGTAGCCCAGGTTGGCCTCAAACTTGCAGCAATCCTCCTGCCTCAGCCTCTTGAGTGCTGTGATTACAGGCATGCACCACCATGCTCAGCCCTGCTTCCTTTATTCTTTTTTTTTAAATTAATTTTACTGGTACAATTTTGACATGCATAATGATCACATTCCTCACAGGGCATTTATACCTATACATGATATATTTTAATTCTTTTCTTCTCCCCCCCACCTCCTTTCCCTTCAATCCTTCTTCCCCTTTCCTTTAAAAACCTTTGTTTCTATTGTTTTCCTTCCATTTTTTTGTACTTTTTTATCCCTTCCTCTTCCCATCCTTACCCACTCTCTCCTTCCTTGTTCCCTTCCCATTTGAACACTTTCTTCCTACTTCTAAATACCTATTTTCCATTTTGGTCCTTACTTACTCTTTGGGTTTTTCATGCAAGAGAAACAATATGATATTTAAACATGTGTGTCCGATTTGTTTCACTTAGAATATGTTCTCAAGGTACTTCTATTTACCTAAAATGTCTCAAGTTTAGCCTTCTTTATGGCAGTGTAGTAATCCATTATGAGTAAATACATTTTCTTTATCCATTCATCTGTTGATGGGCATCTGGGCTGTTTTCAAGATTTAGCTATTACAAATTGTGGGGCTATAAACATGAGTGTGCACATATTGCTGTAGTATGATGCTTTTAACTCTTTCCAGAAGATACCTAGAAGGGGAATAGCTGGGTTAAATGAAACCTTTAGTTTTAGTTTTTTGAGGAATTGCTATGCTCATTTCCATATTGGTTGTATCAATTTACACTCTTACAGTGGAGAAGGGTTCCTTTTTCCCTGCGTCCTCACTAGTATTTGTTATTGATTGATTTCTTGATGATGGCCATTTTTCCTGGAGTGAGATGGAATCTTAGTGTTGATTTAATTTGCATTTCTTGAATGACCAGTGATGTGGAACATTTTTTCATATACTTATGTGTTGTTTGTACTTCTTTATGTGAGAAATGTCTATTCATTTCGGATGACCATTTTTGAACTGAGTCTTTAAATTTGGAGGATGCGCTTTTTTTTAGTTCCTTAACATTCTATATATTAGTCCTTTGTCTGAGAAACAGCTGGCAAAATTTTTTTCCCATTCTGTGAGCTGTCTCTTCACTCTGCAGGTGGTTTCTTTCACTGTGCAAAAGCTTTTTAATATTATGTGATCTCAGTTGTTGATCTTTGTAATATTTCCTGTGCAAATGGAGTTTTGTTCAGAAAGTCTGCCTACACTGTGTCTTCAAGAGTTTTACCTATTCTATCTTCCAACACATTAAATGCTTCTGTTTTAATATTTAGATTTTTGATCTAAATAGAAGATGATTTCAATTTGAGCTTAGTATGGTGAGAAATATGGGTCCAATTTTAATCTTTGGCATGTGGAAACCTAGTTTCCCCAGCACCATTTATTAAAGAGGCTATCTTTCTTTCAGTGAAGAAGTTTGACCCCTTTATCAAAGATAAGGTGGCTGAGTATGCTTGGAGCTGTTTCTGCATCTTCTAATCTGTTCCACTGATGCTCAGGTCAGTTTTGTTTTTTGCTTTGTATTTTTTTTTTTTCCGGCCAAGAACAAGCCAATTTTTTTTAATCTCAGTAGCTCTGCAGTATAATTTCAAGTTGGGGAATGATATCACCTGTCTTACCTTTGTTGCCCAGAATTGCTTCTGCTATTCTACCTCTTTTCTGGTTCCAAATGAATTTTAGGATTGTTCTTTCTAGTTTTGTGAGGTA
>NW_004955475.1:8767154-8797603 GCF_000276665.1 Chinchilla lanigera
TGTTTTCTTTTCAGGGCTTGAAGTACTTCACCCCAAGATCCTTTTGATTTAAGGGTTTGTGCTGAGAAATCTGTTGTGATTTTGATGGGTTTTCCTCTATAGGTGACTTATTTCTTTTCTCTAACAGCTTTTAATATTCTCTTCTTGTGTTGAATTTCTGGACTCTTGACTATTGTTTTGCTTTTTTGAGACAAAATCTTGCTATGTAGTTCAGGCTGACCTTGATTCACTATGTAGCCCAGGCTGGTCTCAAACTAATGGCAATCCTCCTGACTCATCCTCCTGCATACTGGGACTACAGACGTGAGCCATTACACCCAGCTGCAATCTTGACTATTATATGCCTTCGTATAATTTTTTTTCTGATCATGGCTAATTGGAGTTCTATAGGCCTCACTTACTGAGGATGTCAAATTCTCTTTCCATGCTTGAAAAGCTTTCTGGTATTACTTCTCTGAACAAGTTTTGTATGTGCTTTGTGCTATCTTCTGACGTTTTCATTTATTCCAATTATTGATTCCAATTAATCTTATGTTTTTCTTATTTGCACCACCTACCACCTGTTGAATAGATTTTTCATGGTCCCTTGTTATTTTTAAGAAGTCTTGGGCTGGGGATATAGCTCAGTGGCACAGCACCTGCCTGGTAAGCACAAAGTCCTAAGTTTGATTCCTGGTACAAAAAATTATTTTAAAAATAAGAAATCTTTCATTTGATGATTACTAACCACAAACCTCTCTGCTAGATCTGATACTCATTCTGTTTCACATTGATTTATTCTTCTATGCATACTTTCAATAGAATTTTTAATCTCTTCGATATCTGTTTAAATCTGTTTTATGGAATCCAATTCTTTCCTGTTTGGTGCATTCATGGTTTTCATCAGTTTCTTAAGATCCTCTATTTTACTTTAATGGATGTCTTCTCTAAACTCACTAACTATGTTCTTCATTAGGTTCTTCATCTCTTTAGTTATCTGTGTAATTATTTCTGACCTTTTTTTTTTGTCTAGAGCCTCGTTCATCTGCTTTGTTACTTCTGCTGCTATCATTTGAGAAAGTTCAGATGGTGGTCTTTTGATTTCTTCTACCTCACTGCCCCTGAATTTGCCTTGGGCAAGCTGGAGGACTATGGTTGAATCTTATTTCTATGTTTTCTCATTTTCTATTTTTTTTTTTACATGTTTTCTGCATTGATGCTTGTAAGTTGCTTATGGTAGGTAGTTTTATTGTTAGCATTGAAACCTCTTTAGGAAATGACTACTTTACAGAGATGTCTTCTAGAAGTAGCTGGATTTGGCTTTTGGTTTTTTAGTTTGTCTCAAGATCCCACCTTTTGAACTTATTAGGGATGAGAGGTTGCTGCCTGTTTGGTCTACCACCCAGTTCCATAGTCAGTACTGGACTATGGTATCATTTATGACCCCCAGACAATCTTGGTATTGGCATACAAGGAAGAATAACTGATCACAACAACTACGTCACCTTGGCTAAACTAGTACAATCAATAGTAACAATAGTATCAAGCACAGCCTAGAAAATGACAAACTATGATAACTATTAATTTACCACCTTTAACCATAAGATTTATAATTATATAACAAAATCTTTAAAAACCAAAATAATATATACAATAATTATCCATTTAATAGAGTGATTTTACCCTCAGGGGAAAAATTTAAAAGGGATAAGGGCAAAAATAGGGAAATAAAAGGAGAGAAAGAAATTAGAAGCAAGGTTAAAGGACAAAAGAAGACCACCCAAGCTTCAGAAAACTGGTGAAGAAGACAAAAGGGAAAGAAAGAAAGAAAGAAAGAAAGAAAGAAAGAAAGAAAGAAAGAAAGAACAAAACAAAAATCACAAAACTAAAAACAATGTTTACATTCATGGAAAAACAAATAATCAAGAAAAAAAGCAAAGGAATAAAAGAGATTTCTCTTTGATTTCAAGCTTGTGGTTATTATCTACGGTTTACAGGTGTTTCATAGTCGTGTCCAACTCAGGGAGTATCTTTGCTGTCATTCATAGACAGAGGAGACAGACAGAACCCAGACCCATGCTGGATGATCCCAGCAAGTCTGCAGTAGAATTAGGGCATGGTGTCAGTTCTGGTGCTCTCAACTCCACAGAAGTTCAGGCTGATCTTGGCCTCTGATTGTGTGCTTAGGGCCTGAGCTGTTCAGCCTACAATACTCTGGATGTCTCTTGCCAGCCTGACCTTATTTCCCTGATCCTGGATGTCTCTGCAGTTGTCCCTCACAAAGTCACTATGCGATTTCAACAGTAGCAGCCCTTAGATGAAACCAATCCATGGCTTCTCTGAGTCCCAGGTTCAGTTGGCTCCTCCCTAAAATGGCATCTGACCAGGCAATATTTCCAGGGAACACAGCAGGTGCATGGACTGGAGTCATTCACCAGCTTTTGTAGAGCACAGCATCCAATGCTCTGTTCCAGAATTCACTGTTCTTCTGTGTTTCTCCCTGGAAGCCTCTGGAGTCACCCACCCTCACACTGTCTCTCTCAATTTGATCCGCCTCTCTCACACTGTGAGCTGGGAGCTGGATAGAAAGTATAGATCACCCACTCCTTTTTCTGCATTGAGGTCTGTCTCTTCACTTTCTCTGTGGGCTCCAATTTTCCCTTCAGATCCTTCCTAGGTCCCAGGGATTTCCACCTCCCTCCTTTTCTTCCCCAAGTTGTTATTTTCCAGTGTCTGGCTTCTGAATCTTGGACAGGTTGATTTGTTGCTATTTACATCTCTACCATCTTCTCAGAAGTCTATTTCCCTTATTCTTAACATCTTATATTAGAATGGTACATTCATCACAACCAATGAACAAAAATTTATACATTATTATTCATTAAAGTCATATTTTGCTGGGTGTGGCTACACACACCTATAATCCCAGCTACTCTGGAAATTTGAGGAAGGAGGATTACAAGTTTAAGCCCATTCTGGGCAACTTAGTGACTTCACAAGACCCTGTGTCAAAATAAAATATTTTTAAAAAGGATGTAGCTCAGTATGAGGTCCCTAGTTTCAAACTCCAGTACCAAAAATAAAAGCTAAAAAAGAGCTGGAGCTTTATCTCAGTGCAAAGGCCCTGGGTTCAAATCCCAGTACTGAAAAAAAGAGATCATTTTTCCTTGGTTTTACTCTGATGTCCTTTTTCTCCTCCGAATTCATCCAGAATCCCACATTACCTTTAGTCGTCATGGCTCCTCTTGGCAGTGGCAGTTTCTCAGACTTTCCTTGTTTTTGGTGGTCTTACAGTTTTTGAGGAGTACTCCTCAGCTATTGTGTAGAATGTCCTTCTGTTGGAATTTGTCTAGTTTTCCTCTTGATTACACTGAGGTAATAAATTTTAGGAAAAAAGATCACAGAGGTAAAATGCCATTCTTATCATATTATCTCAAAGTACATACAGTACTATTGATGTGACCTATCACTGTTGACATTGACCTTGATGACCTGGCAGAGGTAGCATTTTGTCACACTTGTCCACTTAGTTGCTCTTTATTTCCTTTATATCCCTTTCCATATATACCTTTTGAGGGAATTCACTATGTACAGCCCACACTTTAAAAATCAGAATGGGCTAAGCATGGTGGCACACACGTGTAATCCCAGCACTTGGGAGGCTGAGGCAGGAGGAATGTTGCAAGTTCAAGACCAATCTGGGCTACAAAGTGAGCTCAAGGCCAGTGTGAACTTCATAGCAAGACCCAGTCTCAAAAAGACAAAGTAAAATAAAATAAAAATAAAAATCAGGATGTAGCTGGGTGTGGTAAGGCACACCTGTAATCTCAGCACTTTGGAGGCTGAGGCAGGAGGATCACAGTGAGTTAGAGGCCAGCCTGGGCTACATAATGAGTTCAAGGCCAGCTTGAACCACATAGTGAAACCCTGTTTCACAAAACGAAACAAAACAAAACAAAACAAAACAAAAACCAGAATGAGGAAACACACATCCTTCCTTGTGGGAGGAGGATCTACGTAAATTATTTGTAATTCTTTTACTAGGAGATTTGCCTCTTTGCCTCCACTTATTTATTTATTTGAACATTTATTTATATCACTTTAGACCCATGGACATTTGTTTTATGCTTTGGTTATTATCCAATACTACATTATTTATTTTGTTGTTCAAATGGTTCCAGTTTTGGCTACTGGGAACTCTTTCAGCTGGCTCCTATTTCCTTTTGAGCTCTCCCCATCACTGTGGGTTTTGTTTTCTCAGTACTTCCTTCCTTTCTGCATTCCAGAGTCCTTCAAGTTCATCTTGTATATTCTCTGCTCTAGCCCTGGGATCAACCACTTCTGCAAGGATCCTGGTTCCCTGCATTGGGAAATGGCATTAGTAGGGTGTTCATTGCTACTCGCCCTCTTGGGGGTGTATATGTACATACTAGCTAGCATATATATGCATATACATATCTGTAAATATTTCTCTGTGCAACCATATGCACCTCTATTAAGCTAAATATGAGTTCATATTGATGGGTCTTGCTCTAATACCTTGCCACATGGGCCATCCCAGCTTCCCCCTTCTTTTCTGTAGATTCCACTCCAATAGCAAGCAACCTGGCTTCTGCCACCCTCCATCCACCTTCACGCTCTTTTCATAGCCTTTACCCCCTCGCTCCTGCCAGGTTTCCAAGGCTTACATGGCAGCTGCCCATGGAGGAACTGTGTTCATATTTCCTGGGCTCTGGGTGGCCCTCAGTGGCTGGCTGTGATTTTTCAGGTTGGGGAAACTTCCTTGATTTCATTTCCGCAGGGTTTCCTGGAAGCAGCTGCCCTTAGTCC
Source organism: Chinchilla lanigera (assembly GCF_000276665.1). NCBI lineage: Eukaryota > Metazoa > Chordata > Mammalia > Rodentia > Chinchillidae > Chinchilla > Chinchilla lanigera. The sequence continues at coordinate 8,771,964 of NW_004955475.1, forward strand.
TTCAGTAAGCCCAGCACAGTCCTCCGCAGAGCCTCTCTGTGGGCGGCTGAACCATGAGATGCACAAAAACTCTGAGCTCTCAGCCTGGCATGTTGAACCTACTGCCCCATCCCACCATCTTTCACCTTCACGAGCCATGATATCTCTTGCTCAGACTGCTGGGCCCAGGCTAGCAGGCAAGGCTGGGTGGTAGAGGTCACAGATGGAATTAAAATGCCAGGCACGAAGGCCTGGGGCTGCCTCGGCCAGAATTTATATAACGCGGCCTCAGTGGCTGTCACCTTGGGGCGATGTGCTCCACAGTCCCACTGATTCAGGGCCCGGCCACCCTGTGCCGCAGGGTCTGTGTGCTTTGGAGGCCTTCTTCCAAATGTCCCCATCTCTCCTCTGGTGGCTAGTACCTGTCAGAGTCAGTGTGTCCCCTCACCCAGGTGGCATGCTCAGAGCCCAATTATAGCCCTGGTCTCAGTTTCTCTTCAATGGGGCCATCTTTGACTTGCATGTGTGGGGCTGACCAAGCGCCATGAGGAGTTCTAGGACTCACATCGATGGCATCTTCCTGGGGCTCCAGGGCCAGGCCCAGTTCCAGGAAGATTATCTCGCAGGCAACTTGCTCCTACAGACTGGCACAACACCTTTTCTGTCAGATAAGAGAAGAGGGTGCCAGAATGGCACTAATACACCCACTAAGGGTAACTGAATTGCTTCTTTGGAAAGGGGCCTGAAGCACAAACACTTTAGGTGCAGTTGCTTTTTGATACTTATGGAATTAATAATAGAGTGTCCAAGCTGAAAAGGAGTGTTTGTTTGTTTATTTGTGGACAGGATCTTGTTAAATTGCCCAGACTGGTCCTAAACTCAAAATCCTCCTGCCTCAGCCTTCCAAGTGGCTGGGATTACAGGATCCTGCCATTGCACAGGTTTTGAAGACATTTAGTTCAGAGTATTCCTGGTATGTATTTGTCAGCCTCTCCACACCACCCCCACTCCAGAGTCTGCCCTGGGCCTGGCTGAAGCCTGGAGCTGCAGAGGATGAAGAGAGAAGTAAGTGCTGGTCCCTGCCTTCTAGGGCCTCCCAGACTAAAGAGGACATGGGCACAGAAATTGTTACTTCCTATAATGTATTGAAAAGAGCACCTGTATTAGTCATAGGGATCCCACTTACTGAGCTCAGACTATGTCCCAAGGGCTGTGCTGCATGCTTTGCCTGTCTTGTTTGCTCTCAGTGAGCTCCAGTGCGCTGACTACTACTATTGTTCTTACAAAGGAGGCAACTGAGGTTGAGCGTGAAATGGCCGAAGGGCGAGAGCCACAAGCGCACCTCAGATCTGTCCAGCTCCACAGCCTGAGTTCTGAGTTCTTTCACACTTGCAGGCCTCAAGCCCAAAGCCACAGAGGCCAAGTGGGGTAAGGCGACTTGCCCAGAAAGAAAGGAGTTAGATCCAGTGCCCTATGCCCTCAGCCCTGCAGGGAAGCTAGAGTGCCTTGCCAGGAAGACAGTGGCATGTGTCCATGAGCCTGGCTGTCTTCTGCTGTGGTCTCATCTCCTGGCCTGCTCCCAGCTGCAGCCTGAGCTGAGCAGGCCATGTGGCTAGCACGTCTCCCTTGCAGTGCAGCCAGGCCTGCAGCTGGCCCACCCCTCGCGTGCCCCCTCCGGTGCCCAGCTCCTTTTCCTCAGCCAACCAAGCAGTCCTCCTTCCGTTCAGCATTCCTGCCAGCTGGTGTGTGAGCCTTGTGAGAGGAGGCAAGGTTGCCATGGCAGCCGTGCAAGGCTAGTGGGGAGGGGGGCCACCCTGGTGTAGAGCTCCTGACCTACCTGCGAAGGGAGGCTGTGGCCCCCGGCCCCAGTGAGAGCTTCAGCAGGTCACTTCAGAAAGCCTGCCCCCGCCCGCACTGGCCCTCTGCCCACACAGCCTGTGCTTTAAGAGCTCTCACTATACAGAGAAAGGGATGAGTTAGGGAGAAAAAATGCCCAGGCCCTTCAGAGCTAAAGCCCAATATAGCAGAACTAATTTGAAATGTCACTTAGGGCAGTCTCACTCCCAGCCAGCAAAAAGCTGGTTTATTTACATAGTCAGCTATGGCAGGAAGCCAAGAAGCCTGCCATGCCAAGGCGCAGGGGATGGGTGGCTGGGAGCCCCTATTGTGGCTCCTTGGCCTGGACCTTGCTGAGACGCACCATCTGGAAACCCCTGTGGGCAGAAAGGTCCCCGTATATGCCCTTCCCTCACAGCAGTCAGCACCCCCCAATTTGGGAGCCCCAGGGCAAGGCAGAGAAATACTAATGACTGTCTCAGTGCCAGTTCTGTGCCAGGCATTCTGCATGCTTGCCATGGTTGTCTCACTGAGCCCTTGCCAAGCTCTGAGAGGATCGGCTGTAACCACCGTGTCACGAAGTGAGGAAACTGAGGCCAGGAATGGATGACTCCCCTGGGGTTAGGCAGCCAGTAAGAAAGTGGCAATTGGGATTCAAATACAGATGCACCTGACTTTTGAGGCCACATTTTACACCCTGTATCTTGAGTCCTTGGCTTCCACCTGCCCAGCCGCCACCCAGGATGTGGCCTGTGTAAGCCACAGGCCTGTCAGTTGATTGCTGATGGTCACTTTAGGCAGAGCCCTGATGGGCCCAACTGCATGGCCCACTGAGCCACTGGTCTGGAGGTGAGCAGACCAGAGCAGACTCAGGCCCCCAGTAAGAGAATGGGGCCTCTTCTTGGTACCCACCAGTACAATGAGAATGCCAGGTATTGAATCATGAGAATATCAGGCCCCCGGATGAGATGGGGCGTGTGGAACTGAATAGGTAGTCTCATCTACCTATTCTTCCCCCCTCCATTGCGTACCTACCATGTACCTAGTCTCTACTAGATACCTGGACCTGTCCTGGATGTTGAGAGCATGAAGGTAAGACACAATCAGCAGCCATCTGCAATGGTAAAACACCAAGGGCTACCACAGAATGATCCATATCAGGCCGTTTGAAGGCATTCTTGTGGATTAATTTATAGAATCACTTTAACGAAGATATGAGATACAGACGATTCTCTCTTTTTTTTTTTTCTCGGTTTTTGGCTTTTGGTTTTTTTGAGAGAAGGTCTCCCTATGTAGTTCGGGCTGGCCTTGAACTCATTATGTAGCCCAGGCTGACCTCGAACTTGGGACAACCTTCTTGCCTCAGCCTCCCAAGTGCTGGGATTACAGGAGTATATCTCCATGACTGGCAAGATAGGGACTATTATTTACAGATGAGGAAGCAGACATTGAGAGCCTAAGGCATTTTATCCAGGGTCACATAGCTAGCAAAAGGACAACGGGTTTGAGCCTAAACCAACTACCTACAGGACTCCTTTGCCTAACCTCGCATTAGCCAGAAGGGGAGAGCTGGCCACGGCAGGGATTAGCTAGAAGGGGCTTGCTGAGGGCACTGGATTGGGCAAGTACAGGAGGAACCTGCCAGTTGGAGGACAGGGTGAGGGAGGGCAAGCTACCTTCAGCAAAGGCTGACTACTCTGTCAGGTCTTGTCTCATGTTTTCTTAGGATTTCTGATTTTTGCTGCTTCATGGAGCCCAGGAACTGCCCCAGCCAGGGATGACCCCTCCTAAGGGACTGTAGGAGATAAGGCTGCTCTCTGTGCCAGGGCCCCAGGGAGAGGACAGGGCTGGGCCCAGCTGGAAATCATCAAGGACCTTGGTGGGGCACACTGAAGTGGGGAGGGGCATGGAGAAGGCCTGGAACCCTAGGCCGGAGTGTGGCCAGAGGCTGGCCGGTGGGCTCTGGGCTGAGGGAACAAACGGAGTCAGGGCTGGAGGTGTTTCAGAACACAGGCCAACTTGGAGGGTCAGGAGACCCTGCTCCACACCGCACTTTACTGTGTGCCTTCAAGGGACTCGGCTAGCCTTCCTGGGATTTTCCAAAGCGGCTCAGAGGGGAATAGAGAGTGAGCAGTAGCACTAAGAGCTAAATGTCCCCTCCCTTCCCAGAGTGCCCACAGCCATACATTCCCTCAGCAGAAAGGAGAGCACAGAACCTGGCTTTGCAAGCACCGGAAGCTCTGGCGAATTCTCCCTGGTAAGCGTTTCTTGACCTAGAAACCCACGGCGGAGCAGGCCGGAGAACGGCTGCAGTGTGCGTAGGAGGCCTGGCCAAGCTCCTCAGGCAGTTGGCTCAGAACTGACACCCAGGCTGCCTTGAGGAGAGAGGACAGCACTAGATGACATGTTGATGGCAAAGCTGCTGAACGCAGGGGCCTGATCTGGGGAAGGGGGCAGCTCAGTTCCGACCTGAGCCCGGCCAGAACTAAAGTGAGTCCCACTGAGCTAGAGGACCATGGGACATGTCATCAGACGCCACTGAGAACTGGAAGAGCGCCGTGGGAAACAGCTGGTCTCTGGGTTCCTCTGACTTCTTTGGCTGCTTCAGGATCCCAGCAACCTGTAAGCAGCCATGGGATCGGCTCCCTTCAGACCGTGCACAGAGCATGCAGACCTCAGCTAGCCTTCAACAAAAGGTGACCAGGAAAGGGAATAAGATGCCTTGGGGATCCAGCGTCTTGGTGAGCCAGGAGTGGCTGGCAGAATGTGGCTGGAGTGACCTTCAAGGATTCTAGAAATGTCTTTTAGTTGCCTCCAACGCTTTGGGATGAGATTTCCCTGTCTCCTTTGATTCTGCGCTGCTATCTCTGCCGCTGGCCCTCTTTCCTCAAGCTCCTCCAGTGATTCTCCACTCTCCCCAAGGCTCGCCACTCTGCCACTCTCTCCTGTCAGCTCTCTGTGTACAAAGTCCTCCGGTCCCAGGGTTCAGACTAGCTGCAATGAAGTGTGTTTCCGCATCTGATCCCAGCTCCGTGTTCTGTCGGCCCCTGAGTAGGCAGCCAGGAGCCACCTGTGTCCCTGTGAGCCCTGTATGGACAGGACATACACATTCTGATGGGGCTTCCTTGAGAGTGCCCACTTGGGCTGCTGGAAGGAGATGAGCAGGGAAGGAAGGGGCCAATGGGACAGAACAGAGCTGCTTAACCGTACCTCAGCTCCCCGCAGCCTTAGCAACAAGGGCCCTCAGGCCTGCCGATTCACACCTGAAAAGCATGTGAGCAGGCACAGAGCAGGCAGCTGCCAGCACGGTCTGGCAGGCAAGTGGCTTGGCCTCACCTTCCCTGTAGAGTCCCCACCCCCAGCTTCCCATGGGAGGACTCTCACTGGCCCAGGTCCCAAGTTCCAGGTAAGCTGTTCGCCAGGTAATTGCCAGAACCATCCAGCTTTCCCCATCCCTGGACCTGGCCCTCGTCATCACCCCAACGGCCTGCCTGAGGGTCAGACTGTGTTCTTCACGTTCCCTTCCTCAGCTTTACAACCCGTTACCAGATCGCCAGGCCCTGCCCGTTTTAAGCACTAACCCTCGCTTCTGCTTTTCCCCGTTATGTGCCTTTCAGTGCCACTGCCCAAAGTATCAAAACAGCACGCTGCCTCCCTGACCTTTACTAAACTCTTCAGGTAGGCTGGGTTCTGTGTTACATATATATATTTGTCCCATTTAATCTTCCCACCACCAGCCCTCTGAGAGATATGCTTTTTTTTTTTTTTTTTTTTTTTTTTTTTTTTTTTTTTTTTTTTGGTTTTTCTCCGGTACCGGGAACCGAACTCACGACCTTGCGCATGCCAGGAAGGCGCTTTGCCGCTGAGCTAAATCCCCAGCCCGAGATATGCTTTTTGAAGGGTACTAAGGATTGAACCCCAGGGTGCTCTACCACTGAGATACATCCTCAGCCCTTTTTACTTTTATTTATTTATTTGTTTATTTTAGGGTCTCATTAAGTTGCCCAGGCAGGACTTGAACTTGTAATTCTCCTGCCTCAGCCTCCCAAGTAGCTAGGGTTACAGGAATAGGCCAGCACAATTGGCTGAGATGTATTATGTTGATTGACTCCATTGTACAGACAAAGGAAACTGAGGCTCCGAGGAGTGAAGTCTCTTGCCTGACGGCATTCATGTCCATGCAAGCCGGATTCCAGAGCCACACATGGAATCACCAGCGTGTGTCAGCCACATCCCTGGATGCTGTGCGCTGTCTCTCTGCCTTCCCGCCTCTTTCTCACTGGCCGCCAGGGTGATTGCTTCAAAGCCTGGCTCCAAGTCTGTTCCACTCCTGGCCCAGTGCCCCATTTAAAGCTTTCACTGCCATTGCCCTAGTCCAGCATCTTTTGCCTCTCAGCTTCCCTATTCAACTGTCAGTTGCTTGAGAGCATTGGCTGCAGCTGTCCATTCACCAGCAAAACGCCCATTACACAGATGTACTGGATAAATATTTGCTGAGCCAAAAAAATGGAAGGACAGACACCTGGCATCGTGTCTTCCCCCATCTAATATCTTCTCCACGCTACTGTGAAAAAGGTCTTTCTAAGCACATCCCTGAGCATGTCGCTGTTTTGCTGCAAACCCATCAGTGACAAATGTAACTCATGGATTCTACCTCTAGAAATGTATCCCACAGTGCTATATGTGCACATGTAGAGTGACATGCACCCCAATTATTTACTGCCAAATTGGAACAGAAAATGACTGGAAATAACCTACATGTCCCCAGTTGGAGCTCGCTTAACTAAGACAATAGGATGCTGTGTGCCGTGAGAGAAGAGTGGGGAAGCACTTCATGTACTGACACGGAACAATCTCTAAACGTAATATTTGGTAAAAAAGCCAAGCACTGTACAGAATACTAGCTATAATATGGTACCATTTAAGTATGAAATAAAGGAAGGCAAGAGAATATGAATGCATTTGCTGAATATGTTAACCTACTTGCCTCATCTACTTTTAAATTTTTGATCTATGTGAATATCTGACTAAATGAAAAATATAAACTTTAGTATTTAAATGTAGTAATGTGGCCTTGGGGTGGAGCTCAGTGGTAGAGTGCTTGCCTAGCACGCGGAAGGCCCTGGGCCCCATCCCCAGCACGGTCCACCCATGTGCTCACACTCACAGTAATAATGTAAACTACAGTTGTGATTAAATAGGATAGGGGCTCCCCGTCACTTACACAACCACCTTCGCCCATGCTGTTTCCTCAGCCCAAACTTCCCACCCTTCTCACTTCCCTGAATGCCCCATCTGCGCTGTCCACTGTGGCGGTCCCTAGCTGCATGTGGGAGTGCCGCACTGGCAATGTGACCAGTACAAATTGAGACTTACCGTCAGTATCAAGCACGTGCGGAATTTGAAGATTAAGTATGAAAAAAGAATGTTGATTATCTTCACAATTTCGGTATACTGATTCCATGTTGAAATGATAAGATTGTAGGGGGATTAAGAAAAGATAGGATTAATATTTACTTCATCTACTTAATTTCCTTTTTCTTTTTTTTTCCCCACTTTTTTTCTGGTACCGGGAATCCAACTCATGACCTTGCACTTGCCAGGCAGGTGCTGTGCCACTGAGCTAAATCCCCAGCCCCTGTTTTCGTTTTTTTTTTTGTACTGGGGATCAAAACCACAGCCTCATGAATGTCAAACAAGCTCTCTACCACTAAATTACATCCCAGTCCTATTTTCTTTATTTTATTTTGTGATAGAATCTTGCTAAGCTGCCCAGGCTGACCTCGAACTTGTGATCCTTCTACCTCAGTCGCTCATGTAGCTGGTATTATAGGCATGCAGTATAGTGCCCAGCTATTTTTTTTTTTTTTTTGAGGTACTGGGAATTGAACCCAGGGCCTTAGCACTGAGCTACATTTGGAGCCCATTTTATTTTCTTTTCATTTTGAGACAGCGTCTCCCTAAATTACAAAGTTGCCCTGAGTGGGCTCAAACTTGTGGTCCTCCTGCCTCAGCCTCCCAATGTGCTGGGATTATGGGTATGTGCCACTGCACTTGGCCCCTTTTACTTTTAGTGTAACTACGTGGCTGTGTGTATTTCTTTTTCTTTCTTTCTTTTTTCTTTTTTCTCTTTTTTTTTTTTTTTTTTTTTTGAGACAGGGTCTCACTATGCAGTTCAGGCTGAACTTGAACTCATTTTGTAGCCCAGGCTGGCCTGAAACTTGCAGTGACCCTCCTGCCGCAGCTTCCCAAGTACTAGCGTTACAGGTGTGTGCCACCATGCCCAGCCTTGTATGATATTTCTATTGAATAGCACTGGTCTAATTTCTCGGAGCCTGCGCCACCCCCCGCCCATATACAGTGGAGATACTTCCTCTGTGAAGTTCTCAAATCCCTACTTGGAAGTCCCTTTGCTGCCACCTGCCCAAGCATGAGAGAACTTGCCAGTTGTATGTCCATGTTACCCAGGTGCCTGTGTGCAAGGCCCTGGAGGAGAAGGACCATCAGCTTCACCTCTGCATCCAGCTAGGCACAGAGCCGGGCACAGAAACACAGTTGGTTCAACTTAGATGAGCTGGAGTGCAGACTGTAGTGGGTATTGGGAAGTGGGCAGGAGAGACACAAGGGGCATGTGGGACCAGCAGAGGCCACATGCTGAAGTCATCTCCTGCAGTCCTCTGCCTCAGGGCCCAGTGGCCTGGCTATGAGAGAGTAGATCTACCCCGGAAAGGCAAGCAGAGCAAGGACCGTATCAGAGAAAGGCTGGGGTTTCTGTTGCGCACAGAGAATAAATGCCCCGGGGAAAGTGAATGGACTGCACGTGGTTACAGCATAGAGGTGAAGGAGGTGGGATCTGCAGTGAGAGCACCGAGTTCAAACTCTAGCTCTGTCCTGTGGATAGAAAGGCTGCGCATCCCTAGACTGAAAATCCAAATGCAAAATGTTCCATTATCTGAAACTTTTTGAACACTGCCATGATGACACAAGTGGAAGATTCCACACCTGACCTCATGAGATGGGCTGCAATCAAAATGCAGGCACACTAAAAATAATGGACAAAGTTACCTCCAGGCTATGCATAAAAGGAGTATTTTCACATAAATTGGTTAAATGAAGTTCATGTTTGGACTTAGGTCTCATTCCCAAGATATCTCATTCCATATATGCAAATGTTCCAAATTTAAAAAAAACCTGAATCTGAAATATTTCTGTTCTAAGCATTACAGAGAAAGGAAATGCAACTTGTTTTTAGATTAGTAAAGCCTGGTGTGATGGTGCATGCCTATAATTCCAGCTATTTCGGAGGCTGAGGCAGGAAGATCACAAGTTGTAGGCCACCCAGGTAACTTAGCGTGACTCCGTTTCAAAATAAAAACTAGAAAGGGCTGAGGATGTAGCTCAGTGGTAGAGTGTCTCTGGGTTGGTCCCCAGTATGTTAAAAATAAGATTACTGAGTTATAAACATTAAATGGGTTGCATGATGTATGAATTATATCTCAATAAAGCTGTTACATAAAAACAAAGCCAGCTCTACTATTTATAAGCTATAGAATCAAGAACAAATCACTTTACCTTTCTGTGCCTTACTTTTCAGACTGACAGAAGAAGGCGATGATAATAGTACCTATGTCAGAGTGGCTGTGAGAATTAAAGGAGCCAATGCATATGAAGCATTTGCTGTGCCAAGGTAAGGGCATAGTAAGTACTAGCCACTGCCATTTTTATGTGTCAAGCACTGTGGTAGTCATGTTACATAAGAATTCCATGTGGCTCTCTCAATGCTCACGTCATGGTGTGCATGTATTACCATTCCCATACTGAGGGTGCAGAGCTTTATTCCAGAGAGGCCCCACGGTGATACACGTGTCTATTGGCAGACCTAGGAGCAGCTCTTGCAGTTCCTGCTTCTCCACCCTTTTACTTGGCCTACTGCAGAGCAGAATTCTCAAGCATGTCCTCCCCTAGGTACTGATGAGGTCTGAGGAGGTATGACAGCCTTGCTCTAGGAGACATGCCTTTTTGCCAGAGGCCAGGCAGCCTCCAGCCCGACTTTAAGAGTGAAGACTGGCAAAACAAAATGAAACAAAACAAAACAAAAAAGCCAGGTGTGGTGGTGTGTGCCTGTAATTCCAGCACTTAGGAGGCTGAGGCAGGAAGAGCGCCATGAGTTTGACACCAGCCTGGGCTACATAGTGAGTTCAAAGCCAGCCTGAACTGCATAGTGAGACCCTGTCTCAAAAAACAAAAACAAACAAACAAACAAAAGGGATGGAGACTGGATCCAAGGCTCAGAGTGAAGTGGGTCCCAGATCAAGGACCATAGAGGCAATGGCCACTAGGCCATGTTGGCTGAGAGAACACACATTCCTGATGTTCCTTCTCAGTTTACACACCTGAGGTTTTACCTGGCTTTCCTGAGCATATACAGGATCCCAGAAGCTGACTGTAGGAGGCTTGTCTTAGTGCATTGTCTCTAATTTACAAGAACCTGGGGCTCAGAGAGATGGCTCACCCAACTAAGAGCCAGGAATGAAGCCTAGGCCCCATTCGCTTACCAACTCCATTCATTCATATTTTTTAGTCATTCATTCATTCGTTGCCTATTAGGCGCTGAGAATACCAGTATGAATTAATTTGCTATGAAAGAAAACGCCGAGGGAGAACCAAGGAAGGAGAAACCCAATGACAGCTGGGAAGAGTGAGTGTGTAAAGTGGGAGGGGGGGCACTGGCAGGCAGTGAATGTCTCCCAGACAAAGCATTTCTTGAAAAATAAATAGAATTTCACCGGGAGTGGAGAAGGGGGAAGGCGAAGAAGTTTTAGGGGAGGGAGCGATTTGGGCAGACTTGGCAGAATGTAGTGTTTCGGGTAGGTGGTGAGAGACAGGATGGCATGTGATGGGGCCCACGGAGGATGTGGGGGACAGGGCCGGAGTGGGCCTGCATCCTGTGCCTTGCAGGCCTTGTGTACCAGTCCAAGGGGTCCGAACTGGACTCGGTGGGCTTGGGGAAGCCCTGAGGGCTCTGAGCAAGGTCAGTTTGGTTTTATAGAAAGATCCCCATGCCAGCAGGGTGAGGACAGATCTGAGTGGCTGGCCTGGAGGCAGAGCCCAGACCGAAGACCTTGGGAAAGGTAATAAAGGTCAGGGAAAGATAATGAAACTCAGCTGTGGGGAATGAGAAGCTGAGTTTCTCAAGGTTTGTAGACCGTGGCCAGTAAGAATTAGACGCAGGGGCTGGGTGGGCCAAGGCCTATTCCTCAGTTCTGCCTAGGGTGGATGAGGGTGGATGAGGCGCCAGGCCCTGAGGCAGGACCACAGAAGAGGACCAGACATGGGGTGTGCTGACTCTCTGGACACCCTGGTGGAGAACGACTACATTTGGAGCCCTGCAGCAAGGTCTACCAGCCCTCCACGAGGTTCCTGATTTTAATTTGTTTTGTTTTGTTTTTCTTCCAGTACCAAGAATCGAACTCACGACCTTGCGCTTGCCAGGCAGGCGCTCTGCCGCTGAGCTAAATCCCCAGCCCCTGGTTCCTGGTTTTTAGTCTTGTGCTCCTCCATCCATTCTGTCCAACCAGCCTCAAATAGCTTCTATAAGTGGATGGTCAGTGATGCAGGAGATCCAAATCCCACTGAATTTAGGGTCTAAGTGCGGTCCCATGAGGAGGCAGTGAGGTTTCTATAGGATCTGTGCAAATGCAGCAGAACTCAGAGCTGGACTGGAGAGAAGGCTGAGGGGACACTGTATGGAGCCCGTTTCCAGACAGGACTGAAGACTCTTCTGATTTCCATGGGGCCCTCCCCCCCACCATCACACCCAGCCAAGAAAAGAGCTGGAGGAACTCTGGGTAGCGTTAAGAGAGGACTGACTGGAGTGTGATTTGCATATGATTTGCATAAGACAATCTGTTCTCTGGTAATTTTCAAGTGAAAATGTTATCATCACTCCCTGGAGGGTCACTGAGCAATTTTTCTTTCCTTTGTTCTGTGGTACACACAGACTGCCCCAGGTCTGCCCTCTAGGAAGGCCTAATAGAGAGAAGGGGACAGAGGGGGGCTGGGAAAGAAGGATTCCAAGCGTCAGGGCCAGTGCTCAGGCTCTGGGGTTCCCCCTCCAGGGCACAGTGCAGACCCAAGCTTCTGTTGACCCGTCCACCCCAATTTAAGGCCCTTCCTAGCCTCCCCTCCCCCAGCACGCCTAGGCTGCTGCCACCTTCCCCCTGACCCCTAGACGCTGCCTTGCTCTGGGGTCTCCCTTGGGGTCCAGCTGCTAAGTCGGGCCCAGGCAACTCGAGGCACAGGCCTGGCTCAGGGGATGTTTTCTAATAGGCGGATAATTGCCTCTGTTAATTGCAATTTGATTTCAGCAATTTTTCTCTAAAAGCCTACAGGCCTCAGGCCCAGATATGAAGGGGGTACAGAGGTGGAGCCTCCAAAGCAGGGTCCAACCACTCAGAATTTACCACCTGCTGATCGTCCCCTAGGCTCTGCCCCTGCCAGGCAGGAGGCTGGGCCTGAACTGCGGCTCACCCCACAGCCTCTACTCCACCCTCGACAAGGATGGGCTGCAGATGGCTCCAAGCAACACTTGCCCCTCGGGAGTGGTTTGGCAACGCCTCTAGAAGGGGTCAGCTGGCAGACGCCCCAGGGTCAGAGCTGAAGCCCCATCGCGAGGCAGGAGGGCTTTCAGCTGGAGCTACGAAGCTGCTGGAGTCTTCCACAGCTGTCCTGGTCCTCCCGCCCTTTCCTTGGGCTGCCACATCTCCTCCTTCCTCAGCAACCAGCCCTGTTTCCAGGGCCCCTCAGGGCAGTGCTTTGAGAGACTGGCTGCTTCAGGGACCAAGGTCAGTCTGCTTGAGTGTCTGTGCTTCCTCTCCTTGGTTTGAAAGTCGGGAAGTCATAGTATCCGATGATGAGGTTGTACTGAAGAGCAAACCAGTGAATGTCTCTGGGAAGGTGAAGCAGGAGATTCACAAGTTCAAGCTCAGTGTGGACTACCTGGTCACTTAGTAAGATCCTGACTCAAAATAAAAAATTTTTAAAAAGGGATGTGGGGATGTAGCTAGTGCAAAGGCTTCATGTTTGATCCCCAGTACAGAAAGAAAGAAGGAATGAAAGAAAGAAAGAAAGAAAGAAAGAAAGAAAGAAAGAAAGAAAGAAAGTAAGTTACTTCAAGGGCATTGACAGTGCTTACCTGTAATCCCAGCACTTCAGGAGGCTGAGGCAGGAAGATTGCAAGTTTGAGCCCACCCTGGGCAATTTAGCAAGACCGGTCTCCAGAAAAAGGATTGACCATATAGCTCAGTGCGAAGGCCCTGGGTTCAATCCCTAGCACCAAAATAAAACAAAGCAAATGAACAAAAACCAGTTAATGTGTGCCAAACTCTTCCCCCAGCACCTGGCACCTATTAAATTCTCTGTAAGGCTTTTGCTGTTATCCACATCTCTGACAGCCACTTGGCTCCCTGGGGGCCAAGGTGAGATGTGCTCTAAAGTGAAGGTCCCCAGATGAAGCAGGGCCTACCTGGGGTGGGGGTGAGAACTGGGAGCGGGGGAGGCTTGTGGCCAGAAGTCTCCGGAGGTGGGAGCGAGTCCCTTTGAGGCTAGGGCTCTGGGATGGAGATTAGACTATGCCTGTTGTCTACCTACTGTGCTCCACTTCTGCTTCCCACCAACACTGGCCGCTCCGCACTGTGGAGGGGGGTTTCTCGGAGGAAGAGGCCTTCGGGGAAGAGAGAGGTTTGTGGGATACACTAGTTCCGTGCAAGGGCAGTTGGAGAAAGAGGGGCCTGGATTCCAATTCTGGTCCCACTTGCCAGCTGGGGGCCTGGGGCCTCTAACTCCACCCCTCCCAGCCTCAGTTTGCTTTTTTGTGCCCAGGGAGCCATTCTGTCTCCCACATAGGGTGCCTGTGGGGATTAGCTAGACCAACATGTGGCAGCTTGTAAGTAGGTGCTTCGTAAATAGCCATTTCCTCCCCTGCCACCTCCCTTCCTTCACATGCACGGGGAGCGATTCTTCCTGTGTTTCTGCATGTGCTGCCTGCCTCTCCCCACCCAATTCCTCAGCGTGTAGGTGTCGCCCGCTGCCTTCCTTCCCACCACACACAGGCCTGCTCTGTTGCTGGCAAGGAGTGGGGAGGGGGAGAGGAAGGCAGAGGTTTGGGGCCCAGGGAGAGTGTCTGGGTGCCTTCCCAGCACCTCTGGCCAGCCACTCCACCAGCACGCTCATTAAGCCAGGGGGACCCACAGAACAGAATCGCAGGCCTGGCCTCACCCTAGCCCCCAGCGGCCTCGTGGGGAAAGGGCTGCACAGACAGGCTCTTTGCTTGGGGGTGGGGGGTGGGGTGGAGCGGGGCTGGGCAGTGGCCCAGATAGGAAACAGAGGAGGGCTTGGCAGGGGTCTGGAGGAGCCTGGCCCATTAGGCAGGGCAGGAACTGGGGGGATGTGAAGAGGAGGGCACAATTTTGGCTTGGGCCTGGGCTGTGCTGGGCCTGGTGTGGCTGGGCCCTGCCTGTAAAGGAGGTGTTGACAGAATGATGGGGTGGGAGGTCCCCAGTTGGGGGCACTGCAGGGCCAGCATGCTGGGAGGTGACTACCTGGTACCTTGTCCTGGGGCTTCTGGGCTCTGCTACCTACCATGGAGTTGATTTGTGAGTCGGGCAAAGCCTCTACACTTCCTCCAGCCTTGGTTTCCTCCTTTCTAAAACGGATTCTTAAGAAATACTCAGTAAAAGCATGCATGGAAATGGGGCACACTAGATTCAGCAGAAAAACTCCCCTGGGGAGGCGGGAGAAGAAGGAGAATGGGATAGAAGAGCCCCCAGGGACCCTTATCTCTCTGCATTATTACTGAAACAAAATGGGAAGCAAATGTGGAATACCATGAAAAATTGACCACGCTGGGTGATGGGAACACAGGTGTTTTCTACATATTTTCTTACTTACGTCTTGCCTACATGTCTGAAATGCTTCAGAATAAAATGAATGTCTAGTGACAGTGTCATAGGCAGAACTGGAAATGTGCTGAACCCCAGGCCTCTCCTTCAGGAGTGAAGCTGAGGAGCCCCGCGAGAGCCTTCCCAGGCAATGGAGCCCCTGAGGCAGAGGCGTGTGGGAATCCATGCGTTTTAGGTTAAGTGGGCAGCAAAAACCAACCTTGAAAGTCATACTCTGTCTCTGACACACGCTTTCCAACAGACAGGTGTGTGGAAGGAAGGCAGTGGTTATATATCATTAATAACTGTCAGTGAGTGGGCACCAAATGCTAGCCCACAGGAGACTGTCCCCTGCCTCCTTATTACCAGGTGCTGGACCAAGGGGCCGACCCTCTGCAGTGGCCACCTCATAACTGGCTCTCAGCTCTGCCTCAGCTTCACTCCTGAGGATCAGCATATTTCCAGTTCTGCCGGGGACCCTGTCTTAGCACATTAGCATCACCAGGGAGCTTTAAAAACATATGAATGTCCAGCCCCCACCTCCAAGAATTCTGACTTGGTTGTCTAGGGCAGGCCACCTGCCTCTTCTTGCGGGATGCTACCATGTAACACTCCTGGAGTACCCAGGGCTCCCCTCTGGGTCCCAACAGTCTTGGTCTCTATGAGGTCACCAAGTTACTTGCTTGGTAGGGCCAGGTAGAAAAGGGAAATGAGAGAAGTGAACTGAGTGGGGGTACAATCAAAAGTGGGTGGAGAATGGGAGTGGCACGCCTTGCTTAGAGGAGGCAGGTGACCCTCAACCCCCACCATTGCGCCCATGCAGGAGTGACGGCCTGTGTTAGTCTGTTTGGGCCACTAGAACAGAATACTGTATTTCTGGCACTTCTGGAGGCTGGGAAGTCAAAGGGGAGTTGGCAGATTCTGAGTTTGGTTCAGCGCTTTGGTTCAGTGCTTTATTACAAGCACTGGTTTGTAATAAACTCTTCTCTGTGTCCTGTGGCAGAAGGGAGGAAAGGCTCTCCGGAGTCTTGCTTAGAAGGGTATTAATCCCATTCAGGAGGGCTCCATTCCCACGACCCAATCAGCTCTCAAAGGCCCCACCTTCTAATACCACCTGGGGGGCGGTGGGATTTCAACATGTGAACTTGGGCGGACACAAACATTCAGACTATAACAGGCCCAGTGTTGCCAGAGACTCCAACTTGTCGAGACACCCAAAAGTTAAAATAAAATCCGTGGATTTTTCAGATTTTAATAAAATTAAAAGCTGGGCACACAAAACACAGCTGCAACCAAGTGCTGCTCATTGGCTCCAGTCTCGCAATATCTGGACACGCCCTACACCCACCCCCTTTTGAGTGTGTGCTTCTGTCCCCTCCTCTCCTGCCCCAAGCCTCCCTAGTCTTCAAGGCCCAGTTGAGGTTCTGCCAGTTCACTCCAACTTCCTGTGACCTTTAACCTTGGTACCCAGCTAGGACGCTTAGAGAAGCAGCAGAACACTGAGGTTAGAAGTGTGCAATTGTAATAAGGCTGCCTGGATTTGACTATCAGCTTAGCTACTTATTAGCTGTGTGACCTTAAGCAAGTTTTTTACCTTCTCTGCAACCCAATTTCTTTCTTATAGGGTAGTTACAAGGATTAAAAGGAATACCTATAAGAAACATTTGGAATAGTACTGGTTGGTAATAAACTCAGTAAATCCTACCTATTATTATCTGGCAACAGCTCACTCACCAAGGGGTACAGAAGCCAATACCTAGGGCACTTAGGTTTTTGCAAAAACAGCGAGCTGTACTGAGTGGTTAACCAGCAAGGAGGTCGGGAGCTGTAAGCTCAAATCTACCACTCCATGATGGGGTGGTAGTAGGGGAATTTATGGGGAGAAGGGGAAGTTGCTTGTTGATTGATGGAATGCATCTTCACAAGTCACAAGATTCTTTTTAGCCTTTTTCCTTCTGGCGGGGGTAGTACTGAGAATTAAATCCAGGGCCTTTGAATTGAGCTATATCCCCAGCCTTTTAAAAAAATTTTTTTGTTTGCCAGGCATAGTGGTGCAGGCCTGTAATCCCAGCACTAGGGAGGTGGAGGCAGGAGGATCACCACGAGTGAGTTTGACGCCAGCCTGGGCTACACAGTTCAAGACCAGCCTGAATTAGAGACCCTGTCTCAAAAAACAAACAACAAAGAAACCCAAATAAAATAAAAATATATATTTTTAAAATTTTAAGACAGTTTCACCAAGTTGCTAAATTGCTCAAGTTGGGTTTGAACTTACGATCCTCCTGCCATAGCATCCCAGATTGCTGGGATGACAGGTAGGTGCCACCACACCCAGCACGTGTTTCTTTTGGCTAAAGCTATGTTCGGTGCAAGGGATTCTGAACTTGTGACATCACTGACCAGCTGAGCTGGCTGCTTCTGCTCATGTCCAGTCTTGAAAAGCCAGTTCCAAACTGTGACAGTCGTTAGAGAAAGGCCTGGAGGATTTTCCTGGAAGACAAGTTAAGGAATTTATATCCAGGTGTGTCTGGGCCTTAGCTGTTTTCATTATTACCATCATAAGCGCTGCAGAGCATTTACTCTGCCATTGTTATGTTCAGACTCTGCCTGTTGAAGCATAAGCCCAGGAAAACAGGAGTCACGCCTTATAGTTTCTGTAGCTCTCCTCATCTGCACTCTCCCCTGCTCAGCCCCTCAACAATGCCACATGGATGCGCAGGAAAACCTGCGGTGGCCTAAATTTAAGCAACAAATGTACATCGAGTGTTAGGTCCATGGCTTAGAAAGTTCCTGAGTGGTTTTCACTATCTAGGTAAGCTCTGACCTGCTCAGCCTACTCTTCACTCCCTGCCCTTTGCTACCCTCCAGTAGTTAAATCTATCTTCCTTTCCATCTCCTATTGAGTAAATTCTCCCGCCTCTGCCCCAGCACAGCTCCAGGACTGCCTTTGTACCTCCCCAAACTCATTAACCTGCTCTACTCAACACTAGACCACATCTTTTCTTTCTCCCACTTTGCCTTTCTTTTCCCTAGAGGAAAAGGGGTAGCGGTATAAAGATTGTCCCCTCCCTCCACCCATATGAATTTGCATTTTGCAAAGCTCCTCATCCAGGAAAAAAGTTCAGAGAACCAGGCATGGTGGCACATACCTGTAATCCCAGCACTGTGGGAGGTTGAGGCAGGAGGGTCCCAGCCTGGGCAGCTCAGAGACTTAATGAGATTCTGTCTCAAGATAAGAAATAAAAAAAGCTGGGGATGTGAAGGGCCTGGATTCAATTTCCAGTGGAAGAGGAGGAGGAGGAAGGAGAGGGAGAATACTGGGGAGAGGAGGAGGAGGAGAAGATTAACAGGAGATGTCATGTGTGGTAGTTACCCATACTCTCATCCTACCCTTTGGGTTCTGAGACCAGACAGAAAAGACATGTGACCCTGTTCCCGTGGATGATGCGTTCCCAGGACAGGTTTCCAGGTTCTTGTGTGTGACGCACAAAGAAGTGGACACTGTGCCTACAGTGGTACGGAAAAGCAGCTGAGTTTAATAAAGTTTAAAGGAAAGGGTACGCTCAGAGAGAACAGGTTACGCTGATGCAAAGGAAAAGTGGCGCAGGCGCTGGCTGTGTGGAAGGATTTGAAGTGGGCGCCAGGCCTAGGGCTCCTCCTACTGGGTCTTTCAGAGCTTGATGGACAGGGTGCTGAGTCCGAGGGGTGGCCCAGCGGTGTTCCCCGGGTTCAGGTGAGTGGACGGGCAGTGGTCCCACAACCCCAGTTGTACTGTGTGTAACCCCAGCTCCTCATCCCACCCCACCGAGGAGTTCATAGTCCGAAGAAAGAGCCACACACGGATCTGCGCTATAGTGGAGATGCGTACAAATTGCCAGCTACTGGAGTAGAGCGGAGCGAAAGCCACCTGGCCTAGGGCCAGGGGAAGATAGTCTAACAGCAAGTGCTGTTTGCAGTGTGTCTCTGGGGGTGAGTGAGAGGCACAGGGAGCTGCAGGGGGACGTGGAGAGGTGAGCGGCCTCCAGGGGTTCACAGAGGCAAAGGAGGGAGTGGGCTTGGGCGGAGGTGAGGGGAGCTAAGACAGACCGGGGCCAGGCTGTTACCCGCCTGGAAAGCCAGGTGAAAGAATTTGGACTTAATCCTGTAGGCAATAATGAGCCATCGGAGGTTTTGTAAGTAGGGGAGTAGCATGATCAGAGCTGTGTTTAAGGAAGATTAATTAAAAATAATGTATGGTGTGTTTAATTCATAGCTAGCCCTGGGCTTTTAAGGAGACAGGAGATGAAGAAAACAAGGCCCCAGTGAACAAGCAATTCTCAAAATAATGGCCAATAAACATATGAAAAGATGTTCAACCCCACTAGAACGCAAAGAAATGCAAATGAAAGCAACAATGAGATACCATATTTGGCCTATCAAATTAGCAGGGATTAAAAATGATAACACTCGATGTGGCAGAGGGTTTTGTGAGGTGGGTCCTAGCTCACTGTGGGGTGGGGTTTGGGGCAGAGGCAGATCGCGGGGCTTTGGGAAAGACAGTTTGACAAGAGATACGAAAAGCTTTTTAAAAGGGCACATTGTGTGACCCAGAAATCCCACTTCTACGTATTTGTCCTAAAGAAATCATTGTGGATGTGGGTGAAAATGTGTGCCCCGAACGTCTCCCCATCCCGGGTGTTATTGATAAAAGCAAGTTACGGCATTGAATGGGGGAAGTGTTCAGAACTGTGACCGCGACCTCTGAGACTGGACATTAACATTTTTGAATCCTCAAAGGCTGGAGGCAGAGACAAAACTGATATTTCTTTTTTCAAGCTGCGGTGGTAGGTTGCCCAGATCTCTTAGGAGAGCCGCTGAAATTTGTCCTGAGGGCAGACGGTGCCTTTGTTCCGCTAGGGACACACAGGCAGGACTCTTGGTCATGCAGATGTACCTCAAGTACCTATTCATTGTCCTGGGGAGGCCCTGACTCCGTATGCAGATGCTGTAAGCAGCGATGTTAAGCATTCTGTTTAATAATGTAAAAGGCCGGCTTCATTGTAGGCTGGCGGCATCTCCACAGAATCTCTTGTGATGTTAAATGATTTTCAGCTTGCTTTGGCCAGGCTTTGCAATGGCAAGGGGGCAGGTGGGGCGGGGGTCGATGACAGCCCTGGCATGGGAATAGAAAGGACAGAAGAAAAGAGCCATGGGTTTGAGGAGCATAGGTTCCCAGCAATGAGGCGGCAGTCTGGATTAAAGACCATGACCGCCGGCAGTGAGCCCTGGGAAAGGGCAAGAGACGCTCAGAGCAAACAGGGCCGCTATCAATTGTAATTCCTGTATCAGTGTTGCCCCCGAAGGAAGTTCTGCACACCAGAGGGTTTTAGGTGGTCTGTGAAGGGAAAACTGAAGACTTTCTTCCGATGAAGCTAGGGTTTAAAGAAAAGGAGAGGGGGAGTATTACACAAAGGCGCTGTTAGAGCGAGTACTAGGACAGGTGCAGTGTACATGCCCCAAGTTGTGAAGGCTGTGTGCAATTAACCGGCTTGGGTAATATCACTGTGTGCTAGCAATGAGCCATCAGGAAAGTTGGTTAATGAGGACAGACCAGTTCAGTCGTGTGCTGGGGAATTAAGACAGGCTATTGTCTACACGTGGAAGGAAGGGCAGAGGACCAGCTACAGAAAGACAATGGGAGGAGGAAAGAGGATGCCAGAGAGAAGCAGAGAAGCCCAGGCTGCAGGTAGCAAAGCACAAGGAAAAGGATGGAATCCCTGGTGCAGGAGAATTGCAAACTAACGGAGGGTTTTAGACTTTTTATGGATACCCAGGTGGGCTTTCAAGACCTGGGTCATTTGGATGTTAACATTGTGGAAGACTGGAGAACTTGGAAATGCTCAGGTGCTATAATGCACAGGACATCTAGCCAGATGGTTATAACGTAGGAGATTAGGGCATGGCGAGCCAGCTGGGCAAGTAGGTGTGCTCCGTCAATCACCGAGATCTATGGTTTCTGCGCAGAAAAAGTTCCTAAGCCTTGCACCTGGGACCAATCAGACAGTGGTAGCTTCATTTCCTCTGGAGCATAACCAAGCAAGTTTTTGATAGGATGGCCTAGCTCTGACATCAGCCTGAGGAATGGGAGCTACAAAATGTCAGTCATTAACCTCATGTCCGCTGTGCTCTCTCTTTTCCCAGTGCCCCCCTCTTACTCTGCAGCGAGAACTTCTTTTCCTACCATTAATTGGCCTGCACTCACTCTGCAGAGCATACTTCTTTTCCTACCTTCAATAAATGTAAAAGCTCGCTACTTTTTGCACCTGTTATGCCAGATTCTTTGTTCAGGACACTAAGAACCTGGAAAGAATCTCTAGAAGGAGCCAACAGAACTCCAGTGATATATTGGCAAACATTACAAATTCTGGTTTCAAAGTGTTTCTGATGATATGATACAGAGGAATGCCAATGAGATATCATGAAGTTGAAAAAGAAGAACACAAAACTATAGTGTAGAAGCCAAGTGTGTTGGTACATGCTCGTAATCACAGCATTCTGCAAGGCTGAGGTAGGAGAAATGCACATTCAAGCCCAGCGTGGGCAATTTAGTGATTTAGTGAGACGGTGTCTCAAAATGAAAAAGTCTAGGGATGTAGCTCAGTACAAAATCCCAGCGTTCACCCTCCAGTACAAAAACAAAACAAAACAAACAAACAAAAAAACAGGGCTGAGTTTAGCTCAGTAGTAGAGTATTTGGCTCCTATGTACAAGACCCTAGATTTAATCCCTGGTACTGAAAAAAAAAGAAACCACCAACAATAAAAGAAACAAACACCCATAATACTACAGTACAACTTTATCTTCAAAAAAATACTGGAAGTCAGTAAGCCAATGCTTGCCAGTGAATGTCACCAGGAGGCGGAAGCCCCATGGTCTGCCAGTCAAGAAGTCCAGCAGACAGCCATGTTGGAATCAGTGATTACTATGGACTGGATGTTTATGTATCCTCAAAATTCTTTCTTTTTTTTTGGTTTTTGGTTTTTCTCCGGTACCAGGAACCGAACTCACAACCTTGCGCTTGCCAGGCAGGCGCTTTGCCGCTGAGCTAAATCCCCAGCCCCTTGTCTCCTCAAAATTCTGATGTGGGAGCCCTAATCCCAAGATGGTGGTGTTGCCTGATGAGGGGTTCTTTTGGTCTTCTTTCTAGGTTCTTGGTGTCCCAAACAAAGAATTGGACAAGACAAGCAGAAATAGCAGCAAGGGTGTACATTTATTGAAGATAGAAAAAGAAATATGCTCTATAGGGTGATGACAGTGGGCCAGTGAATAGGCTCACAGTGGACCTGAGGAAGAAGGGATCTTTAGTACCCAAAATTCTTGGCTTAGCTTCCCTGTCATGCAAATAAGACATTGGAATATTTGTCCTATCAAAAACTCACTTGATATCACACCAGGTATAAACTGTCCTATCAAAAAACTTCCTTGGTTTCCCACCAAGTGTAAATGAAGAACCAGAAACAGCATCTTTTGATTGGCTCAGCCCACACGTAAGTGAAATTAGCAGCTTCTGATTGGTCCTGTAAAGAGCACCAGATTCAAATAAAGGATTGAGAATATTGCTTTCTGATTGGGTTCAATTCCAGTGCAAAACAAACAAAACAACGGCATTCTAGGACCAGGAAGCGCATGGCAAAGGCCCAAGAAGTGAGGAGGCGAATTTCTGGGTCGCAGGGGTCAGTCACAGTCAGATCGCTTGGACTTATCTGCCTGGTGGCCACTGAGTAAAGGATGAATTATATGGAGTTAGAAGAAGAGAGCGAAAAGTGACAGTGGGGAAAGACAAGAGCAGAGACTACAAGGGACATGGAGGTGGTAGGATCTATGAAGAGATTCGGGGACAGATTGGATGTGCTTGGGTGAGGGGACTGCCTGGAAGGCGTCTCCCCCTGGAGGGTTTGGACCTGTGGGTGGGGCAGGGGGCCTGGAAAATGAGAAAGCCTGGCTTCAGCCGTAAAGGTCACCAGGGCAAAGTCACCAGGGCGTGCTGAAGGAAGGGCAAAAACAGCACATGTGTTCTTACTGCTAACAGCCGGGAAGCAGAGTGTTTCGAAACACCATCAAAGGGACAACCTGGGGCAGGACAATTGACAGGCTTCCCCAGGCACGGTGCCCTATACCTGTAGTCTTGGCTACTTGGGAGGCTCAAGCAGGAGGATCTCTTGAGCTCAGGAAGTCAAGCCTGGACAACATAGGGAGACACTTGTCGCAAAAGAGCAACAATCCTGGGAGCACCATTGGCTGGCTTAGACCCCCACTCACCTTTGTGGCCAAGAAAGCTGGATCTTTTATTGGAGAAGAAGAAGGAAAAGGAGCCCTGAAAGGATGTAAACAATTATTGCCTTCCCTGAAAGGATGTAGACAATCATTGCCTTCCATTGTCAGAACAGTTTAGCGTCTCTGAACTCTTGAAAATCTGAGTGAAGGTTGACCCTAACTTTGGCCCATGTAACTTCACTGGGTGTATCTACAAAGAAAAATGTCATTCCATCAGAAGCTCAAGTTAAATGTCACTGAGAGCCAGCAATGGTGGAGCACATCTCTAATTCTAGCACTCTAGGAGGCTGAGGCAGGAGGGTTGAAAGACAGAGCCCAGACCTGGCAACTGAGCAAGAACCTATTTCAAAATAAAAAAGGCGAAAGGGCTGGGGATGTAGCTCAGTGGAAAGGCCCTGGGTTCAGTGCCCAATATCACAAAATAAACAATCCCACCAAGGCCATTCTGCCTCCGAGCCACCAGCCTGTCACCTCTTCCCGTGTCCAGGTCCTCAGTGTGTCTTGCCTGGCATGTCCTTGTCCCGCCTGCCAGTCTGCATCCTTCAAATGATGGTGCACACCACTGCTGCCAAGGGGACAGTCGGCCCGTGTCAGAAGCAGTGTAGTAGCGACTCTGGGTGTGGGCTCCTTCTGAGTTTGAGTCCTAGTTCTGCCACTAACTACTAGCTTTGTGACCTGAGTGGGTCATTTTACTTCTGGGCTTCTCTTTCCCTGGGAAACTCCAGAGGCTTGTTGTACAGATGGCATGAGTTAATATTCAGAAAGTGCTTAAGACAGGGTCTGACATGTAGTCCTACACAAGTGCTGCCAAAGGTACGACTGTGTCACTCTCCACTCAAAACCCCAGGTTACCTCCAGTACCTCCCATGAGCTTGTGTCCTCCTCCAGAAAGTCTTCCCTGCTTGGCCCTCCCTTGCTTCCCAAGAGGCTGCACTGTATGCAGCAACCCCGTCTGCTCATAAATGTGTGGGGCGGGATGTCAGGGGAGCACAGCCCTTGCACTTCAGCGAGGCCTTGGGGGGGATGCTGAGTGGGTGGGGACCTTGCTGAAGAGCTCTGTGAAGGTAACAAAGTGCAACTCGCACTGTCATCTGAGGGAAAGCACACCAGAAGCCGAGCGTGGGAGTGCACACCTGTAATCCTGATGACTCCGAAGGCTGAGGGAAGAGGGACTGTGAGTTTGAGGCCAGCTTGGGCGACCTGGTGATTTAGCAAACCCTCCAAATAAAAACTAAAAAGGACCGAGAAGCTAGCTGCGCACTCCCTGAGTTTAATCCCCGCTGCACACGCACACACACAAAAAGCACACCACAGAGACCTGTAGGATGGTAGGATGGCCTCCATCTCCCAGATGAGGACACTCAGGCGCTAAGAAGAGGCGCAGCCGGTGTGTGGCAAAGCTGGATTTGAGCTCGAGGCTTGTGCTGCGCAGGCAGCAGGAAGGGAGCACTGGCTACACATTAGTGGCCTACAATTCCAACTTCAGTTTTTGCACTTGGACTCACTCTATGGTTTCTGGATGCATCCTTTTCCTCTCTGGGCCTCAGTTTCCTCGCCTATACAATGGAGGGGTTAGGCTAGGAGTCCCCGAGAGCCACTCCAGCTGCAGCACTCTATCAGTGGCCATCTGGTCCCACCTTCCCGCCCTCGCCCCCTACTTTCCACCGCCTGGCACCTGGGACCCTGGGCATCAGAGGCATGGAGAGGTGACAGTGCCGGCTAGGTCCCAGTGAAGGCTGCATGGTTAGAGGATTCATTAGATGTTAATGGATTGCAGTTGAGCGTATCGATTACCTCTCAAATCATTTCCCCCTAATTCAGTCCTCCAGGGGCTGTGGGGACCTGTCCTCCCTGGGCTCTCTGCCACCCTCAAACTGCACAGTCAAGGGCTTCCTGGAGGGGCTGCCAGGCCCAAGGGCATCAGGGCAGGACGAGAAGAAGCACTAAAGTATGAGCCCCCTCTTCTGGCCTGCTGCCCCTTCAGGGCGCCACACTGCTGTTCCTGCATTGTAATTTTTAATTCCTTTTTTTTTTTGTCAAGAAGCCCCTAATTTTCATTTTGCACTGGACCTTGCCAATTATGTAGCACGTACTCATGGGCTATGTAAATGACACCCACTATAGCATACAAAACGACAGCCCTGGCTGCCAGAGCCTCTCAAACCTCTTGGATTGTCTCTTGGATTGATGCCCAGAGACAGGAGTACACTTGCGCAAGGTCACACAGGCCAGCCAGGGAGCAATATGAGAATGAGAACCCCAGACGGCCTTTCATTTTTCTCTCCTATAAATTTGCTCCAGATATTTAGTCTTCTCCAAGCTTCCAAGGACCAGCCCTTGAATTAGATCACTAGTTGGCAATTGATCTTACAAGTGGTTAGGGCTGGAGATCTTAGAGAAGCCTCACCCCCCATACTCCCATTGGATGAAACAGACTAGTTTCCCACTGACTGATCACCTCCAGAATCAGAAAGCTCATTATCTCTCATGTAGACCATTCTGTAATGACAGTAACATTTCGAAAAGCTTTTTAAGAAAAGTCATGTGAAAAGTTATCTCCTTATAGTATTTGCC
>NW_004955475.1:8797809-8801433 GCF_000276665.1 Chinchilla lanigera
CTGTTTTGGCCTCTCAAGTACCTGGGGCATACCAGGCTGGTGACCTCTGGATGTGATGTTTGATTGTCATTGCTAAGTGGGTTCCCTGTGCCCAGTTTCACCAGTGTGTCCTTTCCTGGTTTCCTGAGCGCGAGGTTTCTCTTCCTGACTGCCTTGGGACCTTTACCTTATGCACTGACTTTGGAAAATGACCCCTACTTTCAACCGCTAGAACTCTGTTTAAGAAAGAGGAGGAGAATTTTAAAAAGTAAACCGGTAGGTGCTAAGTCAAAGCACAGAGATGCGGGATGGAGTCTCAGCTCCACTTCCCTCTGCAAGGTCCAGCCTTGGCCTCTGGGAGCTGAGTGGGGTGCAAACCCAGCTTCCCCCCCTGTATACCCCTGGAGGGACCTTGCGCCTTACTCTACTCCTCGGCATCCAGGCACTGACTCTTGCTATTGCTTTAAAATTTTTTTTAAAAAAGTGTTCATGTAGCTGGGACTACAGATGTGCACCACCACCCTTGGCTTGCCCCTGGTTATTTTCCTGAGGAGCACCTGGAATCAGGTCAGCTCCATCACCTCTTCTTTCTTTCTTTCTTTTTATGAGACAGGGTCTTGCTATGTAGTTCAAGCTAACCTTGAACTCACTGTGTAGCCCAGGCTGGCCTCAAACTGGGGCAATCTTCCTGCCTCAGCCTGGTAAGTGCTGGAATTATAGGCATGTGCCACCACGCCAGGTTAGCACCATCTCCTCTTGGCATGCCTACATTGTAGGCCAGCAGTGCAGCTTCTCTGGAGGGGGAAGGGCAATGGAGGTGATCTGTCCACCTTTAACCCCATTAGCCAATGGGAGGCACAGAAAGGGGCACGACAGTCGAGAACACTTAACTTTCTGTGTCCCAGTCTGGGCAGCACCAAGGAATGTAGGCAGTCCCTGGCTGGGTGTCAGTACCCTTCTGATCTGAAAATCAAGGTTTGCTCTGGTGACATGAGGCACCCTAGTTTCCTTGCCTCTCTGTTAATTCTGCCAGAGCTTGCTGCATAAATGAGTCCACAGGTAGCAGTGTCTGTAATCCCAGCACTTGGGAGGCTGAGGCAGGAGGATTGCTGTGAGTGTGAGACCCACCTGGGCAGCATAGTGAGCTCAAGGCCAGCTGGATGACATAGCAAAGCCCTGTCTTAAAAAAAATAAAAAAGAAAAGGAAGGAAAGAAAGAAAGAAAGAAAGAAAGAAAGAAAGAAAGAAAGAAAGAAAGAAAAAGAGCCTGCAAGAGGAATGGGGTCTGTGACCTCATGATGGTTCTTAGGGTAAAGGAGTGCTTCTGCTCCCTCTCCCTCCTGACTGAGGAGGAGCCTACGGGCTGGAGTTGCAGCAGGAGGCCTAGAGGTCAGGCACCTGGAAGAACTGCCTGCCTCTGGAGCTGGGGACATATCCACACCAGTATCCAGGGAAGGCTCTCTGGCCCTGGGTGCTCAAGCCTGGCTGCACGTTAGACCCATCTGGGGAGCCACTTCAAAATGCCTGTGTTCAGGTCTTATCCCCAAAGACTTGAATTTTATTGGTTAGGGATATGACTTGGGCACCCTCATTTTAAACAGCTTCCCAGGAGCTGATTTTACTGTGCAGCTGAGGCCCAATCCCATTAATCTAGAGCAGAACTTTTCAAACTTTAATGTGAAGATAAATCACCCCACGGTCTTGTTCCAATAAAGATTCTAACTCCAGTGGGTCTGAGTGGGGTCCAAGATTTTGCATTCCTAATAAGTTCCCAAGGGATGTGCATGCTGCCAACCCACCCTAAACAACACCCTGAGACTTCTTTAAGAGTAGAAAACCCTTCAAGAATGCCTCTGAGCCAGGTGTGATGGTGCACTCCTGTAGTACTAGAGCTCAGAGAGGCTGAGGCAAGAGGATCATGAGTCGGAGGCAAGCCTGGGCCACTTAGTGAGAGCTGGTCTCAAAATTTAAGGTGGGGATGCTGAAGATGTAGCTCAGTGTGAAAGCCGTGGGTTCAATCCTCACTATTGAGAAAAAAATGCCTCTAACCCTTCAGCTGGATAGATGAGTGCACTGGGCCTGAAAGCTTGGAGGTGGACTCCAAGACCTCAGGGAACACTGCAAACCTTACTCACTGCTCACCTAGAAAAGCCTTAGCTTTGGTCCCAACCCGCAGTAAGAGGGTTCCCATGGCCGGTGCAGGAAGTTCTGTGGGGCTCAGAATTTGCATGTAGAAGCCAACCGCCCCCCCCCACTTCCTGTGTCCTAGCATCCTCACCCACTAAGGCCCAGGGCCTAGGCATGTGCCGCTCCACCATCCCTCCAGGGACTCCGGCTCTCCATTGCCCTCAGGGATGAGGTTCCTTCAGCCTCCCTCAGATCCCCAACCTGTCTGCCAAGTCAGGCCTGCTGTGGCAGTGGGTGGCAGAGAGCCCAGATGTCCCCACTTTGCTCCCTTGGGCTGTTGCTGCTCCCCGAAGCCCAATTAAGCCAGTGCTTTGTCCCTGGGCAGTGGAGGCGAGCATCCCTGGCACTCTCCTGCTGCACACTCCGTCTCTTCATCAGCTGTCACCAGACAGCCCACATAATGTGGGGATTTCATGCTCAATATTCTTGATGAAAGTGGAACATCAAAACCTCAGCGGGGTTGGACACACGGAGACTAAGTGAGGCTCTCGCCAAAGGAGCTATCTTCTCAGCACTAGAAATCAACAAATCTCCTTTGCCAAGGCTGTCTTGTATTATTATTGTTATTGTTTGCTTCACTTGCATCCAAGTAGAAATAATAAGTTATGCCTTGCGTGTGTGTGTGTGTGTGTGTGTGTGCGCGCGCATCCCTCTAGCCAATGCCTCCTGTTATACTAAACCTTAATCGCACTGTTGGGAGACACCAGGACTCTAATCTTCTCGCTGACCTGCTCCTGGCACATGGACAGGAGCGTTAGGAAGTTTTGCCACTCTCCCGTCACGCAGCGAAACTTAAACTATTAATGGTACAGGGAAATGACTTTCCCATAACGTCACTTTCTCTCTTCACTTTTCTTGTGGCTCCAAGGAAAAGCACTTTTTTGATCTGCCAGCCTTGGGTGGTTCCCACCCACACAGCACTGGGGGCCCAGGCGAGGAGAAGGGTGCGCATGTCAGTTTCTCACCGGTTCTGCATCCTTTTTGTCTTTCTGTCAAGCAGTGACTATGCGACAGGCCCAAGGCTGGGCCCCCTGAAGGCAGAGCTTCCCAGGACACAATCGCAGGCCCCCTGGAGCTCCTTGTTTGTGAGGAAATGATCTTGTGACAATGTGATCAGCATGGTGGCAGAATGGCGGAGCAGCCACACAGGGAAGACAGCAGAGGCAAGTGAGCTGTGGGCTTCTGGGAGGAGGTGATCTCAAGCCTGGATCTCACAGCCCAAGCAGTGTCGGATGGGTCAGCACATTCCAGCTGAGGGGGCAGGTGGTCTGAGCGCGCAAGAAATGGATGGCCCTGAGAGAGGAGGAATATGCCCAGAATACTATGATACTATGCCTTTCTGGTGTAAACTCTGCCCTACCGTTGACCTCCTGTACGTCCTGGGATTATGTCCCAGCCCCCATCTGTCCTAAAATGAAATGAAGCATTAACCCCACCATTTTTTCTCCTCCTCCTCCTC
>NW_004955475.1:8801578-8842244 GCF_000276665.1 Chinchilla lanigera
TTGCCAGGCAGGCGCTTTGCCGCTGAGCTAAATCCCCAGCCCAAACCCAGGGCCTTTGCAGTGAATTACATCCCTAGTCGTTTACTTATTGTTTTGAGACAGATTCTCACTAAGTCGCTAAACTGCTCAGGCTGGATTGTAATTTGTGATCTTTCTGCCTCAGCCTCCCAGCAAGGGATCCCTGAGATTACTGGTATGTGCCACAACATCTTGCTCCCACCCCTTCTTGCATCTGGGGGTGCTCCCTTGCCCTCATCAGGAACTGCGGCTCTGGGAAGCGGAAATTACCACAGTTCCCCGGTGGAGGGTGCCTGGACCAGTAGCTCCGTCCTGATGCTGAGATGAGCTAGCTCTTGGGCTCAGAAAACTGCCACACTGACAGGAGGAAAGGAGTGGGAAGTTAGCAGCCCTACCTCCAAACGCAGTCCAGGCCTGCCAGCCCCGGCTCTCCTCAGGAGTGGAAGGAGAGAGGAAGGAGTGGTGATTGTGCCAGGCAAAATGGGAGGCACTTTCACATACATGGTGATACAAATCCTTGGCATGAGCCTGTGCAGTGGGCCTCATCATCGCTCAATGGGACCTGGGGCATGGCAGGTTTACAGGGCAACTATGGGTTAGTGACTAGAGTGGGCGCTCTGGCTCAGATCTCGGGGTTGGCAGCCTAGCTCAACCCTTAGGAGCTGGAGGACCTTGGACAAGTTGACTGACTCCCAGTGTCCTTGCTCTAAAGTGCAGATAATAACAGACTGACATCACCGAGGAGGAAATGAGATGCCAGATAGAAGCAACGCAGTGGCACAGAGCAAATACTCGCAGGGCATCGTCGCTAATGGCTGAAGTCACAGAGTCACTGTGTAGCAGGGCTACAGTTCAAACTCAAGGCTGACTTGAAAGTCAAGGCTCCATGCCCTTGTGCTGTAGCTTTGCTCACTGGCACCACCATTAAGTACGTCTCTCCCTCTCCTCTCCGTCTTTTTCTCTGCCTCAGCAACACACAGGGGCCGCCCCGGCCCCCCAGACTCTCTCCTGCCCTCTGGACCTCTTGAGGCCAGGTGTGATACATGCTGTCACGAAGGAGGGAATGCAGCGCTAGGGGAACCCACCGAGAAGCAGCATTTCTGGGGGAGAAGGAAAGCTGGTAGAGTATCCTAGTAGTTACTGCCCAGTATCCACTCCCCTTCTCCCGTAGTAACAGAACCCCAGTTTTACCCATGATGGCAATGTCCAGGTAAAAGACTGTTTTTCCAAGCCTTTCTTACAACTACCTATATCCAAATTCTGACCAATGAAATAATATAAAAGGAAATGGCCTGTGGGATTGTTGGAGCTTAACATGGAGCTGACTTGGCTAGGATGTGTGCTTGTCCTCTTTTCTGTTCTCTAGAATGGTGATGTGATTGCTGGAACACCAGCAACTATCCTGAAGCCTAATGGGACCTTGACAGTAAAGCTGTTGTTAAGATGTTACAGCAGAAAGCAGGGCCTTGAGAACTCCACATTGCTACTGTGCCATCCCTGAACTGTCACCCTCCAGACTTTTTGCACTTAAGACTATAAATAAACCTGTACGTGTTTAAGCTAGAGTGTTTTGTGTGTTTGAGTGTGTGGGAGGGGTCAGTTCCTCGCACTGAGTTCAATTGCTATCTGACTCAGAAAAATTCAGAGGGAAGGAATAATTTGCATGGGCTCCTGGGATAAGCAGTTCTGGGCAGAGAAACAGCCTGTGCGAGTCAGGGAGGTTTTAAATGTGTGACACATGATAGAGTTGGCAGGGATAACCAAGGAGGTAGAACACATAGTGGACACCCAGCACTCAGCTACACAGAACTTCTGGCTAAATACATCATGTGGTCTCTTGATGGTGGGGTCATCTGACCTCTTCCTCAATAATTCTGGAGGCTGGTAGTTTCATGGTTTTTTTCCTTTTAGCAAACTCAAATTTATGCTATTTTCTGGTAGCCAGGTGCTATGGTGTCCTTCGTGTAGATGAGGAAACCAAGGATTAAGATTAAGGAGGTTTATTTGCTGGCCTGCCCTCGGTTGCATAACTGGCAATGGCTGAGCTGGGACTTGAGTCCAGGCTGGCCTGAGTCCATTGTCCACTTTCTTCTTCTGGCACTCAGATTCTAGCGTGCATCAGAATCACCAGGGGGCTCATTAAGTGCAGCTTGCTATGTCCTACCCCAGTGTTTCTGATTCACTGGGTGGAGCTGAGAGCTCACATTTCTAATAAGGCAGAAATGGGTGGGGTGGGGTGCTTGTGCTGCTGGTTTGTAGATCTACTTGGAAAACCACGGGTTGCAGCATTAGCTACGAACAGGGGTCTCCTTGTAGCAGGTGTGACAGTGTGGAGACAACTGTGGCTTAGCATAGGATGCTTCATCTGGAGCTCCCAAGCTTCTGAGCCTTCTTACCTGCTGTCAGGCTAGGGCAGGTGGCACTGAGCTGAGCCAGGCTTGGCAAGAATGCCGAGAATTCCAAGCTAGCAAGTCGCCTCCATATTCCAGCTAAAATGCAAACAGACACCGCCCCTAGTCCCTGGCCTGGATTTCTTTGGCTCCTTGGCTCTCAGCTGCTAGAAGGGCTAATGCTGGCCCACTGGGAAAGAGAGACAGGATGAAGAACAATTTTGTAGGCCGGGAACAGATCTG
This sequence comes from Chinchilla lanigera, assembly GCF_000276665.1. NCBI lineage: Eukaryota > Metazoa > Chordata > Mammalia > Rodentia > Chinchillidae > Chinchilla > Chinchilla lanigera. The sequence continues at coordinate 8,804,230 of NW_004955475.1, forward strand.
CATCTCACTGCAAGGCTCCAACCAGATGTGAGAAATTCCATAAGTCCCCAAGAGTTTGCTGAGCTGAAGACTACAATGCAAATAGTTCCCTATGCATTCATGAGAGGTTTTTCTTTTTCTTTTCTTTAAAAAAAATGATTTGTGTCTTTGTTGTGCCCTGTTGGTGCGTCAGTTTCAGAATCTAAATTCCTAAAGGGCAGAGAATAGATGTACAGGGCTCCGGACCTGAAACTAGTGATGGTTAGAGTGGTGTTGGGGTTGACGCTGGTGGCCACGGTGTACAGAGGACAGGAAAGTAGGAAAAGGACGGGAGAGGTGGGCAGCGGTGGACAGGAAGGTGAGAGGTGGCAGCAGACGGGAGGGAGGCGGGTAGATGTGAGGCTGCTGCGCCTGAGGGGGAGATGGAGGCAGGCCTCCCAGGTGTCCATGTTTCCCCCCTTCTCTCCGAATCAGTTTTCCCTTCTAAAACCTTCTTTGGGACAGAGCCTGTACTTCGTTCACTTTTGTGCCCTAGCAGCTAGCACAGCGCCCTGCATACTGTGAGAGAGGAAGGGTACGCATGGTCAGGGCAGGAGGAAGGAGGAAGGGAAGGAGGGCCCTGAGGGCTGGAAGAAGCATGCCCGGCGCGGAGGTTCCTCCAAAGAGCTCTCCAGGCGCAACAGTGGCGTTCCAAGCCCGGGGCGGGTGTGCAGTAAGTCCGCAAGTCCCCCAGAGTCTGGCTTGTCTAGTCCAACCAGGCTCCGCCAGGCAGGAGCAGCAAGAGCGAGGGCCAGTTTGGGATGTGTTGGTTCACTGAGCTGGTCTGCTGGGTTCAGGGCATTTTTCTATAATCATCTTTTATCTGGTTGAACAGCGAAGGTGAGGGGACAGCCAGGCAGGTGTGACATAGCTTGCAGGGCCCTGGGAGAAAACAGGAGGCTGCCACACTGCTTCTAGCCAGCTGCCCACTCCAGGCCGTCCTTTCTAGTGCATCCTCTGTGGCCTCTGCAGTAATCCCCAGGGGCAGAGCAAATCTTGCTAGCCTGGAAGCCTGGCCCCACCGGGGCTGAATCTCAGACCTCCCCGCAGCCTTCTTTCCCTTGAAAGCTGGGAGGCTTTTGATAAGTGCCACCAGGGTTGGCGCCTGGGGAAGGCCAGGCACTCCTGGGAAGAGCCTGCTGACATTTGACACAGGGAGAAGGATGGCCCTGTGAGACAACAGGAGCGAGGGAGCAGGCTGGGAGTTGGGGCTGCCGCCCAATTCCCTGCAGAACAAAAAGAAATTTCTCTCCTTTGCACCAGCTGCTGAGTCCCCAGCCCTGGCTTGATCATTTTTCAAACTGCAATATATTAACATTTTCTGGAGCAGGAAAACCACACAGAGAGGCCTAATTACCAAATTTGGGGATGGCCCGGAGTCCCTCTGGGCCTGCCTCCCCACCCCCGCATCCCTGCTGGGGACTGTGGAGGACAGAGCCCCGAGGAACAGCTTCTTCCATTTCACTCACACCTTTCCCAGGACTGGCTGGAGCCCCCTCCCAGGCTGCTTCCTTCACACAGCCCTGCCTGCCACCTCCTCTTTGCTGACATTCCCCGCTTCATCCCTCCCGCCCCACACGGTGCAGCATAGGCCTGTTTATTCCCATTTGGCAGAAGGGGAGCCAAAGAAGGATCAGGAAAGCGTGGAGGGAGAGGGGTCAAGGGACTGTGTGTATGTGAGAAGTTGTGCCCTCGAAGCAGAAGTCAGAAGTCCCAATGTCACCAACTCCCCAAACCTAAAATCGAGTTCTTTCCCCTGAGCTGTGACATGTAAGTTTAGAAAAGGGTAAAGAAACCCCAGGCTCTCCACGTCTCCGCTATCCTAAGCTTCTGAGGGAATACACTCCGGGAATTAAGTCTGTTCTCCACAAACTTTCCCTTCTGATTCAGATACAAAAGTGCTCCTCTCTTCCTAGCGGCATGGTTGCCGTTCGGGGGTGTTTACTATGTCAAACAGCATGCTCTCCGGTGCTTCTCCTCATGATCTCACTGGAGCTTTGCACACCACCTCCAGCTAGGGGTGGCAGACGCAGAAACTGAGGTCCAGAGACATGAAGTGACTTCTCCAGGGTCCCACGCAGGATTCCTATGGTGCTTTCTTCTCCCCCGAGCACCCTATCCCAGGGCCCAGCTGCCCACCATGATCCCCATCTTGTCCCACCTTCTCTCTGGAGTTTTGGATTCATCTCTGATTTTCTGGCACTTGGGTTGAGATTTTTCAGCAACATAAGCCACTACAACCACCTCAGAGCTCACACAGAAAGATAGTGTGACTTTAGACATCAGAGACACCTTAGCTTAAATTCCTGTTCTGGTTCTTCCCATCTGGTGCCCTTGAATAAGTTGCCTTCCCATTCTGAGACTTTGTTTCCTAAAGATTTTATTAAATAAACAATCAATGCTGCCACCCAAGGTTATGACCAATATTAAATGCAAGACTAAAAGATAAAACACCTCTTGAAATACGTATATGGCACATTTTTTCGGTGTCTAGAAAATCTTCATTCATCGGTCGTCGCTTTGACAGTCTGACAACTTGGATGAGTGAGCGAGGAGACGGATTAACGCTACGCCGCCGTGCAGACTGCCGGGGCGGGCAGCCGGCTCCTTCAGGCACATCCACCCACTAGCCCACACCTCTCCGTTCCCTTCCTGGCCACCGCAGGCCCGGAGTTTACATGCTGAACTTCCCAGAAGCCAAGCCTTCCAAACAACCCCCCGAGTTTGGATTTATCAACCGTGCTATTAAAACAGTAATTTTCAGCTGCCTAATGTTTCCAACTTCTGCTCTAATCCAGAGGATAAATATTTACAGAGCCTGACACCACTCCTAGGCCACTTGCTCCGCTGCCAAACATTCATTTCCCTCGCAGCTCCACAAGTTTGATATTTTTAGGAGCAGGGAAAGATGGAGATTGTGTGTGTGTGTGTGTGTGTGTGTGTGTGTGTGTTTGTGTGGGTGTGGGTGTGTGGCTGCTGTGTGTGTATGGCGATGGGACAGAGGCTCTGTCCTTCTCATGGTATGTTCCTGGGTGGGGAAGGACACTTCCTTCTGCCCAGCTCTCCCCTCCGGGGGTGGGGAGGCGCCAGGCACTCAGCCCTCTCCCCGGCCTCCCCCTCATTCCCAGCACATATACACACAGAGCAAATGGCCTACAAGACTATGCACCCGGAAGGCACAGAAGCATCGAGGAGCACACACAGGAAGGGAGGAGGACAGACAGAACTGAGAGCCTGCCCCAACTTGGCCATTTGCTAGGTAGGTGGCCCTGAGCATGTCCCTTCACCGCTCTCTGTGAGATGCAGGAAAGAATCCAGCCCCTGCACACACTGCTTTCTTCCCCACCTCTTCCTGTAGGGAAGAGACGGGGGGGTGGGGGGGGGCCCTTGCGCCCATGGAACTGCTGGTCACAAACACAAGGCTACCTCCTCTTTTCCTCACACTGGGCATCCTTGTCCCCTCTACCCGCTGCCTTCTGGTGCTGAGGATGGAATGCAGGGCCTTCCACATACTCTGCAAGAGCTCTGCCACTGAGCTACAGCCTCAGCCCTTTTTGTTTTTTGAGACTGGGCCTCGCCACGTTACACGGGCTGGCCTCGAACTTGCGATCCTCCTGTGTCCTCTTCCCAAGTAGCTGGGCTTACAGGCGTGCGCCACCACTTCTGGCTTCTCATTGAGCGTTCCTACTGAATGAAGGCTGAGTCACACACATGTCTACAGCCTCAGCAGCTGGCACTCAGCTAGACAAGGTATTCAATAAATCTTCAGTAAGTGTGTGCATATTTGTCTGATACTTATGAATTGGTTGGAAGAGGAGAAGGAGCAAAGTCAGTATTGGGTTTGAGCTCTCCAAGATACTCCTTTGCCCCCCTCGTGGAAGGGAACCAAGGAGAGAGGGAAAGGAGCCAGGTTTATGGTTTATGGAATGCTCCATGCGGACCAGGACCTTGTCCATCTTGCTCTCACCCCACTTGCAGCATGTAGAATGGTGTCATGACATATAATGAACTCGTACTGTGTGCCAAGTAGTAAATGCTTTGCATGGATTAAGCCACTTGCTCCTTACACCAGCCCTATGAGCTAAGTGTCCTGTTTTAGAGATGGAGGTAACTGCAACAGAGAGGTCAAGTCTCTCAGTCAGGGTTACCCGGGTAATAAAAGGCAGAACTGGCTTTTTGTCGTTGTGGTTTGTTTTTGATTGTTTGTTTTCTGAGACAGTCTCTAAGGTAGCCCAGGACACACTTGAACCTCACTATGTAGCCTAGGCTGGCCTCAAACTTGCCGTCCTCCTGCCTCGGCCTCCCATATGGTAGGATTTCAGGTGTGTGCCACTATACCTTGTTTAGGCCTCATTTTTGAACCCTGGCCGTCAGAACCTATGCTCTCATCACACTGTCTTGCTGCCCTTAGTAGGTACGCAGAACAGTCATTGAATATTCTGCCTATCCTGTGAGTGGCCGTAGAGGGCATAATCACAGCCATTGTTCCATGGATTCCCCACAGCAGACTTCCCTTGAAGGGTAGGTATGATCACCTCCGTAATTCAGATAAACACACACGCTCAGAGCTGTGAAGTAGCCTGGCCTAGGTCACACAGCCAGAAAGCAGCAGCCCCATTCCCCCAGCTTACCCCCGCTGCCTTGCCTGGCAGGAAGCCCTGGGAGGACAGGGGTGCTTTGTTCTCAACCCTTGGTGCACGGAGGAGAGCAAGATTTCCGAACTCAGAGATCCCAGCACCCCAAGAGGTCAGGCTGGAAATGACCATGGATAGCTTCCACCCCACCCCTTCGGACTGGAGACCGGAAGCTGGGCCCAGAGAGATGAGCCGCCTGCTCAAGGTAACACAGCAACTAAACCGGGGTACCTGAGCCCAGGCAGCGCCCTTGCCCCCTCCCAGAGCATCTGGGCCAGCTGGTCTGGCTGTGAACATGTTTCCCCAGGGAACGGGCTTCTGTGTGCGGGGAAACTGAGAGGGGTGTAACGAGGAGGAAAGAGTCCAGCAGGGAGAAAATGGGTTGCTTCAGGGGGAAGAATTCCGAACAGATTGAGCTACAGTGGAGCCCCTGTTATCAGTAATTGCAGTATCATGAGGATGCCTGAGATGATGGCGGCGATGATGGCGATGATGATGTTCAGGGGAGGGGAAGTGGGGGTGGGGGACTGGGAATCATGGCCTTAGCAGGTTCCTCACTTTCCCTCCCAGAGCAGGACTTGCTCGGCCCACCCTAGAAAAGGATAGTGCAAGGGCACCGCGGGGATGGAGCGCAGAGTGAGCCCCACTGTGGGTGGCAGTGTGGGCTGAAATTTAGCCCTGGATCCTTGCACCTAACCCCATTCCCTGTATTGGGGCTGGGTCATCGCTAGATGAGGGCCCTTTTTCTAACTGTGTGAAGACCCTATATGTGCTAGTGGTGGCCTTGACCTGAAGTTGGTGTTGGTGGGGTGGAAGCTGCAGGCCACAGCTCATTTTCTTCCTGCCTGGGCCAGAGGGCCCTTTCATCCAGCCCCCATTACTTGCTGTCTTGGAATTTGACCTCCGATTAATGGCTTTGCTTCTCCAAGCCTCAGTTTCTTTGTCTGGAGAATGGGTGGTACCAGAAGGGTTAAAGTGAGACAGATAGCATGGAAAAACAGTGTCTGGCACAGAGCAGGTGATGAGCACAAAATGAATTTTCTCCCCGATCCTTCTCCTTCTTTGCTTGGGCGCTAAATCTTTGTCTTGCCTTTGTGTAGGACCCCAACCCCTCCTGGGCCCACCCCCACCTGCCCAGGCACCGGGAGGAGCTCTGCGGCGGTTTCTCCCAAGCGTTTGTGGTCAAGACCTCCGTGTCTGGGCCAGTAGTGTCCTGGCTGTCTGTCTGGGGCAGGCCCTTTGGGAGTGAAAGAGGCTTTGAGAGAGATCCCCGGGCCTGTCCTTCCTCTGTCTGCTCCCCCGCCCAAGGCTGCTGAGAGACTGGGGTGATGGATGGGGCCCTGCCTTCCTCTCACCACTCCTTTGATGAAAAGAAAGAAAAGTCCACCTGAGTCTCAAATCAAAAACAGGTGAATTGCCTCTGAGTCAGGCCAAGCCCTCTCTGGGGTCTGCAGGAAGGTTGGGGGCTAAGGGGAGAAAGGGAGAGAGACTGTGATAAATCACACTGTCAGTCAGGGGTGCGACCCTCCCTCCAGCTCTGGCCTCGGAGCTGCCTCCCTCCTCGGATGGGCATGTGCCCATAACAAGACGTGGGCAGCTGGCAACTGTCCCTGAGGACTCCTGCGAGCACCTCACCCCTAGGAGCGCCTTGCTTGCAACCCTCCCTCCCTCTGCTCTCCAACCCCTGTGCCCGTGCCCATGTCCCGTGTCCGGCCTGGGCCAACCACCTCCCCGCCTGGTGTACCCACAGCTGGCAGGTGGCTCCCACCACATGCCACCCCCCCATGCGCACCTGGGCAGATCTTTGTCCTCTGAACCTTGGCTTTCCCATTTGTTCCACTCAGGAGTTAGTTTCCTTTGGAAACTAAGACATACAAGGTAGGGGATGGGCCTTGTGTTTGTATCGCAGTGCCCCATACCTCTTCCAGCAATGCCATTCTGCAGTGATATGTCCCCAGAGCTGCCCGGATGCTGGGGCGGTGAGCAATTACACCGGATTCCTCGGCACACCTATGTCACGGCCCAAAGGCAATCCCAGTTCCTCCCCCAGGGCAGCACACAGACACAGAGAGGCCCCTCTGTGTCACACCAAGGGCCCCCAGCATTTAAAGGAGGGCAGCAAAGACAGAGAAATCTGGGAAGAGCAGGGCCAGGGGGCCCCTGGGATTGACAAGGTGAAGAAACAGAGGGGCCCGGAACATCCTCGGAGCTCTGTCTACTTCTTCAGGGTAAGCTGGAGCCTGGGGACAGAATGGGAAAGTGTTACAGCAGCAGTCAGGGCCAGACTTGGGAGCAGGCCCCAGGTCTCTGGATTCTAGATCATCCTTGACTCCCAGGAGAGGCCACACTTGGTAAGTGAACTGAAAAGAGTTTCCGACCCAAAGCAGCCTCCACTCCCAGAGGCCTGCCCCGCCTGACTCATCCCACAGAGGATCTCACTTGCGCCGTGGTGCCCTGGTCCCTGCTGGTAAGGACGAGATCTGGGCTACAGCTCCCTACAGACAGGGCAGGGCCCAGCCCTCTCCATCCTGATATCTGGACTCCTTCAGTGCGAGAGGCTGTAGGTAGAGCAGCAAGGGCAGAGGGAGAGGAGCAGGATGGCAGGGGAGAATGGAGGAAGGTGAGGAGGCAGCTGAGAGAAGCAGAAGAAGCAGGAAGTGAGAGATGAAAGTTGATAAAAGGGAAAGGAGAGGAAAGGCCGAGAAAAAAGGAGAGGAAAAGCCCAAGGACTCCAGGACTCTGGCTGTCTGGCCAGCAGGTAGGAAAGAGACACCCCAAAGAGAGACAAGCTGAAGAGAACAAGGGAAAAGGGTTGTTAGAGGGGCAGAGACGAGGGCCCCCAGCGGGGCCCAGAGGTTTCCCCTGCCCTCGTTTCTCAGAGCTCCCCCAGGGGTAGTGGGGCGAATTGTAAATGAAACACCTCTTCCCGGGGCCCAGAGATGTGACCCTCGGCATAAGAGGATTAAGGAGGCTTCCAAGAGGAAGTGGGGAGGGTGGCAGGAGTGGGGGAGCCGAACTCAAACTCCTGCTGCCCCCCACCCTAAGCAGGGAGAGAGTGCGCCTCCAGGTACACCGGAGCTGTGGAGCGCCAGCGCCCCCGTGTGGCCATAGTCCACTGCTCGCCTGCCCCACGACTGTCTGCAACAGAGGTGGGAAGGAGTCCCAGCCAGGGCTTGGGACCCCTGGAAGGGGCAGGTATGACAGGTAACCCAGGGCATGGGCCAGTGAATTTGCTGGAGACCGCCTAAGCAGCAGTAAAGAGCAAAACAGGGCGCTTGGGGGCTTCTCCTCGGCCTCTTCCACCCTTTCAAGTGGAGCTCACACCACTGTTGGCTCGTTAGCAAGTTCGCCCTCCCACGATCTCCCCTCCCGCCACAGTGGCACGTTCCGTCCCTGCCGTCCTGGCCCCTGCCTTTCATCAGGGCCTCTGGGTACCTCTCTCGGACCTGCCCTCCTAGGGTGTAGCACAGATGCGTGCATGTGTGTGCGCATGCTTGTATGGCTACATGTGTGCCTGTGTGTGTACAGTCGGGGGTGGGACTGTGGCCCGCAGGGAGCTATGCTGGAAGACATTGCCAAGAAGAGTTAGGAGCGTCAGAGCAGGTTCCATCTTCCTCGGTGTCTGTCTTCGAGTGCAATTTTGAGCATATCCTTGCCCGGCACCCTCTCTGGAATTAGAAGGAAACGGCCTCGATGAATTCTACGGGCCTATGCAGGGTGACACTGTCATTTGATCGTTCCAAAAGAGAGAGCTGGAAGCAAGGTGTCCAGTGTGAGCGAGCTAGTAAGTCCTCCGTCATAATTTTGAGACCTGCTTTGTGGAAACAATTCCAGGACGTCCCACTGAACCCTCAGCCTGACTCTTCCTCCAGTGCCTTCAGCAACTCTTCGGCCCCAGATCTGTCCAGAGAGGTGCGCCCAGTGGCCCTGGGGGACTTTCTCCGTTTGGAGGGGTCACAGGCAAGAGGCCAGTTCCACTCAGAGCCCAGGGCCCTGGGGGTGGGCATGCAAAGTGCAAGGTCAGCGAGATCTTCAGGAGCCTCAGCTTGGAAAGAGAAACCTGAGCCTGCTGGTTTCCCTAGAGAGGCGGGCAGAGGAGGGAAGAGCACAGCGTGGTGAAGGGCACCTCAAGGAGGCCTCTGGCTCAGGCAGGGGACACCTGACCCGGTGCTGGAGAAACCAAGAAAGAACAGAGTCGCCGAGGGGCAGGGAGCAGCAGGGTCACCGGCTGGGGAAAGGACTCAGAAAGCAGGCAGAGGTAGCGCCTTGGAATGGGTCTGTCAGCTGCCTCAATTTCCTCACCTGCAAAATGGGCTAAGAGTACTCACATAGTAGAGCTGTTGGGAGGATTCAATGAGTTAATATACCTAGAAAGCACTTAGAACATTCCCTGGCACCTGGTGAGTGGTTTTGTTTCATTTTGTTTGTGTTTCTGTTTTTAACTGCAGAAAATCCGATCCCAGAGCCTACCAGCGTGAGGAATCCGAAATGTTCCAGCTGGCAAGACCCTTATATCCTAAGACTCAGAGGAATTGAACAGGTTCAAATTCTCCTCCTCGCCTCCTTGCTTCCCACTCTGAATATAAAGGAGTACATTTAAGCCAAGAGAGGGGAAGAGACTTGCCTAGGGTCCTACAGCTAATCGTGGCTCAGCTGAGCTTTCTTCATTTCTGGCCTGATCCTCACTGTTTTGTCCTTCATGGGTATCCTCCGGTGCCTCTGCTTGCCAGCCTGTGCCCTGAATCTTAGATGGGATCCTGGCACGTGTCCTGGTAGCTGGGCCACAGCCCTGAGATAAGGGGGTAAGGAGGGCTTGCCTCAGTTTGTTGGAGGTCCTGTACGGCAGTTAGTTTGCCTTTTCTCTCCTGTGTCCTAGGGGGCAGTTTGTCCAGCTGGAAGGAACCTTGGAAATCACTTGGTCCCCCAGCATCCCCTCCTGTCTGTCAGTCCCCATCACCAGAATCCCCATCACCTTTTTCCGTGTAACCTCTGACCCCTCTCCCCACCACCCTGCCCCTGGCTGTGCTCTCTGTCCAGGTGTTTAACCCCAAGTTACTTAGACCGTCCCTGGCCACTTGTCCCGCTGCCCTGGGGGCTGGCTTTGTCTGGTTGAAAAGCTTTCTTAGCCTGGTGATTGACCTTGAACAAGACAATGGGAGAAACAGAGTCATCAGTTCTGTGCAGCTCAGCGGCCTGCGGGCCCTCCTGCCCAGCGCTACTCCACCAGGCCAGCCGCTATGCCAGGTTTGGCCCTTTCAGTTTCTGCTCTGCTCGGAGTAGCCAAGAGTCACAAGCCCGAATGCCCTGCCCCAGAGAGGGCAGGGTTTGATGACTTGAGCAGGCCTCCAGGCCTCCAGGGAAGGAGGCTGCCGGCAGCCACACCTTAGGGCCCGAGTTATTGGAGGAGCCCCCTCCTCCTTCCAGCACTGCCCCTCCCTCCCCCAGCTCCGGCTGAGCTATTCCCTAGTGTCTGGGCTAGACCTGTTTCCAATGATTCACGTCTATGCATTCCCACTTCGCCCCTGGGAGCCAGCTCTGCACTCTTAATAGATCTTATGGTTAAGAAGTTTTTTCCTGCTACTCAGCGTTAGTGCTTAAAGTGCAGTTACACTCTGAAAATTGACCATAAAATGACACCATGGGGTCCACATTTATCCTCCAGTCACAATTCCAGACCAGCTTGGTTCAGTTTTCAGGTTGAAAAATGGCTTTGAGGGGCTTCAAACTCCACCCAAGTCCTAAATCTCCCTCCGTGCTTCCCCCTCAATGGCGCCTCCTCCCCTAGGCCAGGGAGAGGCAGGCCCTTCGCCTGGGGAGGGGTCTGCTGAGCCCAGCTCCGCTTGGACACTTCCTGCCCGAACTGGTGGAGGTGGAGGGTACCAAGACAGGATGAGAGGTAGGCAGCGGCCGGCCTCGAGGCCTTAAAGGAGCCCCCTGCTTCGGGGGACCTGGCACTAGCCCCACCTTCTAGTAGGCTCAGGACAAGGAGGACAGAGAGCACCTTGCCAGCACTGCAAGGCCTCTGGGAGAGAAGGCAGGAAAGGGAGGGCTCTTGGGGACTCCGGAGGCCCCCTTCCTCCAGGCAAGGGCGACCCTGCATTCTACCCCTCTCACGTCTCGGGTGTGCTACCCCTCAACTGTTTGGCCGGTCAGTTCAGGGCTAAGGGCTGGACTCAGACTCACCCTAGTCCTGAGGTCACCCCTCTGCGAGTCAGGGTACCTGGTGGTGTGAATGTGGGGTCCCCAGGCTTCAGGGCTGAGCATCGAGGCCTTTGGCCACTGCAAGCGATTACCTTTAGGAGGACCCTCATGCCTGTTTGAGTGCATGAAAGAGCCTGGTTATCTGGTTCCCAAGCCCAGAGCAAATTAGAAGCAGTAAATCAGAAAAGGGGCAGTGGGGCTGCTGGAAGCAGGCACAGTAAAAGTGTCAAGGAGTGAGAGCTGAAGGCCCGACAGCGAGCAAACCAGTAAAGCAGAACTCGGCCCAGCCAGGTACGAGTGCTCAAGAAGGCCCACAAGGCCCGGGCCATGCAGCGCAGGGGAGACACCCTGAGAGCGTCACCATGGCACAGATCCAGGTTGGGGGCACTGATGAGGGTGACCCCAGGCCTTAGAAAGAGGAGAAAGTGAGGCAAGAAATATGGCTCCTTACCGTTTCCATCAAAAATGAGTAATTCGAGCTGGGTGCGCCGGCATACGCCTGTAGTCCCATCTAAGTGGGGCCTGAGAAAGGAGAACTGCCCGAGCCCCGGAGTTCAGACCCAGCCCGGTCCATTTAGTGACATTTGGAGACTCTATCTTAAAATATAAAATTTTAAAAAGGGCTGGGAGTGTACCTCAGTGGGGAAGGGTGCAATCCTCAGTGCCACAGTAAAATAAAATATGAAGAATTCTTTTTTTTTTTGAAGATGGGATTTCCCTGTGTTGCCCAGCTAGTCTCAAATTTCCTTTTTTTTGGCCTCAAATTTCCGAGCTCAGGTGATCCTCCTCCCTCAGCCTCCCAAGTAGTGCAGCTACAGAGGTGCACCACCACAGCTAGCTTTTTTTCTTAAGTAGACACTCATGGGACTAAAGCCACAGCTCTCAAACCAATTCCAGAGTGACTTAGCCCTTGAGCCTCTCTAAAGCTGAAGTGGGCAGTTTCCCCGCCCCACTAAGACAGCCATGCCTCTGGCTTTACAGCCAGTTCGGAGTAAAAGTGTAGCCCTACTACTTCCTGCCTAGAGTCCCGGGCAAGGCACTGTACCGCTGTTGAACCTCAGCTGCTTCCTCTGTAATATCTTGCTGAGAATTCCTGCCTGGAGGGCCCGGGAGGAAGCGGAGGAGAACAAAGATTGTATGCCTGGCCCCCGTAGGGCTCTGTCCTTCCCCTCAACCCTCCTGGTGCGAGAGCCCTGGCATAGTCTATCTGTCCGTACTCTCCCCTGCGGTAGGACCTCCTTCTGCGGGGGCCAATGGAGCTGAGAGGTGCTTGTAGTTTGGGTAGGGCTGGTGTATGCCAGGAGCTGGAGGGAGAGGAAGCCAGGACCAGGGAAGAAGGGGTTAGAGGCCCAAGTGGGGGAAGCCAGGAAGCCCCCTTTACCTCTGTTTCTGAATCCTGCCTATAGCCTCCCCTTTCTGAGTAGCTCCCCTAGCCCTGGTGGCGCCAGTCAAGGGCACCTGGCACTCAAGCCAGGAACGGTGAGGAGGGGCCCACTCTCAGGGGTCTAGGTGCCAACAGATGTCATTGGAAAAGCACCTTCAGTACCAGCGAGGCTGGCCACATCAGTGTGGGTCAGGCCCACCACCAGTGTCTGCAGGGAGGTGGGCGTGCCTGGCACCAGCTGGCCTGGGCACCGGTGTTCCAGGGACATGGGGAGCAGGGCTGCTCTTTTAACTTCCCCGCCTTGTCTTTGATGAGCACCCTCCCTCTGTGCCACCTGGTGGGGCCTCGGAAGCCAAGAAGGCCTGGGTGGGCTCGGGGTATGAGAGACACGCCTAGTTCCCTCTCACCCGAGCGAAAGGTGACATTCGAGGGGCAGTGGACAGAGTGGTTCTGTTTTTCAGTGGTTTTGTTTTTTGAGAGAGGGACTCACTCTATAGTCCAAACTAGCCTCAAACTTGCTTTGTATCCCAGGCTGGCCTCTAACTCACGGTCTTCCCGCGTCATTTGTCCTCGTGCTCGGGGTACAGGTGTGCGCCACCACGCCCTAGGGCAAAAGTAGATTTATGATGAATGAAGTCAAGTCTGATTGCAAACTTACACAAGTGCCATCTTCTGAGTTTCACTTCCCCTGAAGAGCAGGGGGTTTGAGGACACACAGATCCAGGTTCAAATCCCAACTTCACCATTTCACCTATGGCTCTGGGCAGGTCACTTTTCCTTCATAAGCCTCAGTTTCTTCTACTTCCTGGGACTGCTAAAGAGGACGGGTGAGGGCAAGAACTTAGCCTGGCGCCTGGGGTGCGGCACGTACCTGGTGATGGTGTGTGACTATAGACACTGTCTGGAGTGCTACACCTGGATGGGCCCATGGACTCCTTACAGCAGCCTGGGGAGGCAGGTCTTGTTATTATCGTCTTCATTTGAAGGACAGGGACACTGAGGTTCTGAGGGTATAACTAACTTCCCTTATGTCCCATAGCTAGGAAGCAGCAGAAGCAGGATTCAAACCCAAGCATCACAACCCCAAAGCTTTTTATTTTACCAGCTATGCCATGAGGAGGACTTATGCAAATGGATACCAGAGTGCTTTAACTACACTGCTGTGCAGTGTGTGTGGGTTCTTATTTGTAAATCATGTTGGCGCACAGTCCTCTGAGATAACACTGGGCACAGAGCTGCTGAGGAGGATTCTCCTGAGGACCCGGATTGGGCCTCTCAGGCTTCCTGTTTCCTATGTACAGCATCTGACCACCATGTTCCTTTAGGCCTGGGCCTTAAGGAGCTTCTGGTCAGGCACCTGTCCGGGACCCAAGCCTGTGGAGAGTGGCTCAGCCCCCTGCAGCTGCCGGAAAGAGGACATCAAGGAGGCAACACGTGGGTGAGGCAGCTCCCTGCTTTGTTTTTGGAGTTTGTGGGTTTCGTGGCACAGATGCAAGCGTACCAAGACAGAGACTTTGGCAAATGAGCCAGCCAAGGGCCTGGTGTGGAACAGTGAGGAAAGCGGAAGGTGACAAAAGAAATGTGGTGAGGCCTGAGGCCTGGAGGGCAAGAGGGAGGGCAAGAGGGAGGGCAGAAGGGAGGGAGGAAAGAGTGGTATTGGTGTGGACAGCTGAGAGGGCCTGTTCCCTGTCTCATACAGCTAGGCTTCTGGAGCAAGGCCCTGGCAGGGCTGGATGCCTCCCATCAGGCTGCCAGAAGGTTGTGGGCCACCATCACTAGATGTTTCTTTTATCCATTCACACATGCATGCATTCATACCTTCATTCAGCCTCTGTTCATGAGCCATGAAGTATGGAATAGTGGTTTCAACAAACAGCTCTGGACTCAGACTTTGTGTGGAATCCTGTCTATACTTTTTCCTGGCCGTGTGACCTGGGTTGAACTTCTTATTCTCTGGTGCCTTAGTGTCTACATCTGTAAAATGGGTATAATAGTACTTACCTCAAAAGATAGTTGTAAGAATTCAGTGAGCTATTCCATGTAAAGTTCTTAGAGTGAGGTGGCATACAGTAAATTCTTAGTAAGCACTGAAGGTGTAGCTCAGTAATGGAGTGCTTGCCTTGCATGTATGTGGCTCAGGGTTCAATCTCTCCTTCAAAAACATTGTCCACCTCAAAGAAACCCCATCTACACTGATCCCATCTGTTCATATGTGTGTATGAGCACACACATCCACATGCGTGCACACACACACAACTTGCCAGGCCCTGTGTTAGGCACAAGGAAGGTAGGGATAATAAGACAGACACAGTCCCCAGCTTGGTGGAGCTGCTAGGTTCCCCTACACCGACTCTCTGCAGGAGGCCTTGGTGTTCTTTCTAGAATCTTTCTAAACAGTCAGAAGGGGAATGAGTTTTCACAGTGACACTGCCTGACCCAGGATGCAGCCTCTGCCCCTTTGCTGTGATTTTCTCAGTGGGCACACGGTGGGCCTGTCAGCTGAGCTCCTTTCTTCACCACTCTGAAAGGAAAGGAGCAAGCTCCTAAGCTCAGATAGGTGGTGTGAACAGAGTGGGCTTTGTTACTAGCTAACTTCTAGAAAGTTCCCTGGTAGAATGGTGGAAGAAGTCAGAGTTACTCAAGGGGAAGTGGACTGGGAAAGAATCCCTGCCCCCAGCTTGACATTTTTGGGCTTTCTGCATGCACTTATGCGCAGCTCCATGCAGTACCACGCGCACACAGAAACATGTGGTCAAGGGCACCGATGGCTACGGAGAGTGTGAGGAAGGAAACGCACATGAAACAAAAGAAGGGGGTTGCATCAGTCAGGTTTTTGTCGCCGTGATTGCCTACCCAACACACATAAATTAAAAGAGAAGAGGTTTATCTGGGCTCACAATTTCAGTCCATGGTCAGCCAGGTCGGAGGCAGAGATACCATGGCAAATGAAAGCTGCTTTCTCATGGCAGCCAAGAAGCAGGGAGAGAGGAAAAGAGCCAGAGAGAGAGGAAGGGACCAGGGATAAGGATCTACCCTTCTAGGTCCCAAATCCAGTGACCTACTTCGACCGGCTCCCACCTCCCAATAGCACATTACAGCACCCCAGGATCCAGTCACCTCCCCAAATCCCCACCTCTGAACACATGAGGCTTTTGGGGGACATTTTTGATCCAAACCACAGCAGATGCACATGGGGTTGGGCTGAGACATAGACGCTAGCCAGAGCGCTAGAATGCGGCAGTACAGACTCCAGGGCGCAGAGGAAGCTGGCTACCCCACAGCGGCCTCCGTCTGAGCTGAGGGCCGCCCACAGACACCTTGTGGCAAAGTGTTCCAAAGAGCGTGAGTGTGTGGGGTAAGAAGCACTGTGATTTTATAAAAAAGAGTCTGTGTTAAATAAATATCAGAACTGGCAAGTGAACCCCAATGTCATGTTTGTTTGCTTTTTTTTCTTCACTGTGGGACTCCTCAGAACCCTCAGTAAGCTAACATACACACAAATGGCTGAAGGCTGTGTGTCCATCTGTAGCACTCCATCTTGCTTCCCATACTGATTTGACTACAAAGGCCTGTCACCACAGAACGTCTCCAGGTAGATGTTCATTGTGGGGAACGTGGCCTTGAGTTTTCTGAGTTCTTCATTCACCCTCATGCATTGGCACCTTCCTGTCCAGCTTCCAAAATCCCAAAGTAGAGGGCTGTTGGGGGTCATAGACCTTGCCACACACCCTCTCACCTGGCTCTGCAGCCTGTCCTTCTTCCCTCCCTGCCCTTCTCATGCTTGCAAAATTCCTCAGCGAGGGGTCAGAGGATATCTACCTAATTTGCCCTCACGCCTGCCCACTCAGGCCTCCCCTCGGATCCCCGATCCCAAGATGGGTCAGCTGAGGTACCAGCAAGCGGGCCTGTGCTGATCTGCATGAAGGCATTCCTGCTCATTACCACCCTAACTCATTAGAGCAGCACCGGGCCCAGGAGGACGAAGGGCGAGAGCTGTACAAATTAATGAACAACCAAATTAAACATGTTCCCTTAGCCAGCAAGCTGTTCCGGTTGATCAGCTGAGGACTGGGGATTCGAAAGTAGGAAGTCCCTGCCTCATGAGCCAGGGCCGCTTCCCTGTTCCTTAAGGCAGCTTGTCTGAAATAGGGTTTCCAAATTTAGCAAATAAAAACACAGGACACCCACTTACAATCTGCATTTTCAGATACACAGTCATTTTTTTTTAGAACAAGTATAGTTCTTGCAATATTTGGGACATACTTATACTAAAACTAATGCACTGCTTATCTCAAACCTCAAAAGAAAATTTGTGGTGCTAGGGATGGAACCCGGGACCTCATGAATACAAGACAAATGCTCTATCTCTGAGCTGTTACACCAGCCCCTAGCCCTTCTTATTTTATTTTTGAGACAAAGTCTTACTAAATTGCACAGGCTGTCCTTGGATTTGTAGTCCTCCTGTCTCAGCCTCCAGATTAGCTGGCAGTACAGACATGTGCCACTATGGCTGGTTCTAAATCAGATTTAACTAGCACCCTATATTGTATCTGGGAACCCTAGTCTGAAGGGTCCTGAAGTGCCATGAGCTGGGGTACAGACCCAGGCTGGAACAGGACAGGACCTCAAGTTCAAGACTAAGAAAACTACTCCTCCCTTGCAAAGGGCTACTTATCTTTTACCTCTGAATCCCTCGTGCCCTGGAAGACTTTAAGGAGATACTGAAGTGTTAACAAAAAGGGCTCTGCCAGGACTGGGAGGCGGGAGACCCAAGGGCAAGTCCCACCACTGCCCCTGGCTCCCTGACCTTGGAACAATCCCTCCAGAGAAAGCTGCAAAAGTCCTGCTGGTTCTGGACCTGCCAGTTCCTATTGGAAATGCCGCTGCATGGCTGGAGGGACTGTGCCCTTCCCGCCCCCCAGGCTCAGTGACACTAATGCTGAGAATAGCAAGGCGTGTGGCATCTGCCCCAGGGCGTGGCAAGTGTGCCTGCTGCTCACCTTTTCCTACAGAGAGGGGATAATCATATAATATTACCCTACATGCAAGGGAGCAGGGTGGACCCACTTTGCAGAGAGGGAAAACAAAGGCCTACAAGATTCTTAGCTGAGTCAAAGCATGAACTTGGACTCCCTTCCAAAATCACATCCCTCTTTCCTTGCTAGCTTGGGTGGATCCAGATAGGGGCAGCAGCCCTGCCCCATGTGGGCGCCTCTGTTGTCAGTGATATCACCAGAAAGGCAGCCTGAAAGAAGCAACCAGCTGCTCCCCGCACCCGCTCCTGGGTGGGCAGGGTTTAAGGTTAGACATATTGTCAGGCCAGATGTGGATTTGGGTTCTAATTCTCTTCTCTTTTTTCCCCCCTGAGGTCTTTAGGATTTATCCTTTAAATCTTTCTGTTTGCTTCCTGAGGAAGAGAAACACATGGACTTGGGCAGATGGGGCGCCTCTATTTGTTCCCAGCTGCTACAGCCAGGCTCCCCAGGCCCAGGCCTAGGCCCAACTCCAGATCCACCCCCAGCCTGAGCCAGCCCATAGGATTTTCCAGCAGTGCCAGCCCTGTCCCCCGCACCAGGCACAATCGGGGGTTGGTCCTGGACCGCAACCAGAGCCTCCTGTGAGAGAAGGCAGAACTTCTCTCTGAGGGGCAGGGCTCTTCTTTCTGTTGTTCATGGAACACCCTCCTTCACCCACCTCTGTCTTCCCCAACAGAACACCCACAGGAGCAAGTTCTTGCTAGTGACTGACTCACTGGGCACAACTGGAAAACATAAATAATAACCATGTCTTGTTTCTGCGCGTTAGGGCTGAATGGGACTTACTCAATGGGGCATTTAGTCCAACTTCCTTTCTATGGCAAATGAGGAAACTGAGGCCCAGGGAGATAAGAGACTTTCAACTCATGTATTCAGCACCTGCCAAGTGCCACGTAAAGTCAGTGAGCAAGGCCTGATGAGAGCTGCTTGGCAGAGGAAGAATCTGAGCCCTAGCAAGGATAACCTACTGTCCAAGGCCATGCTGCAGGGAAGGGCCTGAATCAAGATTTGAACGCTGCGATCTGCGACTCAAAAACACGTGTTCTTGCCACCGCCGGGTCACTGTCTTTGTGTCTATCAAGGTATGCTGGGAAGGGCCAAAAGGAGTGATGTTCTCTTCTGGTCTGCAGGACCGGGCACCCCTGGTCGCCAGCTGGTGGTGACAGTGGAAGCCTTCCTTACGTCACTCTCACAAGATGTTCCTCCCCAGTTTGGCTTTCCCAGGCCGGGAAGTCCTTCCTGCAGTCTGACCCCGTCCCCTAGCACTGTGGCCTGTCGTCCTTGCCCTCTGCAAGGCTCTGACAACCGCTGTGATCAGTAAAGCACTATCACTTAGATGAAATCGTTGGGGCACACCGTGGGTGACCGGCAGCATCCCTGTGTAATGCTTGAAGAAACCGAGCTCAGTGAGGTGACTCACACAGGGCCTCAGACCCACGTCCTCTGATTGATTCTGTTCCCTGGGCTCTCTTTCCATCTCATTTCCAGCACCTGAGCCATGGTGCCCATCAGAATTCCAGGCATGAACGTGGCAGGTGGCATTTGTCCAAAAGCCCTCTCCAGTCCCCCACTCTGTGCTCCTCCGCTTTGCCTTCCCTGCAGATCTGTCTTCATTGTCACGCCCTGTCCCACCTCTAGATTAGGAGGGGAGTCACTCTGAGCACTGGGCCTATCTCTCATTGACGGAGGCCCAGACCACAAGTGCCCCTGCCCCCTCCCACCCCAGGACCCCGGCATGATGGCCAGTAGCCCTGGGATTGGTCAGTCTTCTCACCTGACCTAGTCCCTCTTAGTTTCCAAATGTCCTCATCTAGGCGAAGAGGGGAGCTCGAGCCGGAATATCCACCCTTCTACCATCACTGCTGGATTGGGAGGGGGGCAGGCAGATCCAGAGAGGGAGGGGGAGAGACAAAGCAAAAGGGGAGCAAGGGGTGGGGGAGGAGGAGGAGGAAAAGGAAGAAGAAAGAGACCGAGATCAAGGATAGCAACAGAAAAGGAAGAGAACGGCAGACATAGTTCAGGAAGGCTAACTCAGCTGATGGGACAGGCAGGTAAGGTTCCTGGAACACAGGGGCCTTTGCTGCACCACTAGCACCCAGTGCCTGGTGTACCCTAGGTGCCCAGCCCACGCTTGCTCTTTTTTTGTTTTGTTTCGTTTTGTTTTTTTGAGACAGGGTCTTGCTCTGTAATTCAGGCTCACCTTGAACTCACTACGTAGCCCAGGCTGGCCTTGAACCCATGACAGTCCGTCTGCCTTGGCCTCCTGAGTGCTGGATTTACAGGCATGCACCACCATACCTGGCATATGCTTGCTCATTTGAAGGAATAAATGAAAGACCATGTGACCTCACCAGCTGCCCCTACCCCAACGTGGCTTCCTCTGGGCCCCAGTCCACACAAAGGAGCGACACATTCTGCATGTGGTGCCTGGCATGCCTGGCATGGCCTTGACAGCTCTTGTCCTGTGTGTTTATGTCATAGGTTCCTAACCCTCAGACAACCTAGACCCAGAAGCCCCGAGCCAGAAAGTAACTGGCCTGGTGTCACTCAGTCTAGCTGAAAGGAACAGGCAGGAATCTTGTCCAGCCCAGGGTTCAGGGCACTGCGTCTTCAGACCTCTCGGGAGTCCACGGGCCATAGGGCTGTGGTGAGGTCAGAGAGTTTTGTTCTGCAGAAGAGACAACTTCCTGTCCTCACTACCTGGTGAGCAGCTCTAGCCAGCTGGGGGTCTGGCTTCCAAGGTGGGAGTACAGGGAAGATGGCACCCAGGTACTCCTCCTGAGTGGACTGGAGGTGAGGACCCAGGAATGGAGGCCTTCAGGATAGGGACTCTGGGGCCGGGGATGTAGCTCAGCGGCATAAGCGCTTGCCTGGCAAGCCTGAGGTCATGAGTTCGATTCCTGCTACCAAAAAAAAAAGGATAGGGGCTCTGGCCCAATCTCTCCACCCATTCACCCTACCTCCTTCTGCTAAAAGCAGGGGGTCCCAGTCCTCTAGAATATGGAAGCCTTGAACTTGGACTCTGATAGACCTGAGTCTTTCACCTCCTGTCTGCAAGTTCCTTTGCCTCTCCCAACCTCAGTTTCCTCTCTTCCAGCCTCATGTGATAGCACGGCGCGTGTCTGGTGCATACCGATTGATCAACAAATCTGAGGAATTGTAGTGCCTCCTTCCCCATCCAGCTGACCCCACCTCTTCTCATCTCAGCACTTCTTGCGTGGTCCTGGAGTACCCTGCAACTAACTCCCTCCAGCTACCCAAGGGGCAAGATTTTGTCCCAGCTCCTTCAGGTGCCCAGGTACTTTCAGCGTGACCCTGCACCTCACTTTCTTCACCCTTTCAAGGCTTCATGGCACTTTCAGATATGTCAAAGGGTCACGGGCTCCTTCCAGTTTTAGTACTGCATTTGTAGAAACCATCTTCTTGTGTTAGGTTAGGTCGGTCTAGAATCTAGCCTAGATCCTCGCGCACGCGTGTGTGTATGTATGAGAGAGAGAGAAAGAGAGAGAGAGAGGGGCCGGGGGTATAGCTCAGCAGCACAAGAGCCTGCCCGGCAAGCACAAAGTCTTGAGTTTGATTCTCGGTACCAAAAAACGAGAGAGAAAGAGAGAGAGAGAGAGAGAGAGGTGGGGGGACCTCCTCATCACAGGCCAGTTTCTTTCCCACAGAACAAGGAAACTGTGGCTCCTGGGGCCCTACCTACCTGTCACCAACAGTCTGAGGAGCTTGTTTCCTGAGCCATACCTGCGGTCCACCAGTGGTGCATCCCCTTGGCTCGTCCTCCCAGCCCCTAGGCCCTGCTTCCATCTCTTCTCCGTCAACATGTTGGGTATGGGCCTTTCCTAGCCCCCGGTGCTCCACCCCACACACATAGCCAGCTCACCTCTCCTGTCCCTCTCCTCTTGTTCCTTTCCAAGACAAATCCCTGATTACTCATGCCTCCTCCCAAAGCCCGGGGTCCCTGTACCTGCCTGTCCGTGTGACCCTGACAGCGTGTTTCCCTCCTCTCTCTCTCTCTCTCTCTCTCTCTCTGTCTGACTCCCAAGAGCCATCTGGAAAATGAGGGTAATCATGCCTCCTGCTTGCTGGCATGGCTCCAGCCTCTACTGCAGGTCCCAGTGAGGAGGAGAAATGGGCTGCACAGGTGGGAGCCAGGGCAGCCAGTGCCATGTGATTGCATATCTGATTGCAGAGTCCCGGCAGGGGCTTGGAGTCAAGAGAAGTGATTCATCCTCGGGCCTCAGCGTTCCCTCCACAGGATCCCCACCAAGGGGCTTTACCAGGGTGACAGGAGGCTCCCCCTGCCCTTCTCAACTATCTACACGGGGATAAAATGGGGGCATCTCCATGTGAGTCCCCCGTCCTTGGTCTGTCCCCAACAGTAAATTTGCAAATAAAATTGTTTCCGAGGGAGCCCCTGGGGCACAGGCCTGGGACAGGGCCAGGGCCTGTGGCCAGCCAGGTGGCTTCCATTAGGTGCTGGCCACCCTGGGACAGCACAGCCGCTAATCCCAAGGTTTATGGGCCAACCCTACTCACCAAAGCACAAGGGTACAAAGAGCAAAAATGAAATTTCCAAACCCTGTATGGTTTTTCCTTGATTTGAAGACTGTTTCCTACTCCCAGGCTCTCTTTTTCCTTCCTTCGTTCTGAACCTCACAGTGCTTCCCTGTGCTCTGGGCTGGACCTCTGAGCTCTATCCCCGGCCTCCTTCTCCAGCCTCCCCCGCCTTAGGCTTTCTCTCTCGGCTCCCTGCCTATCTTCACAGAGACTTTCTCGGTATGGAGCTTTGGGTGCTATAGCTTAGAACGCCTTTCTCGCTGTTGCATTCTTGTTCCTGGCCCCTTCTGCCCTGCTCCGGTGCTCTCTTCCTCCCTTTGTCCCTTTCTCCCTTCCGTCCTTTCTTTCTCCATACTGGGAACTGAACCCAGAGCTCTCATACTAAGGTACATCCCCAGCCCTTTCAGAAGTCTTTTTATTCCTTCTTTCTTTTCTCCCCTTGCTAGGCTGCCTCTCTCTGGGGCAGCAGCAGGGCCGAGATGGGCAATCTGGGGAGCAGATGTGGGATGCCATGTTCCCCCACCCCCATGGCGTTCACGGCAGCCTGGAGGGGGCAAGCAGGGGGGTGGGCAGCATGAGCCCTCCCAGGCTAGGCCTAGCGAACACAGCGTCCTTCGCCTATCCAGCTGCACAGGCTTCAGCGGCGGTTTTGAATGATAACAGGAAAGAAAGTAAAACATATAAGAGAGAAAGAGCATAGCCACCCAGAGACTGAAGGCGAGCAGAGCACAGAACGAAGGGCCCGCAGCTGCCTGGGCTTAGATGGCCCTGGGTGGATAGCGAGACAACCATTGGGGGGAAGACCCTAATATTGGGAACCTGCTTCTGAAACAGTTTATAAAACAGTTAATTTTGTGTAAACATGGGTTCTTTGCCTCTCAAAATTGAAGAATAAATTTGAGAGCAAAAGGAGGAATTTATGGGTGTTTATTAAAAATAATAAGAAACCTCTTGGTGGCTATTAGAAATCTCAATCTATAGTATATAATTTCATTTACTTAAATATGTTCTCTGGCACTGGGAATTGAACCCAGGACCTTCACACTGAGCTACATCCCCAGGGTTTGTTTTTTTTTTTAATTTAGAGATAGGATCTCAGTACTAAATTGACCAGACTGGCCTCCAGCTTGTGATGTTTCTGCCTCAGCCTCCCTAGGAGCTGGGATTATAGGTATGTGCCGCCACAACAGCATAGGATATTGAAATAGTACTCCAAACCTCACCCAGGACCTGCCTTGAGACGAAGTAAGGCCCATGTCAGCCAGCTTGATATGAAGCTAACAGACTTCAACCCTAAAGTGACTAGTGCTTCATACTGAAATGGAATTTCCTTCCCTGTGGCAACGCAGCAGGCACCGGCAACGGAGCTCCAGAATGATGGAACACAGGTCCTCTGTCCTGCCCTACCATCGCTCTCTGACACGGCACCATGTTGCCTCAGAGTACCTATAGGCCGTCATCTCTTATTATTATGTCGGCCTTACAAAAACGGAAAAAGTGAGGCCAGAGAAGGATAGTAATTTGCTGAAGACCACACAATCTTGCAGCCCCCCTGCCGCCCCCACACAGAGCTTCTAGCCTTGGTGAGACAGGACAGATCCTCTGAGGGAGAGAGAAGCAAGGAGAAAAGTCCAGCAATACTCTTGGGGAAGAGAAGCCGTGAAAGGAGCTTGGAGATAAACGTCCTCAAGATGAAAGTTTGGGGCCTTGGGTGAGAGAGAACTGCGGCACACCCTCACCCAGAGCCTCTGGGAGACCATTTGAATGACACCTCTAGAGCACAGAGAATACACTAGACCTCCTGCCCAGAGCCTCCTGCTCAGGTTCAAGGTAAGGCCTTCCCTGACCCATTCCTTCCTTCCGAAGCTACCATCCTGCTCACCACACGCTGCCTTTACTTCCTGCAGACTAGGGCAACAGCTGACCCCGGTCCCCCGCTTCCTCCTGTGCCCCAGTGGTTAATTGTCCATGCAGCAGCCAGAAGAGCCCTCCTAGTGTGGCAATGACATTGTGGCACAACTCCAGTGCTTTCTTTTGCCCTTAGCAGATAGCTTGTGCTTCTTTCCCCTCAGGGGCCTGATCATCTGGTTCTCCAGCTCCTACTGTGCCGCCCCCGCCCCCGCCCCCCCCCCAAGCCTTCTTGGCCTCCCCCACTCCTCTTCCGAGTGTAAAGCCCATCAGTCTGCCAAGTTCAGCGAAATGGAGGATCCAGAGGCACCCATACCCCGCCAGTTAGCTGGCATTTCCCTCATAGTCCAGGAGAGGGGAGGCAGGAATGTTTTGGTGCAAGGGCAGGGAACTTAGGAAATGGGGAAGATCTGAATGAATAAAAACTGAGAAAGTTAGTAGTAAGCCTTGATCCAGCAGGAAGGAGCACAAGATGTGCATGTGAAAGAAAGAAAGTCACCAATGGGGTCAGCACAAGCACCCTTAGGCTATTTAGAGCCATTTTCTCCTTCCAGTTTCGGCATGGGCATTCTGCTAATTCCATTTCACAGAGGGAGAAACTGAGGCTTTGGGAGAAATGATGTGAATCGGCCCAGTTCTCCTGGGTCACGTGGCTGAGCCTGGCTGCCAGTACAGGCCTGTGGGGCTCTTTTCAGGCCTGGGGCTCTACTCTGAGCTGCTTTGGAACCATCAATTACTGCACTGAAGCAATTGAAGGGCCAAGGCAGCAGGCTAGCACCCCTCCTCTCCTGCTGGCTGAGGCGTTTAGTCATTTACACTTTGAAGGCTGCCTATTCTCACCAGCCCCTTCCCTGCCTGCACATTTGCATTTGGAGCCTTTCATCTGATCTCTCGGAATTAAAGGCTTTGTCTCCCATTAAAAGAATTCCAGGCTAGAGGAGCCAGAAAGGGGCCCGGGAGTGGAGCTCTAGTCCCAACAGCTTTCCTTCCCATCGTGGCCTCGAACCGGTGTGAAGCCTGCGCAGGAGGGAGGCGTGTGGGCCAGAAGGCCTGGGTTGAACGCGAAGAGTGAAGACTGTCCTAGGGCCCCTGCTTTGGACTCTAATCCTGCGGTCTTCCTGGGCCACCCGGGGCCTGCCTCCCAGGGACCTGTGACTGCCACTGGAAGGAACACACACGCTACGGCTATGACCTAGTCCAGGCAGCCTTCAAATAAATCCCGGCTCTGGCGCTCATTAGCTGTGTGCTTTTAGGCAGCTCGACTCTCTGCTCTGAGCCTCAATTTCCTCAGCTACAGCGTGAAGGCAAGGGGCTCCGTCAAGGCGGGTCCCACCTGCACATGGCAGAGGAGAGAGTTTGTGTTAAGTGTTTATATTAAGAGTTAGGGAAAGAAAACTACATTCCAGATGTGTCCCTCTGTCTCACTGGGCAAGAGCTTTCTCCTCTGTGGGCCTCAGTCTCCCCCGTGCAGCATGAGTTGTTGGGTTTTGAGGACTCACCTGGGATAATATCACTCTGGGATATTATGGGATGCTGAGCCTCCAAAGTCTTTTTCAGCCATCCCCCTCCCCCTTGCCCTGACCCCAGCCTGCACTTGGTCCCCTGACTGCTCCTTGTCCCCTTGTCCCCATTCCCTTATGCCACCCTGGCTACACATTAGACTCAGGGAGACTTACAAAAATCCCAGTGTTAAACCTCAGAGATGCTGGCTCAATTATTTGGGGTGGGGCCCAGGGCCAAGTCTTTCAAAGCTCCCTAGGTGAAAAGCTAGCGTGCAGTCTGGGCTGAGAAGCCAGGCCCCGGCCCTGGGCTGTCTCCGGCCTCGGATGCAGGCTCATCAAGGGTAGTGACTGGGAGCTGGGCCATAGCCCAACCAGCTTGCCTCAGTGGTACCTACTGGCAAGGTACTTGCCTTCTTTGTGCAGTAGTTATTTCCTGTTTAGAAGGTGAGGGGCTTAAAGGAGTCAGTGCATGGAAAGTGCTCAGATCCCTAGAGTAGCAAAGGTTATAGAGGCTGTGCTCACCAAGGCCTGCCTCTGTGGTCGAGTTCTTGACTAAGGGTTGACAATGTCCATTCTCTGTCACAAAACTCCTCACCACAGCTCTTAGAAGGAAGGAGGTTAATGAGGCCAATTTCACACTTGGGAAAGTGATGTGGCCAAGGTCATACAGCTAGAAAGATCTTCAAAGATCATTCTAGCACAGTGGGAGGTGATATAGTCTTTAGGTGTGCAGTCTCTTGAGCCAGCCTGCTTTTGGTTCAAATTCTGGGCCCATCACTTATCAGCTGTGTGAACTTTTCTGTTCCTTAGTTTTCTCATCTTTAGAATGGGTACAATAATAGCACTGGTCTTGTGGGCACTCATTAAGCTGGTTTCTCTTCCCTAGCCCCATCCAACTCCTACACCAGCTGCTCCATGTGTCAGGAAGCCAAAGTCCAGAGAGGGTTAGAGACTCACTCACAGTCACACAGAGAATCAGGCTGACCTTGGTCAAAATCCACGTTTCCCAGGCACCCCCTACCAAAGGCCCCACACTACCACATTTCTATAGCTGACAGAGTCCTTGTCATTCACAAATTACATTCAGAACTGGTCTGGTCAGGTCACTGGCAATTTTCTGCCCCTCAGTGTTCAGGGGGAAAAGCAGAAAAAGAATTCTCATCCTTCCTCAAGCTCTCTCATTTCCCTTTTTGCCCTCCTTGCACTTTCAAACTGGCTCTCACTTGCTCTGTCGCCTCCTCTCTCCTCCCATTTTCTCCCTCTTCAATTCTTTGATAACTCACACCGTCTGAATGCATTTAAATAAACCTCTCCTCAAACAGTCCCCTTCAAGTGGGAGAGCAAGGAACGTTCATCCTGGAGAATTCCTCTGCGCCTTATGGGAAGCACTGACGGCTGGGGTGCGGGACGTTCTGGCTGGGGAACGGTGCTGCTGGCCACAGCTGAAGAGGGGACTCATCAGTGGGGACTCAGGGGAGTCAACACCTGGGGAATCACAGAACAGCCAAGCCTGAGAAGCACAGGAAGCCCTTCAAATCCTTTCCACCTCCCACTCCTCCCCCATCACGCGCACGTGCGGATGCACTCACGCACGCAAGCACGCACACACGCAGGTACGCACGCACACAGGCATGCACGCATGCACTCCAACTGGGAACTAGACTTCCCCAAGGGGTTCAGGAAGCGTAGGGTAATAAAAGACGCTGTTAAATGGTAAAAACATCACCTGGAGGAGGGACACTTAATCCACTGGCTCCAGTTAGTAGCATTGCACGTATGAGCTTGTCACCCCTCCTTTGTGTATATCCTTTACAGTCCCTAAACACTGTGACGGGCCAAACAGGTGGAAATAATAGTAATAGTACTAGCGACCAACCTTTTGCGAGTGCATCCCACGCATCCCACGTGCCAGGGATTGTATTTGACATTCATGACTTCATTACATTTCTCAACAACCTAGTGAGGTTAAAATTAAAAGCCCCACTTTACAGATGAAGAAGAAGCCCAGAGAGGTTAAGTTCCTTGTCTAAGGTCGTACAGCAAGTAACTGACAGAGATGGGTTTCACTGCGGCAGTGGCTTCAAAGCCCATGAACTTAGCCACTCTGCTTACAGAGATAAACAAAACTAGCCCATTATTTCAGAAAGCTGGCAGTCTCGGAGGATTTGCCCTTCAGATAGCAAGAAACAACCTTTAAGAACAGCAAACAATGTCTGATAAGCAACCCGGGGTGTGTGGAAACTGCCTCCCGGTTCTTGAACTGCGTAATCTTGGACAAGTTGCTCGAACTAAGATGAAGGAAGTCAGAACTCTTCCACATAGGGTTGTTGGGTGTGATGATCCATCGGGTGTGAAAGTGTTTAATACTCTACAGAGAGCTGAGTGAAAGGATTGGGTTTTTGTTGTTGTTTGTTGTGAGCCCAGGACCTTCGCACTGAACTATATGTCCAGCCTCCCTCCACTTTGGAAAGATAGGGTCTTGCTAAGCTGCCTAGGCTGGACTCAAACTTGTAGTCCTCCTACCTCAGCCTACCACAGTCCTGGGATTATAGGTGTGTGCCTATAATGCCCAAATTGGGAATCATTATCAGTATTGCTTTATATCCACATTCATTCCCCACCCTCCGATAGATACACCTGTGTGCTCTCACTTTGAACCTCTGTGCTCCAAGGTATCAGCAATCCCCACCCCCGAAGCATCCCTACGTGCACGTATACAAAGACACATCTCTCTCTGGACACACACTGTGCATATGCACGGACCTATCCTTGCACATGTGTCTAACCCTATGTTCACAAGCCCCTTGAAATTTTGTCTGTAGGAGTGCTGTCTACAGAGTTCAGAAGTGTGATTCCTGTGCAGTCCTGCTGATTGTCCTATCTCTTGGGGCCAGCAGGAGGGTGGGTATCAGTGGGGAGTGGGGTAGCATGGAGTGCTAAGTACAATGCGGAAGAGGTCAGTCAGGAAGACAGCAGAGACCTGATCAGGCCTGGCCTTTCAAGCAATCTGTTTAGCCCTGCAGCTAAGGAGCCCATTAGCGGCCGCGTCTCATTTTAGAGTTCCCAGCATGCCATGGCCCATAGACTGTGCACTGTTTATTTGGAGAAGCCAAGAAAATTTGTTTGTATAATTAGAGTGGGGACAAGGGCTGCCCTTGAAGGGTTTCTCTGCAGGAGATGTAGGCTTGCCGCAGACGCCAGCTTCAAGGCATCACCACTGGCCTGAGGAGTCCCTGGCCAGGGCCCAAGAACAAAGGAGACCAGTGGGCTGACTGGGCTGCAGCTGCTCTGCAAGGGCCTCTCTGGCCTCTCTCTTGAGACTGACCATCTGGACAGAACACCGCTGTCCCACTGGGCCCAGCCTAGGACAAGGCAAGGAGGAGAGGGGGCCAAGGTGCCATGAAGCTGCCGAGGGGTGTAGCGAGCCTGGGCTTTGGACCGAGGCCTTTAACTCACTGGGCCTCAGTTTTCTCATGTGGAAAGTAAAGATGGCCACACACCTGGCAGAGCATGGTTGCTGGGTGGAGAAATGAGCATATTCTCCAGGTTCCGCAGGCTGCCAGAGTGTCCCACTGATATCTCTGTCCTGCCCTGGGCTGGGACTTGGGGTGGACCTTGGATTTCTTGTTTCTTTTGCATCCTAAGAATTACCTCTGAATAATGAATTTCAATTCTGCCCATTCTAGACTTTTCAGTGAACTCTAACAGAATGTCCCTGAGTGCCAGGGTAGGAGAGTCCGGACAGTTTGCCTCCTTCTCCCTCTGTACAGCGTTTCATCCTCCTGTGACCTTTGAATGTCAGAAACTCTGATTGGATCTGAATTTGTCCTCATGAAACAAGGATACTCTCCAGAGCAGGTCTGAGTTCCACTCCTCATCAGGGCCTGTCACTCTCGATAGAGATCTTAGAGCTCAGAGCCAGGAGGGCCTGACGGGGCACATTCCCACCGAGCAGAGGTTCAAACCACCTGTGGGCCAGGTGGAAGCCCTAGTTCTATGCCTGTCTCAGCACACCGTATGCCTCACCTCCCTCCCCAGAGATGTAGTCTTGAAGTCTGGATCACTGTCGGAGCTACCGCCTTTCCTGACCCTGTCTGGGTGGTGGTAGAATGAGGAGCAATTTTCTTAGCTCCTGCAACAGGGGTTGAGGCTTCTATTTGAGCCTCCCTTTGGCCATTTGTGAAATGGGAGGCCAGAGTAGATCTGCACTGAAAAGTGCCGTCATCTCAACAAATGCTCACAGTAGTTTGGTGAGGTGAGTAGGGAGGTACTAGTATCTCCGGGTCTCAAGGCCGCAAGGGACAGAGCCAGGGTTCCAGTCCCAATTAGGTTGACTCTAAAGCTCACATGAATTCCAGACACACACACACACACACACACACGCACACGCATGAAAAGAAAGGTAGGAAATAAGCTCACTGGCTGAGGGGAAACGGTATTCATTCATTCATCCATTTCTTCCTGTCATTTGTAGGTAGGTAGGTATGTATATATTTGGATTAAGCCCCAAGGCCTTCTCCTTGACTTACATCTCAGAGTGCAGATATTATAGGCACATGCCACCATGTTGCTTGTTTCCAGAATGAAATACTTCAGACATGTAAAATCATCTCAGAAATTGAAATAACCCCTTTAACGATCATTCGGCTGTGGAACTAGAGCATTACAGCTACATTTGGAGCCCACTGTGTGCCCTCCTTGATCCTTCCCCTCTTCTCTTCCTCAAGGTCACACTCTTCTGATTTTGATGTGTTTGAAGTTTTGTATGAATGGTGTTCAGGGTACACTTTGCTATTTGTCTTATCACTCTGCATTATGTCCAAGAGGTGCCTATTGCAGCCATGTAGCTGGAATTTATTCATTTTCACTGCTATGTGGTATTCCATTGTATAAACACACCATAATTTATTTATCTGATCTCCTAATCATGAACATTGAGGTAGTTTTTGCATATTTCATTTTATTTTGTAAAAGTAGTTAATGGTGATAATTTATTTTTTAAAATTTTTTTTTTATTTTTTTGGACTTTTTGAGGCAGGGTCTCGCTATGTAGTTCAGGCTAGCCTTGAGCTCACTTTGCAACTCAGGCTGGTCTCGAACTTGCGACGATCCTCCTGCCTCAACCTCCCAGGTGCTGGGATTACAGGCGTGTGCCACCACGCCCAGCTCCTGGTGATAATTTATTTTGTTTCTGTTTTGTTTGTGGTACTAGAGATTGAACCCAGGGCCTCATGCATCCTAGGCAAGTGCTGTATCACTGAGCCACATCAACAGCCCCTGCATATTTTATGAAAAAAGAATGCTGCCAGGTGTGGTGGTGCATGACTGTAATTGCACTACCCTGCAAGACTGAGACAGGAAGATCTCAAGTTCCAACCCAGCTTGGGAAACTTAGTGACTTACTGAGACCCTGTCTCAAAACATAAAATAAAAATGTGTGGGGATGTAGCTCAGTGTAAGTCCTTAGCACCACGACAGAAAGAAAGAAAGAAGAAAGGGGGGAAGGAAAGGAAGGGAAGGGAGGGGAGGGAAGAGCAGAGGAGGGGAGGGGAGGAGAGGAGAGGAGAGGAGAGGAGAGGAGAGGAGAGGAAAGGAGAGGAGAGGAAAGGAAAGGAAAGGAAAGGAAAGGAAAGGAGTCACTCAGAACAGCTATGTTCCTGTCTCCTGGTAGACATATGCTTGAGCAGTTCACTGTGGTCTTGCTGGCTCTGGGGGTGTGTGTTCATGTCTCCCTTACAGTATATTGCCAAGGGGCCTTATTCATTCATACCTCCTAGGGCAAATATTTACTGAGCACTTACTCAGTGCCAGGACCTAGTGTGAGCAGAGCTGGAGGAGCTGCCTCTTTTCAAGTGAGAAGCCCAGTGAAAGGGTTAGGCTCAGCTATCCAGGGAGAACTTGGGAGATGTAAGTAGGCAATGACTCAGAGTGCACGGAGAGCTCTATGGGAAGAGCTTTCAGATGGGGATGTGTATGGCATCCTACCTTGGGATGGGTGGGGAGTGGGGGAAACTCCTTTGTCTTACCCACCTTCTTAGAGAACCCAATTATGAGAGCTTGGAGATGACACTCAGCATGCTCTGGGCTCGGTGTTGTCCCCTCAAACTCATTATGTGACTTTGGCCAGAGGCCCTCCCCTCTCTGACCTAAGTTTTTCCTTAGTATGGAACAGGGAAGTAAGATGAAGCTTCAGTCTTTATTGTCTATAGTCAAATGATTTGGCTTGAAAGAATCCATGTATCACATTACCCTCCAGAGCCTTGATTTTCCCCACTATAACTTGGGCTTGCCAATCCTGCCTCCCAAGCTGCCACGAATGCTCTGGGAGGACAAAGCATTGTTTTCCTTCAGGTGCAGGCAGGGCTGTCAGACAGTTGGGGGATGTCGGAGATGATCTTCTCTGCTGTCTCCATTCTTATCCCTCTCCTTCCTGCTGGGCCTCCTCCCCAGACCCTGCTCTCACTCCAAGTCAGTCATCTCTGCACACGAGGTATAAATACACAAAGTAAATAAACTCGGAGTGAGCCCCAGAACTGAAGCAAATCGCTGGCAAGCTCTGGCTGCTGATTAGCATGCATAGTGGACGTGCAACTGGGCATGTCGAAGAGAAGTGCATTTTTCTGCAGGATAGAGCTATCAGCATGGGCTGTGCTGGGGAGGGAAGCGGAGGGAAAGAAGGAGGGAGTTGGGCACAGCAATGGTGCTTCTGCTGGACCCAGGAAGCCCTACAGCCAGGAGGGCTCCAGGCTACTCTCTTGGGCTGCTCTGTTCCCCACCCATGCTCCCCACACCTGAGCAGGAGTTTGCCATCAGCAAGCTGGAATCTGTGGCCCCCACAGGGAAGATGCGGAAGGAATCCCCCGGTGGGTGGGGACAGACAGGTCCAGGGTCTAGGGTTAGCTGAGTGACCTTGGACACGTGATTTCATCATTTCCATACCCTCATCTGTAAAGAGAGGGGAGGAGTCATCGTGTCTACCTTCTAGGGCGGTGAGGGCTCAATGAATTAAGAAAGATACTAGCAGGGATGTGCCCATGGCAGTAACATAGACCATGTGAGCCTTCTTCCTCCCCATGTCCTAGAGGAGCAGCCCCTTACCAAGCCTATGGCCTAGGAGATGGCCCAGGCAAGAATGGAATAGAATGACCATCTGGGAAAAATTTGCAGGAAAAAAAAAATGAAAAAGCACTGAGGGTGGGGGTGCAGCTCAGTGGTAGAGCACTTGTGTAGCATGGGCAAGACCCTGGATTCCATCCCCAGCACTGAAAAAAAAATAGCTGGGCATGTTTGCACATGATTATAATTTCAGTTATTTGGGAGGCTGAGGCAAAAGAATTCAAGTCAAGGCCTGCCTGGGCTACTTAGTGAGACCTAGACTCAAACATAAAAAGGGCTGGGGATGTAGCTCAGTGCAAGGCCTTGGGTTCCATAACCAGCACTGGAAAAAAAGAATGAAAACACATCCTGTTTACTGAATGCTGTATGTATTATATACTGTGCAAAGTGTTTTGTAGTTTTTAAGGGATGTTTTGTTTTTGTTTTTTGAGCCTTGGAGTTCTGGAATCAAGGTGTGCACTACCATGCCTGGTTTTACAGTCTTTATCACTTCTTTTTAACTTCTCAGTAACCCTTTGCAGGTGAGAAAATGTAGTAACGAAGAGGTTATCAATTGCCCAAGGTCATGCAGCTAGGTAGTAGCAGATCTGGTATTTCAGCTCAGGCAATTTCTCTTTAGTTGGGTCTGCCAGATAAAATACAGGCCCCTGAGTTCAACTCGAACTTCAGACAAACCTCGAGTACTGGTGTAGTGTGTACAGTCAGCCCTTTGTGTCCATCAATTCTGCATCTATGAATCCAACAAACTGGGAATCAAAAATATTTGAAAAGAAATTGAGCATGTACCGAACATGTACAGACTTTTGCTTGTCATTATTCCCTAAACAGTACTGTATCACAGCTATTTACATGGCATTTACATTGTATTAGGTATTTATTGTAAGTCGTCTAGAGATGACCGAAAGTATATAGGAGGATGTGCTTAGGTTATAGGCAGCTACTATGCCACTTCATATAAGGGACCCAAGGGGCTACTATAGTAAAAAGGAAATACTTGTGCTCACAAAGATTCTTTGTTTGTCTGAAATTCAAAGTTGACTGGGCATGCTGTCGTTTTATTTGCTCAATCTGACAACCCTAACTGCACTCTTTAACAGTACCTTAAAACACCTCCTTATAGTCTAAAGCCTCTGAGGAAGACGCTAAGGTCCCTCCTCCCTGGCTGGGCTAAGCTCTCTCCTACCCACCTGCAGTTCCGCTCTGGTAACTGCACTTGGAGAAGCTCATAATCAGCTCCCTCGAAGTTGGTTTTAATTGAGGGGGCTGGGGATTGGGTCCCAGGCTTCACTGGGACCTGAGCAGTCGAGGGAATCACTGAAAAGGGAATGCTAGAAGAACTGCTTCTTCCTCAGGAGTGTTGGGGCCCCAGACGCCAGAGGCCTGAATCTTAAGTGCAAGACATAGAACAGTAGAAAATGTACAGTTGTTCCAAAACCAGCAAACATGGGTTTTAGTTCTAGAACTGCTATTTATTTGCTGTGTGATCCTAATTAAGTTACTTTACTGCTCTGAGCCTCACTTTCCTCATCTATAAACAATGGCACATTAGCCCATAGGGAGTACCGTGGGGAGTAAAAGAGATCGGGTCCAGCACATTATTATCACTCAGTGACTGTGACCTATTGTTATCAGTCAGCCTGGAGCTACTCCCTCCCCAACCAACCCTTGCCCTGTGTTTTCTCCTCCCTGCACCAGGGGCTTGAGATTTCTTTGGAGTAGAGACAGAGAGGCCAGGCAGCTGATGAGGGTCAGGCCTCCAGGGTCACTTCCTCTGCAGCTGCCATGCTGGCCATGTGGGAACACCTGCTCTCACCCTCCTCCTGGCCCCCATCCCGCCAGCCACGGCTCCTGAATAATTCACAGAAATACCACTACTCAAGCTGTCCTCTGTGACTGAAAGGGGGCTCCGGACAAATGGTTTGTCATGGGGTCCACTCCAACCTTGCTGGGGAAGGGGCCTGGGGGAGGTATGCAGGGCCAGGGGTAAAAGAAAGCTATAGGAAGACAGCTACACCACTCCACTTGCCTTAGGGCCCCTGGCCCTCCAGGTGCTGCTCTCCAGCTTGGGGAACTTGGACAAACTTGGGGAAAGTGGAGGACTTGCTTCTCTAGACACTTTCGTTTTC
The DNA here is from genome assembly GCF_000276665.1 of Chinchilla lanigera. Classification (NCBI taxonomy): domain Eukaryota; kingdom Metazoa; phylum Chordata; class Mammalia; order Rodentia; family Chinchillidae; genus Chinchilla; species Chinchilla lanigera. Next base: position 8,838,715 of record NW_004955475.1, read on the forward strand.
TGAGTCCCTTTGCCCATCCATGAATTGCAGATAAAATCCTCACAGCATAGGCCGCGCATGAAGAATTGCAAAGGTAGATGAGAAGTTGCTTGATGCTTTTTCAGCTCACTCTCTAACACTGGCCCAGAGATCACCCGGGCCACACCCATGTTGCCATGTGTAAAGTGGAAATCAGAATGCCTGCTTGGTGGAGTGTTTCAGGATGAAGCAAGATGCCTCCTTGGTTTCTTGGGCTTTTCTTCTGAAAGGAGCGTCCAGTCTTCCCCACCCCCACAAATTCCCCTCTTACTCTGCAAGACTGCTCAAGTGGTTCCTTCTTCTGAAAAAACTTTCTGCCTCCTTGCATCCCAGCCGCCTTCCCTGCCTGGCTCGGACACCCATGCCGTGGCTGTTTGCCCTCGTGCCTGGACTCGCACTCGTGTACCACCATGGTCCCTTTTCTGGTTGGTCTCCCCACTAGGCAGCTGGCTTGCCAGATTCTAGTTCTATCTTGTTTCCCCCTGCCCAGCACGGGGCCCGGCACCAAGTCCATGCTCAGTAACCCTTTACAAAATGAATGAAAGTGCCTCATAACTCTTAGTGTCCAGATACGGAGACTGATCAGTGGGGCATCCGTCCCTTTACAACCCAAGATTCTTATCGTGGGCATCCGGGTTTTTCAAGAAAGCTGCATTTTTCACAATGGGCCTCACCTCTTGTTTCGTCTTTGCCCCTGCGCTGTGGGCAGCGGGGGTCTAGGGTGATACGGGGCTGGAGCACGCGGGGGTGGGGCACCTGGTGGATTCCAGGGCCAGCTGGGGCAGTCTGCGTGTTCGCTCCAGCCTGTCTCCGCGCCTCTGGCTTGCTGTTCTGCCCCACGGAGCCCACTGCATTCAGTCGCAGACACCTCATTATCGCAGCAATGCAGCCAAGCTGGAGGCAGTTCAGAGAAGAGCAGGGAGCACGATGGGGGCTGCGGGGCCTGGCGCTGGCGCTGGCGGCTGTGGGGAGGGGGTGGGTGGAGGCAGCCCTGGGGCTGATGCTCCAGCCCAGCAGGGAACCTGAGAAGTGAGGCATCTGTGTGCCAGCGCCTGGAGAGTGGCCTCCCCAGCTACGGAAGAAATGAGCCAGCAGGGAAGACAGACAGACGGAGGGGCACTGGAGGGGGAGCTCCTCTCCACCACGGGCCAGGGGTCCCAGGGCAGAAGGCCGCATAGGACCCAGTCAACCCCTTTCCAACCTTCAGTGCCGTGCTACCTGTTGCCACCTCTGCCGCTTTGGTTGTTCCCGAGCAGAGGTCATGTCCTTGGAGTAGGAAGCTTAGGGAAGAAGCTGGTACCCTGGGGGGTGAGCAGGGCTGGCTGTGTCCACTGAGGTTTGTGCATTTCTAGGTAATCCAGGGTGCTCTTGCTGTCTGAGGTGGAAGGGAACTTTGGACATGCCTAATGCCACTGCAACCCCCTGTCACTCATCTTACTGGCAGAGACAATGAAAGGGATCTGGCCAAAATTTCTTATGAGTCACTTGTGCAGCCTGGAGGTGAACCTAGGGGCTGTGCACTGGAAAATGTTGTCCTCCATTATACCTTTTTCTCCCCGGGAAGTGAGGGAGTTGCTACCCAGACTGTCTCCTGCCATCTGCCCAGGGACACACTGCAGTAACTCCACTCCGTAGATACACCCATACACCACAGATATATAAACATGCTTGTTCCAGGTGTGGTGTTACTCTGGCTTTGTAAGACACTATCCAAAAGGAAGTGGCCGTGAGATGAAGACCAAGTTCAAAAGCTCTTGTTCATGGTCTGCGATCTTGCCTCTAGGCCTTTGCCCTTGCTGTGGGAATTTAGACTGCATGGCTTCATGTTTTATATTCTTCATAGTACTGGGCTCTTGTCTAACTCAGCTTGTTTGTTTATTGCCCCTTCACTGGAAGCTCATTAAGAGCAGGGAGGTGGTATAAACCTGTAATTACAGCACTCAAATTCAAGTCCAGCCCCGGGAACCTTAGCAACTTAGTGAGGGCTTGTCTCAAAATAAGAAAAGGCTGGTGATGTAGCTCAGTGCAAAGGCTCTGGGTTCAATCTAGCACATCTGGCTTATTTTCCACTCCGTGCTAAACACCTAGACCAGCACCACCTTTTTGTGCGCGCATGCGCTCACACACACGCGCGCACACACAGACACACAGAGAGAGGAGAGACAGACAGAAAGTGAGAGAGAGAGAGAGAGAGAGAGAGAGAGAGAGAGAGAGAGAGGAGTGAGACAGAGAGAGGATAGAGACAGAGACACACACACACACACACATGCACACACACAGAGAGAGAGAGAGAGAGAGAGAGAGAGAAAGAGGAGTGAGACAGAAAGAGGATAGAGAGAGGATAGAGACAGATACACACACACACACACACACACACACACAGAGAGAGAGAGAGAGAGAGAGAGAGAGAGAGAGAGAGAGAGAGGGAGAGGGAGAGAGATCAAAACAACCAAAAATAGAGCAAATTTCCCTTCCAGAAAGGCAGGTTGCAGCTGAGTAGAGAGAAATCAAGCCTAGGCCTGGATTGTAGGAGGACTTGGGCTATTTCTTTCATTCAGTTAACATTTACTTATTATCAGGCCCTATTCTAGGCAGTGGAGACAGAGCAGTGAACAAAGCAAGGATCCCTGTCTGCACAGAGCTCACATTCCAGTGCAGGGCCGTAACAATGAATAAGGCACACAAATACATTGTAGGGCAGGATAAAAGGTACACAAGAAAAGAAAGTAGTAAGTGGTGGGAATGTTGGGGGTGGGATTCCACTCCTCTCATTCTCTGCAGGAGGGGCACGGTTATGTGTGGAAAGGTACACATGGCAGCCACTTCAAGGGAAACCAACAGCGCTGAAGGAGCCAGCTGAGGATAGCAGAGGAAGCCACACAGGCATGTGCAAAACCCCGAGGTGGAGGGTGCCTGAGGGACTGAGGAAGGCTGGAGGGCAGGAGCAAAATGTTGCAAGGGGAGAGGACTGGCTAGGAGGTAAGTTGCTAGGGGGCCACGAAACTCCTGTCAGTTTCCAAGAATCAAGGGCGGCCAAGCACTGAGAAATGCCTTCCAAGGGGCATGGCAAACCCCTACCTACCTACCTATCCCGCCTTTCTGATCCAGGGCCCTAACCAGGCCAGCTCTCACAGGTGTCTTGCTTACACCGTGTGCAGATGCAGGACACCTCACAAGCTTGGCTGAAGAGGAAGAGGGCTGCTGGCAATAACCCTGACACTTGGTAGCACTTTGTTGCTTGCACTGTGTTCCATAATCCTATCCTGCCCCATCAACTCAATAACACAGTGGACAACATTAGCTCCACTTGACACATGGAGAAAGAGTAGGCCAGTGGTCAAATACAAAGCACTTCTCATTGAATCTTCACGAGACTGTGGATGTGAAAAAGTGGACTCAGAGAGCTTAAGTGAGATTTTCCTAGGTCACAACAGTTGAGCTGGGACTACAACTCAGGTCTTTCTACCTTTTTCTTTTCTCCTCCTTCTCCTCCTTCTCCTCCTTCTCCTCCT